>NW_020173393.1:3444064-3683068 GCF_003031525.2 Neophocaena asiaeorientalis asiaeorientalis | reverse complement strand
ACACACACACACACACACACACACACACACACACACACACTGAGTTCCAAGAGTGCTGTGGCCTCCATAAGTAGGTCTGGAATACTAACCACAGGCTGCCACAAAAGAGAGCCTCCACTCCATAGCATGGGAAAGAATAAGAGGCATGGGACATGCCCAAGGGGAGGGAGACTTTTCCAGTTCATTAAAAAAAAAAAAAACTGTTTCTGGGGGTCAGGCTGCCTGGATTCAAGTCCCATCTACAGCCCTCACCTACCTGGTGACCTGGAGTTATTTACTTTCTCTGAGCACAGGGCTTCTCATCAATAAAATAAAGGTGTCTACAGTTGTGAGGATTCAATGACACAGCACGTGTGGAGTTCCCAGCGCAGTGCCAGCCACAGAGCAAGTGCTGAGTTGGGTGCTGGTGAGAAGCTCTGGAAGGACTACGTCGCATATCTGAACGTGACTCAGGCGAGTCAACACTCTAGTACCCAGAAGAGCCTCTGAAGCTCAAGGTCTGAAGCAGGCTTCCTGCATTCCAAGGGCAATGCTCAGAAACGCACAGCAGAAAGACAACGGAGTAAGGCCAGAACACATCACACGGGCCGCCCTATTTGGCCGGGAAGGCAGGGATCGACGATGTGGCTGCTGGGAGTATGGTGGGCACTGGAGTCAAGCCGACTTGAGCTCCTCCTTCCCTAGTCCTGAGACTTACAAACCATGCAGTCTCCCTGAGCCTGCTTCCTCATTTGTAAACAGACAATAGCCTTTACCCTACAGGCCCCCTGTGAGGACTGATGGACATGAAATCCCTAAGCCTCAGTACTGGGGTCAGGGAGGGCCCCTCCATGGATGAGTCATTGCTGCCGTCATTTACCATAACAATTCCACCTTCTGTCCAGGCCACAAAGCCCCCTCGCCTGGGACGGAGGCACCAGCACCTTCTCCTGCTCCCCCCAGCCCCAGAGGCTCATTCAAAGTGGATCCCCCTTTCCTGCCTTTCCCATACCCGTCTCACGCCCTGTCCCCAGCCACAGCCCCACACAGCCTCACGGCCACACCTTACCATCAACACTGCTATCACGTGCCAGAGTTACGTCAACACAACACCAGGCCACCACCAGCTGGACACGGAGCCACTGTCATTCAAAACAGCAAGAGCAGAGAATGGGCAGCAGACATGCCGAGGAGGCCCAGTGCTGGCTCCGGCTTCTTTCCTGTGTGGACCATGGGAGAGCCACTCACCCTCTCTGGGCACAAACTCAGGTATTTGTAAAACTCAAGATTCAGATCAGTTATTCAACAAGTCCCTTCCATCTTGTGAATCACTGCAGAGGATCTACTCTGAAGCTGTGAGAAAAGTCTCCCACTGTACTTTGCTAACTCCAATGCCAATTTCCACCAAAATAAATCCACTTTTATCTAATAGAGCGATGCGGTGGGACAGCAAGAGGTGTTGCTTTGCCAGTAACGCTGCCAAGGAACTCAGCTGGATCCCACGAATTCATCAATATCCTGGCTCCTTTGTATCTCTGACCTTTTTTTCTCGTGTCTTTCTCCCCGTGCAATTATTTTTAAATCTTTACGTGCTCTGTTTTTGCTTACATGGAACAATGGTGTTTCCCTGGTGCCCCGCCACACTCCTCAGCTTCTGGGTCTGTGTGATTTCTTCTGGGTTAGAATCACGGGACAGGGAGAACGCTAGGGGTGATGCTACTCAGACAGGCCCCACCGAGACATCGTGGCCTCACCCAGCATCCCACCTGAGCCCACGAGGGCGTGGACACTCCCAGCACAATGACTCAGCAGCAGGGCCCAACAGGAGGCAGTGCCGGGGGAGCCTGAGAGTGAACCAGACTCAGAGCATGTGCTTTTGTTCACTGCCTATCACAGATGAGGAATCCAAGTGCAAAGGGTCCAAGATGGTCCAAGATCGAAAAAGGCCACACCAGGCCCAGAAGCCAGAAAGACTCCAAAGCTGGCCATGCCACCTCCTCTGCCCCAGGGGCTGCTTCCCTCACCACCTCCAGGGATCAGAGTGCCATGGACTCATGGCAGGATGAGGACATGAAAACCTTCAAGGGGCTTAACATGGAACAGCACCAATATTTTAAATATACTTTAGAAGACTTCTGTGAAAATAATCCAGAAATACACTGAAGAATAAACACAAGAGGACACAATGAAGTCTCCCTCCTACCGGCAACCACAGGCCACCCAGTTCCCGCCCCAGGCACTGACGATTAGCACTTTCTTGCATTTCTCTCTGGCAGTAAGCTATGCATGTAAGTCTATGATGTGTATACAAATATGTGTGCAAGTGTGTTTTGTGTGTGTCCTTTTGTTACACAACTGCTAAACCACTAGACAAACTTCTATGCTTCTTTTCAATTGATAAGTCTTGGATCCTGTTCAATATTAATACTTGCAGATCGTGTTCTTTCTCCTTAATAGTACTTCACAGTATGGACATTTACATTCTATCAGTCTTTGACAAGTACAAGGAAAGCTGCAATAAACATCCTATTATATACACTTCCTGCACAACACCACACACACACACACACACACACACAATGCATCAGGTAGAATTCCTAGAAGTGGAACTACCTTTCAATGGAGAAGAGTTAGCAAATCTCTGGGTATGCGTCTGTGTGCGTGTGTGTGTATGTGTGTGTGTGTGTGTGTGTGTGTGTGTGTGAGATGTGTGCAGTGTCTGGTGTGTGGGTCTTTTTTTATTCCATTAATACAATGGGATGAGATCTTCTGGTTGTAGAATATTAGAGCCAAATTGGAACTCATTTGATTTCACTTCATCTGCTTCTCTTTGAGTCTGTTGTTCCTCAATTTCATCCACAGTCTTGGTTATTAATGCCACCATTCAGTGCTTCATGTTCACTAGGCCTCTTAATCCAGTTTACTTTTTTGAGGCTTAATACCCTTACAGAACCACCGTGTGTGAAATTATCTTTTACAATGCTGAACCCAAGCAGTTTATAGTTTTCAGTCAATTACTCCCAACTGCCAGAGCTATGCTCAGGAAACTTCTGGCTAAATTTCTTACTTCTTGGATCATGAATTCTCAGACACGACTAACCCTAGTGTCTGGTGAGGTCACTTATTTGGACTCACACTCAAGCCAAAGATTCTCTTCAAACTTGGAAATCCATACTCAAAAGTCACATGTGTTCTGCAAAATTTCAGTATAAATTCCGAGCTGATAAACGGGGTGATATTTCACGGCCCCTGATAAAGAGCTACCTTTTAAGAAATCCCGTAGGAATGTAAATTGATACAGCCACTATGGAGAACAGTATGGACATTCCTTAAAAAACTAAAAATAGAACTACCATACGACCCAGCAATCCCACTACTGGGCATATACCCTGAGAAAACCATAATTCAAAAAGAGACATGTACCACAATGTTCACTGCAGCTCTGTTTACAATAGCCAGGACATGGAAGCAACCTAAGTGTCCATCAACACACAAATGGATAAAGAAGACGTGGCACATATATACAATGGAATATTACTCAGCCATAAAAAGAAACGAAACTGAGTTATTTGCAGGGAGGTAGATGGACCTAGAGACTGTCATACAGAGTGAAGTAAGTCAGAAAGAGAAAAACAAATACCATATGCTAACACATATATATGGAATCTAAAATTTAAAAAAAGTTCTGAAGAACCTAGGGGCAGGACAGGAATAAAGACGCAGATGTAGAGAATGGACTTGAGGACACAAGGAGGGGGAAGGGTAAGCTGGGACAAAGTGAGAGAGTGGCATGGACATATATACAATACCAAATGTAAAATAGCTAGCTAGCGGAAAACAGCCATACAGCAAAGGGAGATCAGATCGGTGCTTTGGAACCACCTAGAGGGGTGGGATAGGGAGGGTGGGAGGGAGACGCAAGAGGGAGCCGATATGGGGATATATGTATACATATAGCTCATTCACTTTGCTATACAGCAGCAACTAACACAACATTCTAAAGCAATTATACTCCAATAAAAATGTTTTTAAAAAAAAAAAAAAGAAGAGGAACCAAGATGGCAGAGTAAAAGGACGTGCTCTCACTTCCTCTCGTAAGAACACCAGAATCACAACTAGCTGCTGGACAATCATCGACAAGAAGACACTGGAACTCAGCAAAAAAGACACCCCACATCCAAAGACAAAGGAGAAGCTGCAATGAGACGGTAGGAGGGGTGCAATCACAGTAAAGTCAAATCCCATAACTAGTGGGTGGGTGACTCACAGACTGGAGAACATTTACACCACAGAAGTTCAGCCACTGGAGTTCTGAGCCCCACGTCAGGCTTCCCAACCTGGGGGTCTAGCAACGGAAGGAGGAATTCCTAGAGAATCAGACTTTGAAGCCTAGTGGGAACTGATTGCAGGACTTTGAAAGGACCGGAGGAAACAGAGACTCCACTCTTGGAGGGCACACACAAAGTAGTGTGTGCATCGGGACCCAGGGGAAGGAGCAGTGACCCCAGGGAAGACTGAACCAGATCTACCTGCTAGTGTTGGACGGTCTCCTGCAGAGGCGGGGCGTGGCTGTGGCTCACCGTTGGGACAAGGACACTGGCAGCAGAAGTTCTCGGAAGTATTCCTTGGTGTGAGCCCTCCCAGAGTCTGTCATTAGCTCCAGCAAAGAGTCCAGATAGGCTCCAGTGTTGGGTTGCCTCAGGCCAAACAACCAACAGGGAGGGAATCCAGCCCCACCCATCAGTAATCAAGTGGATTAAAGTTTTACTGAGCTGTGCCCACCAGAGCAACAGTCAGCTCTACTCACCACCAGTCCCTCCCATCAAGCTCTTAGATAGCCTCATCCACCAGAGGGCAGACAGCAGAAGCAAGAAGAACTACAATCCTGCAGCCTGTGGAACAAAAACCACATTCACAGAAAGATGGACAGGATGAAAAGGCAGAGGGCTATGTACCAGATGAAGGAACAAGATAAAACCCCAGGAAAACAACTAAATGAAGTGGAGATAGGCAACCTTCCAGAAAAAGAATTCAGAATAATGATAGTAAAAATGATCCAGGACCTCGGAAAGAGAACGGAGGCAAAGATCGAGAAGATGCAAGAAATGTTTAACAAAGACCTAGAAGAATTAAAGAACAAAAAACAGAGATGAACAATACAATAACTGAAATGAAAACTACACTAGAAGGAATCAATAGCAGAATAACTGAGCAGAAGAATTGATAAGTGACCTGGAAGACAGAATGCTGGAATTCACTGCTGCAGAACAGACTAAAGAAAAAAGAATGAAAAGAAATGAAGACAGCCTAAGAGACTTCTGGGACAACATTAAACGCACCAACATTTGCGTTTGACGGGTCCCAGAAGGAAAAGAGAGAGAGAAAGGACCAGAAAAAATATCTGAAGAGATTATAGTCAAAAACTTTCCTAAAATGGTAAACGAAATAGCCACCCGAGTCCAGGAAGCACAGAGAGACCCAGGCAGGATAAACCCAAGGAGAAACACGCCGAGAACCACCAAACCAGCTCTACAACAAATGCTAAAGGAACTTCTCTTAGTGGCAAACACAAGAGAAGAAAAGGACCCACAAAAACAAACCCATAACAATTAGGAAAATGGTCACAGGAACATACATAGCAATAATTACCTTAAATGTGAATGGATTAAATGCTCCAACCAAAAGACACAGGCTTGCTGAATGGATACAAAAACAAGACCCATATATATGTTGTCTACAAGAGACCCACTTCAGACCTAGGGACACATACAGACTGAAAGTGAGGGGATGGAAAAAGATATTCCATGCAAATGGAAATCAAAAGAAAGCTGGAGTAGTAAAACTCATATCAGATAAAATAGACTTTAAAATAAAGAATGTTACAAAGACAAGGAAGGACACTATGTAATGATTAAGGAATCAATCCAAGAAGAAGATATAACAATTATAAATATATATACATCCAACATAGGAGCACCTCAATACATAAGTCAACTGCTAACAGCTGTAAAAGAGGAAATCGACAGTAACACAATCATAGTGGGGGACTTTAACACCTCACTTACACCAATGGACACATCATCCAAACAGAAAATTACTAAGGAAACACAAGCTTTAAATGACACAATAGACCAGAATGGTATATGGTTCAACCAAAGACTATATATGTGTGTGCTTTCTTCATGGTATTTTATTGTTTATATGCAATATAATTAACTTAGCTAGTTTCCCATTGATCAATGTATAGCATTTTCAATTCCTCTGCTATTCCAATGTTGTTGTCAATATCCTTACATATCCATTACCACTGGCCAAAAACAAAGAAATCCCGTAGGAAATCCATTTGTAATTTTTTCCTTAAATCCTTTTGGCTAACAACAAAAAAAGCACTGGCCATTAAGTCAACTCTACCAGTTAGATAGTTAGCTTTCCCTGTATAACAAACCACCCCCAAAATTCAGTGGCTTCAAACCACACCATTTAGGTATTACCCCATGAGTGTATGGGGCAGGACTTTGATCTAGGCTCGGCTGATCTAGGCCAGACTCAATCATGCATCTGTGATCAGCAGCTGCTCAGCTAGGGAGCTCTGCTTCTAGGTTAGCTGGGGTGATGGGGACGACTGGGTCATGGGTACGTCATCATCCGGCAGGCTAGCATAGGCTTCCTCACCTAGCGGCAGAAGCAGGGATCCCAGGAGCAGAAGAAAACACATCCCAGTGCACAGGTACTTTTCAAACCTCAGCTTGTCACATTTACTACCATCTCATTAGCCAAAATGAGTCACATGACTAAGCCCAGTTTCAAACAGTGGAAAAACAGACTCCTCTTCTTCATGGGAGGAGGTGTAATCTCACTGCAAGTGCCCGGATACGGGTAAGGGGAAATTGATGGCCATTTTTACAAATGACCACATCAACTGTTTACAAACTCATCAAACTTAAATAATATTTGTGCAATACAGAGCTGCTTTCAATCTCACTGACTGTATTCCTAGAACAGTTTCTTGAAACAAGATCCACATAAAAGCAACCCCTGGAGAGACATCCAAGGCCAAGAGTTAGGTATCCATAGAACCGCTCCAAGTCATCCTAGAAGTTAGCATTCAGGGACCCTTGATCCAGATGTGGCAGACTCTTGAAAGGCTTTCCTCAAGGCAACCACGGCACAGAGGACAGATCACCCAACGTGGAGCACAGAAGCCTCAAGCTTAACCTCAGCTCTCAAAGCAAGTTGGTTCAATTTTATGTGCCATCCCTTCCCTCCTCTGCGGACAGGGATGGCAGGACCAATGTAAAGAACTGCTGGAAGGATGCAAGTGAAAACACCTGTGCCCAAGCTCCAGGCACCTGAAGGGCCCAGTGTTGTGTGGAGGAGACCTTGAAACAGCGAATCAGGCCCAAAGTTCTCAAAGGACTTGATCAGCCAAACAAAAATGATGGATGTGACCGGGAGGCTGGAAGGAAGACCAAGGCTCTAAGCCAGCACTGAAGGGAAACGGAACAAGTGTTGTGTCCACAGGGCTGCATCCCAGGCAGGATTTGAAATTCTGAAGATGGCAGAACTGTGTGTTCTCTGCACCCTCCATGGAAACAGACAGGTATTGCCCCTGTTCCTTCTCCAAAGGAGAGTGAGTCCCCAGGCTCACCAGCAGTATCCTTGCTAGGAAAACAGCCCTACCGGATGAAAGGAAAGCCTGTGACTACACGTGGTTCCATTAAAGACCTGAAGGAATCCTGCTGCTTCCGCTTTACAATAGAAAATAAACCCCTATCACAACCACTTTTTATATTTCCAGTAAATAACAAGAGCGATAGCTACAATTTGTTGCCTATCAGCCGCATGGCAGATACTGCCAGTCAACCACCTACATTAAATAATTAGCATCCGGGCCACAAACAGCCACTCAGTGACTTCGCTGAGCACCTATTATGTACTAGATTCCACCCAAGGGGCTGGAGGGGCAGTGATGCTAAGTGCCAGGTACGGTGCCTGCCCGATTACAGTCACTAATGCTACCACTGCTGCCGCCAACAAACGATTTCACCTAGCTTTTCTGCATAATCACATTTTCTTTAGCTACAGGCTCATTTCCTCAAAGACTCCCATGAGTACCCCTGGAGGTAGGCACCTTGACCTCTGCTTCACAAATAAGTAAACTGCGGCACAGAAGATTTGTCTGGGAGCACACCGCCAGCACGTGGCAGAGCCAGATTCAAACCAGGGAGATCACACCTTCTGGGGGATCCTGCCTTAGCAAGAACTCCTCTTCTCCCAATAAGGGGGTCCTGTGGAGCACTGAAGGGTTCCCGGTGGGATCAGAAGCTTCCCCTCCCTCTCACTATGAGTTATTCTCAACAATGCCCTCCACCTTTCTCTTCCTATGACTCCTAGACAAAGGCAAGGGGCACCATTTCTACTCCCCCTCCCCCTCCCCCTTTCAACTTTCCAGAGACTTCAGCAAATCGATCTAATATAAATTCAACAGCTCACTGGCTCTAAATCTCAGCTCTGGCTCTGGATCTGCCTAAAGGGCTCACGGGGTTGCTAACTTGGCACTTGAATAAAATCTAACACTTACACACTCATGCATTCACTCATTCATTCAACAAAACTCACCAAGGGCCCACCAAGCGACAGCCCCGAGGATATGCTCAGGAGTTTTACACGGAGAAAGACCACTGCGGCCAACGTGGGAGATGGGGATAGGGCCCAAGAGGTGCCAGCCTGGACAAAGAGAGCAATAAGAGGGACAGAGAAGAGTGGGCAGGGCCTGTTCTGGCTTGGGTCCAAATCTCAGGAGTCTCAGCTGGAGGCGCAGACTCGGGAGGCCCTGTCCTGTAAAGGTAGTAGGTGTGGGTGATATCACACGGGGTGACAGCTCTCAATTGAGAGGTGAAATGTAGCCCAAACTCCTTGGGAAGCTTTGTGCAGTCTCCTGTCCCTAGAGATTCTGGTCTGCCTCCCAAGGCAGGAACCAGGCACATGTCACTTTGCAAAGATTCCCCAGGCAACTTCCCCATCTCAGCTCACCAAGAACCACTGGCACGTGCAAAGTAGACAGGGAGAAGTGAACCTGGGATGGGACCCCATCAACTTCAACCAAGAGAACAAGCCCACAGAGGAGGCTGGAAAGCAAAGAGCTTCCAGAGTCTCCCCAGGCCAAAGAAGCCAGAGGAGGAGGGGCGACAGGTCAGCAGCATCAAAGGCTGTGGGGCATGGCTGGGGGAAGACCTGGGGTCACGGGAGGGGCATGGCTTTGTGCTCATTTCTTTATTTGCTAAGATGAGTTAGTTGAGCATGTATACATGCTGGGAGGAAGGTGTCTCAGGGATCTCCAAGACCACCCATGGGGTCAATGGTTCAGTGCTGGAGGACTCAGCAGACAGTCATACTCATGGCTATGATTTATTACAGCAAAAGGAAGAAACCAAGGCACATCAGCAAAGGAAAACGGTGCATGGGGTGAAGTCTGGAGGAAACCAAGCACAAACTCCCAGGGTCCTCTCCCAGTGGAGTCACTCAGGACGCATGTGACAACGCGTGGGAAGTGCTGTCTATGAGGAAGGCTCATTAGAGACTCAGCACCCAATATTTTCCCTGGGGGCTGGTCATGTGGGCACCCTCTACCTAGCACATTCCTAAATTCCAGACTCCCAGAGGGAAAGCAGGGCTCAGCATAAGCCACACTGTTTGTTCAAACACTTGGTCAAAGTCTTATAAGTTAGGGAGTGGTGGGTACACTCCTGAAATTCAGGTTCCCAGGGAGGGGAAGTTTTATAAAGCAGGTGGGGTATCATGCCCTGTGAAGCTAAAGGGGGCTTTAGGCGCCAGTAGCCCAGAGAGCATCAGAGCGAAGGGGGCTCCCATCTGATGACTGAAATTTTCTCTGGGAAGAGAAGAGAACTTTGCCGGAAATGGAGAAGGACATGGCAGGCTACAGAGGAGACCGGGAAAAAGTTGACCAGAGCCAGGGAAAAGTTATGGAGCCAACCTGCATGTCCAGGTGAGGCAGAGCACCACACTTACATAGAAGACACGTTTTTAAGATTTAAGGAACTTTCCTCCAGCAGCATCCCAATACAAGGGAGAAAATAAAAAGAGCTGGATTTGTTCAGGTGTTGGGTTCAATGCAGAGACAGAGGGGAAGGAAACCGGGTGGGGTTCCAAGAAGGAGAATGGCACATGTGATAACTACGAAATTTACAGACTTTTTTTAAAAATAAATTTATTTTATTTATTTCTATGTTTTGGCTGTGTTGGGTCTTTGTTGCTGTGCACAGGCTTCTCTCTAGTTGTGGTGAGCAGGGGCTACTCTTCATTGTGGTGAATGGGCTTCTCATAGCGATGGCTTTTCTTGTTGCGGAGCATGGGCTCTAGGCACTCGGGCTTCAGCAGTTGTGGCACGCGGGCTCAGTAGTTGTGGGTCACGGGCTCTAGGCACGTGGGCTTCAGTAGTTGTGGCACGTGGGCTCAGCAGTTGTGGCTCATGGGCTTAGTTGCTCCGCAGCATGTGGGATCTTCCGGGACCAGGGCTCGAACCCATGTCCCCTGCATTGGCAGGCAGATGCTCAACCACTGTGCCAGCAGGGAAGCCCAAAATCTACACAGACTTTTAAAGGAAGTGATCACCAAAGGAGGCAGACAGACAGCAAAGTGCACATAAGGATCTTGCCGTAGGCACCTCCATCCAAAATGGCACTTTGACTGACTGGAGGAATTCGACCAGGGTGGTATCTAGAAGTCACCTGATGCATGAATGCCTTCTACAGAATCCTGGGCAAGTGGTCATGGGGTTCTGCTTGAATGCATCCGGTAACAGGAAACTCACCACCTTCCAAGGAACCCAAGCATTTCTGAGCATTTGCAATCATGTGAAAGTCCTTACTGCCAAGTGATAATCTGCCTCCTGGAACTTTTGGACTCTGGCTCTGCCATCTACTGCTGTCCAGAGCAAGGGTCCAGGATAGGCTACCATATCTCCAATGCAACTATGTTGGTGTTGCAACCCTCAGTTCTTCCTGCATTTCTACTGCACAGGTATCCATCACTCCCGGGATTCAATGACCATCTGTGTGCCAGTGGCTCCAAGATCTAAAATTCCAGGCTCTCTCCAAAATTTGGACTCAAATACTCAACTGCCTGTCAAACACCCCCACTGCAATACCCCATGGGCACCCCCACTCTGGATGCACACCAATCTGAACTTGTGATCTTGTCCCCACGACATTCAAACACTCTGCAATGGAGGATGCATCCTACCCAGTTTCCAACTGGCCATCAACTTTCATTCTTTCTCCTCAAACATCCAGGTAATCACGTGCTGTTGTTTCTTCCTACTCAATGGTTCTCAGGTCCATCCACCTAGTCCCCTCCATCCTCACTGCCATGACTCCAGGTGAGGCCACCATTCTCTCTCTCTCTCTCTCTCTCAAAGATGTTTCCTAAGTTATCTCCATTCCACCATATTGCCCTCTCCATCCATTTTAGTGACATAGAAGTAGAAGTGATGCCTTTTAAGGCAAAGCTGGTCACAACACATCACTGCGTAAACTCATCAGTGCCTCCCATTGCTCTCGAGATACAGTCATAACTTACCCCCATGGTCTGCATTTCTCTGCAGGATCTGCCTGTTTACCTCTTTGGCCTTACCACTTACTCTACAGGACCCTTCAACTCTATGCACCAACCACAGTGAACATTCTCCTCCCCTGAAGTGTCATGCTGGCTCCCCTCTGAGCCAATGCAAAAGCTGTTTCCTCGCCTCATGCCTACCCCCTGCTTCTACACACAATGCTGGACTTCTCTCATAGTTTCTCTTGCTGTTTCATAATTATCTGTCCATTTATCTACCTCCTTCCAAAGTCCCCGATCTCCAAGGAAACATGTCTATGTTGTTCACCAATGTCTCCCTATTCCTGACCCATAAGAAGCCCTCTGTTAATATTGATACTTGTTGAAAGAAAGGAGCATTTCCATCTATCAATCACCTCCAATGGTCTAGTCCCTATACTTCTATTAATACTGTCCCAAATAAAATGTTTTCTTATTTTGAAGTTGCCATGGTTCACTGAGGATGCATATATAATTTCCCCTTGACTGAACACCTTGAGACTTCTTCCATTACCTACTGTTAAACCAGGTCTTCTCCATCTCACACCCAAACAATCCTCTTATTTAAATACTTGCTGTAGGAGTTTCTTAACGAGATAGAAGGAAGGGAAACCCATTTTCAGGATGAAAAAGGGAACACAAACAGTTTGAGCTTCCATTTTTCTCTGGTTCTGCCCTGGTTTGTAGATTAATTCCTAGCACCACGATCAATGGCCAGATTAACAGAGAATCATACAGAAGAACCTTCCCCAACTCGCAGAAGCCAGTGAGAATCTCTCTCTTCACAATCGTCTGTTTTACAATGTGTCTAATTGTAACTGAATAAATTACTTCTGTCATTCTGCAGAAATACTTAAAATAAATAGCTCTCTTTCCTTGAATTAAAATCATAGTCTTTTGTTCACTGTTTTCTGTCCCATAAAGCAACAGAGCCTGTTGATTAAAGATCATTTATAGGACTTCATTTCCAATCTATTTTATGATATCATTTTAAAATACCCCCAAATATTCAGCTGCAAAGAAGGATAATAACTATTGGAAATTGGCTCTTTGAGACTTTTTGATGAGAAATGAAGTTGTGGATGTAACTCTCCGCGAATGAACATGTATTAGAAAAGTCTATTTTAGTAACTGCTTGGTTCTTCTTGGATTTTTTTCTCTACCCAACTTCCTATATTTTTCTTGAGATTACAACATAATCCCCACTGACACACTAAACATTACCTCTCTGTATTGAATGGATGACACTGAGACAATAAATCACTTTGAGCTAACACAATATGCCAACCAGCCCCAGCTAAGACAAATATTTGACGAAAGACATACAAACTGAAATTTAGCAAGGCAGGAATGCTTGGGGAATTAGGTCCTGAATGACCAACCCTCTCTAGACACTCTGTAATGAAAAAAAAAAATAGATGTACAAAGAGGCCATATCTGTATGCATAAGATGATGCTGTGTTCAGACTGGCCACAACTGTGCAACAGCCCATCCTAGGGGACATCCTAGTAAGAGACTGTGGTTAGGCCACCCTCCAAATACAGTGAATGTCATGACAAAACAAATGACTGGTCCTCAGTTCCAGACTTAAAAAAAAAAAAAAAAAATGAATTGTTTTTTCTGCACTAATTCAGAAGTAATTTCTGAAATAATGTTCAGAGACAGCATCAACGAAAGACCGTCAGGGGCAGATTTACATGATGCTAACAAAGCTGACACTTCAGGATCCCTCGTGTGCGCACCTCCCTTTCAAGGCCCCGTATCTGATTTTGTATGTAAAGAGTACCCTCCATCATGTACACTTCTACAAAACCTCCTGGACCTGCCCCTGTTGACCCTGCCTCACAAGTGCTTCTAAACAGGACTTCATAGATGTCCCCAGCTGTCAAGAGGCGTAGACTGCATTCACAGGTCATGTGAAATCCCCTAACAGGAAGATGGAGCAACCATGGCCAGCGCCCTACACCCTCCCAGAGGGGTCCAGCAGAACCTTCCTGACTCTAATCTCACTCCCCCTCACCTTCCACTGAAACATCAATGATAACTCATCCCAGCTTTCCCTGAGCTAAGCACACCCCACCCTAGGTTATCCCTCAGGACATTTCCCCTTCAGGACTCACTAAAGGGGCACCAGCTCTGAGAAAGGAAAGCCTGGTGCCTCCCAGATGAAACTATTAGCTGGTAACTCTCCTGGGTCTGAATTCTGCCTCTTCCACCTACCAGAAACCCCTCATTCCTCAGTTTCCTCACCAGCAAAATGGGAGGCAATAGTACAGTCCTCCTAGAACAGACAAGAGGATAATCTTTGGGCACAACAGAAACTCAGTAAGTGCCGGTACATCCATCACCCCTGCATGGCACGCATTCTCACCAGCCCAACACCCCATCCCCGAGGCAAGAGGTACCCATGGCAATAATGCCTATATATTCCTTCCAAATCATCATCTTCATCATCATCATATCATCTTACACATCCCTCAGTCAGAAATCCCTCAACAATTCATTCTACCTCCCCACGAGGCTGGGGACTCCTTAATGGCAGGGATGTGAGCCTGAGCACGGAGCCTGGCGCTTCAGAATGTTTGCTGAACACACGAAGGAATTAAGCGATATCTATATCCTGACCAACAGAGGTAGCATTCAATAATGCATCCCACAGATCGACATGTACACACTGCTATATTTAAAATGGATAACCAACAAGGACCTACTGTATAGCACAGGGAACCCTGCTCAGTGTTATGTGGCAGCCTGGATGGGAGGGGAGTCCGGGGGAGAATGGATACATGTACATGTATGGCTGAGTCCCTGTGCTGTGCACCTGAAATCATCACAGCATTGTTAATCAGCTGTACTCCAATATAAAATAGAAAGTTTAAAAAAATAATGCATCCCACAGTCTCTGGTTTGCTAACATTTTAAGTCTATATAGGAGAATTTGGTGAGAAGTGAAAGGAGACAGAAGGAGCAGAGAGCCAAGCATCTTTGCATTCTGTTTCTCTGTATATTCCTAAGAGTCTTCCTTCTCCATCACGTGCCTGCAGAGCCCAAAGCTGCTAGTTGTCTACAAAATACTTCTCCAAGAACAGCATCATCCCTCCACCCCTGTGGACTGAGCTCCAAGGGGCCTGAAGATGAGAGGAGAATCTGGTGAAAGCCAAAGCCAGGCAGCAAACCTCCGCACTTCCACCCCGGCAACCCCTCCCATGGGATCAGATATCACCAATAACTCTATAACCCGAGACACGAGATTAAGTCCACAAAAAATCTCCTCGAGCAAAGCAAGAGATTTATGTGTAACGGCTGCAGAGAAGGTGTGATAAAAGTTCATGAGTTTGCTAACTGGAAAAGATACATGCACCCCAATGTTCATAGCAGCACTATTTACAATAGCCAAGACATGGAAACTACCTAAATGTCCATCAACAGATGATTGGATAAAGATGGGGTACATATATGTGTGTGTGTGTATGTGTGTGTGTGTGAGAGTGTGCGTACCCACACACACAATGGAATATTACTCAGCCATAAAAAAGAATGAAATAGTGCCATTTGCAGCAACATGGATGAACCTAGAGATTATCATACTAAGTGAAGTAAGTCAGAAAGAGAAAGACAAATATTATGATACCACTTATATGTGGAATCTTAAAAAGCAACACAAATGGCCTTTACAAAATTTACAAAACAGAAACAGACTCACAGACATAGAAAACAAATTTATGGGGACTTCCCTGATGGCGTACTGGTTAGGAATCCACCTGCCAATGCAGGGGACACGGGTTCGAGCCCTGGTCCGGGAAGATCCCACATGCCACAGAGCAACTAAGCCCATGCGCCACAACTACTGAGCCCGCGTGCTGCAACTACTGAAGCCCGAGTGCCTAGATCCTGTGCTCCGCGACAAGAGAAGCCACCTCAATGAGAAGTCCGTGCACTGCAACAAAGAGTAGCCCCCGTTCATCACAACTAGAGAAAGCCCGCAGGTAGCAACGAAGACCCAAAACGGCCAAAAATAAATAGATAAATAAATTTATAAAAAAGAAAACAAATTTACGGTTACCAGGGGAAGGAGCAGGGGGAAGGAAAAATTAGGAGCATGGGATTACCAGGTACACACCACTATACATAAAATAAAGAACAAGGATTTACTATATAGCACAGGGAACTATATTCAATATTTTATAATAACCTATAATAGAAAAGAATAGAAATATATATGTGTGTGTGAATAACTTTGCTGTACACTGAAACTAACACAATATTAAATCAACTATATTTCAATTAAGAAAAAAAATTCAAGAGTGTAACCTAAACACAGATTACTGATGACGTCTGCACACCTCTAGGCTGGGAGATGTGATCTTCCTCTCTGTTTAACCTCATCTCCTGTCACTCCTTCACACCTGTCCTTCACTGTCAACTCCAGGGAAATGACAGTTCTTATATGTGCCTCAGCCATTCACATCCCACTGCCCTAGTGTGTCTATCACTGGAGTCTGGCATGCATTCTCACCAACCCTCCACCTCACCCCGGGGCAAGAGGTACCCATCACAGTAATCCCTCTATATTCCTTCCAAACCCATGACCACTCTGTGAGGCCTCCTGGATTCCTCTTCCTCAGAGTCTCCTGGTTCTTGTCATGTGGTTCTCAGCACTCTCCATACCGCATCACACTTGTTTATGTGTCTTTCACCCACCAGACCAGACTATATCTACAAAGAACAGGAACTGGTTATTTCCACTCCGTATCCCCAGAGCCCAACACAGCAGCTGATACACACAGCAGGAGCTCTGTAATTGTCTGATGAAGGAATGATTCAATGAATAACCACCACCACCCCCAGAAATCAGAGACTTAAATTATGTTGCTCATAAGCCCTGAATTTCTTAAAAGAAAGCGCATTTCCACACAATGGATCATTGTGCCCAAACCAGCCTAGCTATTTTTTTTTTGCAGAAGGAATAAAGAATATGTGGGTTGGTTTTTTTCAGGAAGAAATTACCCATAGCAGAACCACTCTGGGGGCTCAGGTACAGTGGTGGTATAGTTTTAGAATGCCTCAAAAATGTACCGCGTGCTACCTATTTCATAGTCCAAAAAAAAAAAGGCAGCAGAAGTGAAGAAGTAAGATGGGTTTCACTCTCACCTCCGACACTGCAAAACATCAGTATCTCCTGCTTGAGAAATCGTTAAAGTGCCTGAAATAAGACAGGAACTTTTTTTTTTTTAATGTCTGTGTGATATTCTTACTTCTGCAAGACAAATTAATGCTGCAGAGTAACTGGAGAAAAGGAAAAACAATGTTGATTCCTGTTTGCTTGGAATGCAGTTTGTTTTCATTGTTTTCTCATGTAATTACATATATTACCGACGTAATTACAAATAATACACATATTTGGTTTGTGCAATTATAGAATAGTATATAATTTTTAAATACGGTACATTTCTTTCTCCAAGGTTCTTTTACGAATGAAACAATCTATCATTTCTAAAAATATGATCCTGTGCATCACATTTTAATAAAGTAAAAATTAGTAAATATTTACCTTGCCTTTGTATTTCGACAAAATAAACTTCGTCATGTCATTCAGGTTTAAAAAGCCTCATTATATGCCTTGAAAAACTGCTTCCACTAGGCTAATTCTACCCACTGGAGAAAAGCCAGCTTCACATTATCGTTATCAAGGAAGGTAATTACAAAGAAACTACTATGTGCAAGGCGTGGTCCTGGAAGTCCTCTGTGATGGAAATAACACCTCCACGAACTGGTAAAGCACAGCCCACACTGGAGTGGAAGAGATGGACAAAAAGCTAGGCTCTGTCTCTTATCAGCTGTGCATCTTTGAGCGAGTGACCAAACCTCACAGAGTTTCCATAAAGTGGAGGTCATACCACCTCGCTCACTGTGCAGCCTGAGGATTAAATGAGATAATGTACGTGAAAGGCCCTAATGCAGTCTCACTTGGGCAGTACACACAGCAACCGGTAGGAGGTTCTTGCTGTAACAGCATAAATCATAACCCTCATTTACTGCCGCTGTATTTTGATTTGCAAGATCACAGTTCATCTGACGTGCTACACAGCATCTCTAACAGCGTGGTCTCTTGATCTCACATTTTCAGGAGCAAAATGACAACCTAGACTCTATTCAAAGTTGAAGGGCCCAGGGGAGGAAATTGTGTGAACACCCTGGAACTTTGCAGGGAGGAGAGGATGTGGAAGGGAATACAGAATTCTCAACTGGAAAGACCAGAAGGGAATTTCTAGATAATTCTAATCCAACTAGTGGCCCATACTTAGATTCTGCTGGATCCACACAATAGAGTATCTTCTGTTTAAAAAGCCAATTTTTAAAATCAGGAGATTTCCCCACAAAAAGTTAGATTTAGACATTCTCTTAAAAATGCAAGCTTGGGCAAGACTGAGCCCAAGCTGCTTCATGGCACTGCCCTCCAGCTGGTCTCACCCTGTAGTCTGTCCTCCACTGTGTTCATTATTTGCATAAATTAAGGCACCCCCGGGACCCAAAAACTTGGAGACTCTCAAATGCATCTCCAGACTACAGAAAAGTGACCAGTAATGGACACGAAGGCAAGCGTGGTCTGTCTCCACATTTAACCTCATGTTTGAGAAGGGAATGGACAGACCATAGTTGGTCTGAGATGTCCTGAAGATTTTCCACCTAAATATTAAAGAATATGTCTCTAATTTGGTACTCCAGTGGGGTAAAAGATGGCATAGGAACAGGAAGCTTCTAACAAGGAGAGCTAATAAGGAACTGCAAGGAGACAAACTCTGCCAGTGAGAAAACTGAGTCTCAGAAAGTTCTAATAACTCTGAGAACTAGGAATTGAATCCAGGAACTCTTCTCCGGATCTGAATAAACAAACCGCAGACACATACCGCTTTTCTAATTACGTAAAGACACACTCCATTCAATCCACAGGTGCATCAAAGTTAAAGTGCCAAGAGCTAGAAGACTAGTGAGATCAGGAGTTACACTCCTGCGTCACCTGAAGATGGAGAAGGATGACCTCAGCAAACCCAGCTGCTGGAACCAGCCACATTCTGGAGCCAGGAAGAGTATGAAGGATTTGATGCTTCCTTTTACAGTGACATGTGGACGAAGTTTAAAGGTTTCATTCTGGATTCATTCCTTATCATGGAAACAACAGTTTCCTCAAATACGGGAACTGCTCAGGAAAAGCCTCTGTCTCATGTTCAAGTTTAACCACAGGCTCAAAGACTGAATAAGTAAACTGACAAGTACATTTTAAGAGTAAGCCAAGGGGCTTCCCTCGTGGTGCAGTGGTTAAGAATCCACCTGCCAATGCAGGCAACACGGGTTCGAGCCCTGGTCCGGGAAGATCCCACATGCTGCGGAGCAACTAAGCCCGTGCACCACAACTACTGAGCCTGTGCTTTAGAGCCCGCAAGCCACAACTACTGAGCCCTCGTGCCACAACTACTGAAGCCCGTGTGCCTAGAGCCCGTGCTCCGCAACAAGAAGCCACCGCAATCAGAAGCTCACATACCGCAGCGAAGAGTAGCCCCCGCTCGCCGCAACTAGAGGAAGCCCACGTGCAGCAACAAAGACCCAACATAGCCAAAAATAAAAACAAAATAAATTAATTTTAAAGAAGAAGAGCAAAAAAAAAAAGAAAGACTGAAAGAAAACTTACCAAAATATTAAAGAGGCTGACCCTATGTAGTAGTATCACTTAACAGATGTCAGATACCATTTTTGCTCCTTTTTTCTCTAATATCTTCACTTTCTTTAATGGGCTGCTCTTACTTGTTTAAAATAATCTATAACTAGATAAGAAAAATAAAATACATGAATTAGTCCCATGCAAGGGACAGAGCCCAAGCAGGCATCTATCTGGTCCTGATCTGGGACCCACAGATCTATCCCAGTGGAGCTGAGCCTATACTTCTGCCTTCTCTGTCCCCTGCTAGATTAGGCAAAGTGCCCCCGACGTCCTGCCATCTCCACTGTACCTCCCAATCGGAGCAGCAAGGTTTGCAGCACATAGTAGGTGTGTAACAAATATCCATTAAGTGAATAAATGCACACTCTCTTGCACTTCTCTTCTCCTGCTCTTTTTCTGGGTCTGTCAATTTAAAGGATGTTACTCAGGTGAATGATAGTTCCTGGAAGAGACCACACAATTAACTACCCTTGTAACCTCAAAAATCATATTTGAAATCAAATCTGCACAAGTGACAAGTACAGGATATAAAAAATGGCACTCTCCCCAGCCTCTTAATTACATACTATATATCAAACTTCTCCCAAGCTCTGAAAATGTCCCATTTAACATTCTGCACTTGGCATTCAATTCCAAAACCTGAAATGGAGATTGTATTGCTTAAACATTTCCCTGATTATTTTTTTACTAACTTGTTCCCCATTTTTACCTTTCAACCAGGCTTTATCTACTCCCTAGTTCCCTATTAGGCTGTTGTATACTGGCCAAAAGAATTTAGAGGAAGGCTCAGGTGAAATTCAGGTACTTCATTGTCTGAAGACTAAAGGACATCTACCCAGGGGCAAACGTGAACACAAAGTATATGGTGAAGCCAGCTGCCATCGGATATATAAAAAGAGAATAAACACTGTCGTGCAAAGGCATGTTGAAGACACACAGAGAGAAACATCCCTCTGACTATCCCTCTCCATGAAGCTAAGCATCTTGAGTTTGGAGACCAATGTGTATAGCACGACTGAAACGTTGCTTAAAAAGTATGTATGTGTGTTTGCATACAGATGTGTCTGTATACCCATAGGAAAAAGTCAGAAAGGATATACATCAAGCAGAAAATAATAATGAGCCCTGTGTACACTGAGTGGAAAAGCCAGTGCACTAGGGAGACAGGAACTTCTACTTCTTACTGTACATAACTCACATAAAGTGAAAGAACTGTGGATGGATTGTATTTTTGTTTTACCTTTTTTTTTCAAATAAAAAAGAATGTAAGTATGTGTATCTGTATAAAGCTTAGTTCTCGGCCTTCAGGTTAAAACACAGTGTTTTAAACAAACACATATAAACAAATATGCACTGAGAAGCAACAGCAGAATCAAATGGCCTGAAATTTAGCTTTGAGGATCTAAATGAAAGTCCTTAGCTGCCAGAGCCACTAGTCAATTCTCAGACCCACAGTGAACAGTCACATCCAGAGGCAGAGGCGGGGCCGGCTTCCCCTCGGTCTCCTCATTGGCCCAGATGGGATCACGCGCCCACTTATTCACCAACTGCTGTGCCCAAGGAAATGTAAGCGGTAACTGGTTCAAGAACGGAGTCCTAAGCCAATCACTGAGGCTAGGAAAGTTAGATTAACTCTGATTGGCTAAGACCAGCTCACAGATTGGGGGACGCGGGTGAGGTTGCTGGGAGTCAGATCCATTCCTAGGAAAAGAGAATAAAAATCTAGGTGCAACTAGGAGAAGGAAAGGGAGAATTAATGCTGAGTAGGCATCAGCAGAAAGGGCTCCTGCTACCATCTCTATCCTGTATTAAGGGTCCTATGGAGGTACCCTAGACGGCTCCTTTCCCTCAACATCTTATTCCTACTTCAAGACCCAGATCCCCTAAACCACTCCACCCCAACAAAGATGAGGGAGTAAAGTCAGCCTTTCAGAATTAGGTGGCTTGTGGAGAAACTTCTGGAGATGGCTCTATCCTCCTCCAGGAAAAAGAACTGCAGCAAATTCCTTCCAGATGAGAAGATCCCCCACCTTCTCCATCCTCCGGTGTTTGGGGGAAGGAAACACCAAACCATTAAAGCTATCAATACTCTCCTACAGGAGAGGTCTTCCTCAAAACTGCTTAACTCCCTCTAAAAATATAAATTCATTTCTTACTCTTCAGAAATTAGCAGCCTGAACCCTACACACAAGACCCTTCCACCTATGTGAAGAGGGCTAAGTCACTCGTCAAGTTCCCCTCTTTACAAAAATTAGCCCTGTTTTCAGCATTCCTCTGTTGAGAACTTCCCTCCACCACTTTGAAGCCTATTCATCATTTCACCTGGCTCCTTGACACACTGTCCACACTACTCCCAAGCGACAATGAACTTCACTGAGGCTTAGAAAGACACAAGGAGTGCTGGGCAGACCCTGTGCTGGGGCTTCTCTACTTGCTTCTGGCATCTGGAAGGTCATAAGCCTCATTTCCTGGTCAGCCCTGGGGACAGGAACACGTGAACAGCTCCACTTGCGTCAAGCATGAAACCATGTAACAGCAGCTCAGAATCAGGAGCTCCAGACACAGAGGGTCGGGTCCTCAGCAACACCCATTCTACAGATGAGGATACAGAGACCCAAATAAGGGAAATGGTTTCCTATGGTTTCCCAGGAAGTTAATGACAGACCAGCACTAGAATCTAGGGCTCCGAGCTCAAGTAGCTCAAATGATAGATGGGTGGAGAGAACAGATGGACAGATGGCTGGATGGGAGAGAGGGACAGAGAGAAGAACACAGAGATGACTAGCTGGCACCTTGCTATAAAAATCTAAATCAGAGCAAAGTCTTCTCCCCAGGCAAGGAGCGACCTGAAAAATATACCAGCCATGATTCCCAGGGGAGGAGAGTGAATAGCTGACTCAAACTCAATGCCAGCTTGAGTGGTGGAGGAAGGATTAACACAGACAGACTCTTTACAGACCAAGAATGGCATGTTCTTATCAGTTCCAGGTTCTTATCAGCCCCTGATCACCCAATGGAAAAAGCGGCTACACGTAGACTGTTGTGACCCGGATGAGCAGGAGACACCAGCTGCACTGGCTTCCTTGCCTGGCTCGCAATGGGGGCTCTTCGTTGAAACTTTTGTGGTTAGAGGAGAGGTACGTCTACCCTGATCAGCTCCTTGGCCAGGATTCATGTAAAGGCGGTGGGCTGGGTGGGATGAATCAGTTATCAGAAATCCCTTGTCTCTTCACTCAACACCTATTTTTGAATGCCAGGCATCGTTCTCAGTCATTGGAATACAGCAATAAAAAAAAGACTCAAATCCCTGTCCCCTTGGATTCACATCTTAGTGGGGGTGGGAGACGGAAACAGACAGTAAACAAGAAATGTAATAAAGTACATTGTATCGGTGGAACATGCTAAGGAAAAAAGAAACAAGAAGAGATCTAACTGATCCCCCTTGTTAGTTCACCGAGAGCTAGTCTATGGGTAGGAGGGAGTGGGCACTTTGCAATACCAAATAGGCACCTCCTCAAACAATTCCATCCCCTGACAATCAAAGTGTTACCAAGGAAAACTTATATAGAAACAGGCAGCCTGTTGGGGAGGGCGATGGACACACAATCAGGAAACCTAGAAGAGGGATCCTGGTTCTGTTAAGGGTGTGACTCTATTTATTTATTTATTTTTATTAATTTTTATTGGAGTATGGTTGCTTTACAATGTTGTGTTAGCCTCTACTGCACAGCAAAATGAATCAGCCATATACATACAGATATCCCCTCCCTTTCGGATTTCCCTCCCATTTAGGTTACCACCGTGCATTAGGTCGAGTTCCCTGTGCTACACAGTATGTTCCCATCAGCTATCTATTTTATACACAGTATCAATAATGTATATGTGTCAATCCCAGACTCCCAGTTCCTCCCACCCCACCCCTTTCCCCCTCGGTATCCATACATTTGTTCTCTACGTCTACATCTCTTTCTGCTTTGCAAATAAGATCATCTATAGCATTTTTCTGGACTCCACATATATGCATTAGTATACAATATTTGCTTTTCTCTTTCTGACTTCACTCTGTATGACACCCTCTAAGTCCATCCACGTCTCTACAAATGACCCAATTTCATTCCTTTTTGTGGCTGAGTAATATTCCATTGTATATACATACCACATCTTCTTTATCCATTCCTCTGCTGATGGACATTTAGGTTGCTTCCATGTCCTGGCTATTGTAAATAGTGCTCCTATGAACACTGGGGTGCATGTGTTTTTTTGAATTATGGTTTTCTCTGGGTGTATGCCCAGCAGTGGGATTGCTGGATCATATGGTAGTTCTATTTTTAGTTTTTTAAGGAAACTCCATACTGTTTTCCATAGTGGCTGTATCAATTTACTTTCCCACCAACAATGTATGAGGGTTCCCTTTTCTCCAAGGGTGTGACTCTTTAGCTGTGTGACCTTGGATAAGTCACTCCACCTCTCTGAACCTCAGTTCCCTCATGTGTAAAATGGTTAATAACACCCACCTCATTGGTTTGTTAGGGAGCAGTTAGTGACAAGACCCATCGAAACAGTTTAGCACAGCACCTGGGACTTAGGAACTGCTCAGTAAATGTCAGCGATAATTATCATGTTGTAATTGTTATTATTTGACTGAGCCTGGAGTCCCCCAGAGGTAGATCTTGTGACCAGGATTAGAGAACAAACAGGTTATTTGGAAAGTGATCCTAAGAAACATTAGTGAAAGAGAGAGGACATGAGAAATGGAAGGAAAGAAGCCAATACGGGGTGTGTTATCAAGTAAGTGACCAGTGTGGGCAGCTGGAAGTTAACCCCACCTGGTGCTCTGGAATCCAGAGGACACGTGACTATCCCACCAAAGGGTGAGGGAGCTGAGATACTCATACACCAACTCCTGTGGGTCACTGGGTGAGAGCTGCTTGCGGGTGGAGGCGGGGCATTAACTTCTGCCTTTGGAGAAAGAGATGCCCTAAAGTCTGGGGCACAGATGTGGGCAGGACACACGCCGGCACCTGCCCCAGCATCACCATCCATATGGCTTTGCCGCGGACACTGGGGCACTCTGCCCAAATTCTCCAAGCCTGCTTTTCGTCTATAAAATGGGGAGGATAATCATTTCTGCCTCTCAGAGATGGCTTCAGGATTTTTACAAAATCGTGTTTGTCAAAGCCCCTGGTGTGATGTCTGGCCTGAAGAATTTCAGTTTCCTTTCTCTCTTTCTTCCTCTCCCCATTACTCCCTTCGCACATAAAGGGAAAAGCTGGCTTCCTCGCAGGCCACGGAGGCCCTTTCAAAAGGGCATTTTTTGGTTTTATGACTACAAAGCACTCCTTCCCCATAATGGACTCTCCGACGTGGATAACGACCTCTCTCAATACCCCTTTTCTGGATGGAGGAAGTGGAGGTGCCTTGAGAGCAAAGATGGCCATTCATGTCCCCAAGGTACGTTTAACTTCTGTCGCTGCCGTTGCTCACACCCACCTCATTGGGACCTTTTATCTCCAAAGCAAACTGGTGAAGACAGAGTCATTCATAACCTGATTACATTCAGCACCCTCGTGCGTGGGTACATTGCTGGGCTGCTGACAGAGGCCCTGGCAAGGTGACCCAAAAAGAAGCCAATCCCTTCTGTCCACCCCTTCCCACCCCCACCCCCCAAAAAAAGACCAGTCTTGAAAGGGCCCCTGCAGGAAGCAGGCCTGGCCGGTGCCACCCACCAGCCCGCAGAGCCAAGCCGGACTTGGGCCCGGGAGACAAGTGCTCATGTGTGAACGAGAAGCCATCAGAATATAAATGAGCGGGGAGGTCTAAGTGCCAAGAATCCGCCACAACGGCTATTTGTCCAGTGCTCTGGGAAAGCACCAACGGAGCCTCCACGGAGGCAGCCAACAGCCAGAATAAAACTGAAAGGAGCTGACCGGGTTTCAGACACACAAATAAGTCCAGCTGATTAAGAATTCCTCTCTATTTAGAGCTAGCGACAGTCCCAAAGAGGTGCCCGCCAGCGTGGAAAAGGTGATTTCACTGACGAGAAGTGCATTAGGTGGTTTCTGGACACAGGACTGCATTCCAGACCCCAAGTATGGCATCTGATTGATTTTTCATACAGCCGCCAACAGTAGCATTGATGGCCCCATTCTACAGGTGAAAGAACTGAACCTCGAAGGGCTTATCGATCGTTTGAGCGTGGTGATAAAGCCAGTCTGCCGGAGAGCAGACCATGTGTCAAGTCTGCCTCTTGAGAATAATTAGTTTTTTAATCTACAGTGTTTTCACATGCAGGATTTAATGTAACGCAAAATTTATTTATTAGAAGCTACCGGTTACTTCCACGGTGGAAGGAGGGGTGAGACATGGGAAGAGGTATGGGGAGACTTTAAGACCCTCGGTGGTGGTTTCATGGGAGTATCATCTTGTGATGACAGTGTGTCAAGGTAGACACTTAGTGACTAGGGAATTTTCTGTATGTATGTTACACTGACGCAGGGATCAGAAAACCATGACCTGAGGTCCAGCTGCTTGTTTTACTGGAACACAGCCGTGCCCATTCCTTTACACATCGTCTCTGCTTCTCTGACCCTTTGGAGAAGAAGTTGGCTGAGCCCTGTGTACACTATACTGAACCTGACTTGGGCACTTAGGAGATCTGTCTTTCTGCCTGTGTGTTTCTTAGCCAATCATGGAAATGAGCTTTGCAGACTCTATGAACACATCAAATGACAAGCAGGGGGGAAGAGTTAGTGTTACCCTGATGTGTTCATTAAAGAATTTAAAGGTTAGCTGATAAAAAACAACACACAATCCAATGAGGATATAAGTAAGCACACCAGAATAAATGGAAGAAAATCAAGATCAAAGGCAAGACAGGTATTACAGAAATCATCCACTGTGACCTCATACATAATGACTAACATTGGGCTGCAGATTTGACTCAGAGTTTCCCGGACACCCAAGCAAATTGGTAACACATGTGACAGAAATGCACTGAATGTCAGGAAACCAAGATGGGATTTAAAATATCCCCTGCACAGTCCAGCAAGTGTTTAAACCAATGCACACAACTGAAAGCTGGCTGTTCCGGATTTTCAAAGCACCTTTACCCCATTTTTCCTGCAAAAAGATAACTCATTTTTTGCTCTGATGGGCAAAAAACCCCTCAGGAGCCTAATTTTCGCCAACTGCCATGTGGCACTGCCCACCCCCATCTGGGCTGGCTGGCACAGACCTCGGCGAACAGAGCCCAGGGCCCCCAGAGGGTCCTCTGATCACGGACCATTGCAATGACCTACTTGGGATTAGAACATTTTAGAGTATAACTGTGTTTCATGGGTCATAAATGTTGCACAGATGTTCCTTATTTACATCGACTCGGTGGATTATTATTGCAGTATTACCATGCTAATATGGTGATTCCTGCATTTGAAACTGGAAGGCAGGAAGCAGGGAGATGTAATTAAACAAGCATGGTACACATTCGGGGGCAGGAGTGGGATTCAATAAAATAAACAGTAGTAATAGGTAGCACTGAATGTGTGCTTTATATATATATTAACTAATTTAATTCTCAGAACAACCCTATGAGGTGGGTTTTATAATTATGCCCCTTAAGAGATGATGAAACTGAGGCAGACCTAGACTCAGTAACTTCCCAGGTCCGAAATGTTGTAGCGGCAAAGCCAGCGTCTGACTCCAAAGCCTCTGTTCTGTTAACAAACGCCCAAAATCAAGAACAGCAGCAACTTTCTGCGGAAGCAAAAGCTATTCCTGGTGCTGTCCTACCCTGCATCACCAAAGCACATAACTAGTAACGCCCAAAACTAGCTCAGTGGTCCCTGGAAAGTACAACACTGACTCCCTACTGACCGAGGTCTCCATGGTCCTGGACTCCAGGAGCAGCAAGGAGTCAAGCCTTTGGATCAGGTCACGGGGCTGCCTCGGGCCCCTCCCTTCCCCTCCCGCTACACTAGCTCGGCATCCTACGGCTCCAACCACACCAAAGGGCTTGGCTTTTCTCAATGACCTGTCATTCCCCCATGCCCTCGCCTGCCTCACTACCCCAGTCTACCAGAAACCATCCCTGGCTCCAGCCAAGTGAGCCATTCCCCAACTTACACCTACATCTTACATCTACTGTCTCTGTACCAGGACCGCAAACATACCCACCTGTTTCCCCAAACCAGACAGTAAGCTCCTTGAAGACAGGAATGGTCCTTTGTGTCTCCCCTGCTGGTGGAGCTCCAGTGGGTGACCCAGAGAGGGAAACACTGGTGGACCAAAGGAACTGGCTGGGGAGAGAACAGAGACCTACATTTGACAGCATCAAGGATGCCCTGCCAAGTACCACAGCCATGCCTCCTAAGGCTTGCCATGAACTGCAGCCTCTTAGCAGCTTTTGAGTCTCCAAAATAAGTATCTATGGTCAACAACTGAGACAGACAGAGTGCTGGCTTTGTGACATTCCACTCTACAACCCAAATCACATTCGCCCTTGATTGCATCTAAGTGTTCTTGTGGTCCATGCTGTGCTAGCACAAGGTGAAGAACAGGCTGTACGTATAAGGCAGTAGCTAGTTCTTACATATTACGTTACGGTTCTGTGGCTCCTGCACTGGCCTAGTGTCCTCAGGGAAAAGCCATCCAAGGATGTCCACCCACAGCACATCTATCTCACCTGTGTGTCCGCCCACAGCACATCTATCTCACCTGTGTGTCCGCCCATAGCACATCTATCTCACCTGTGTGTCCTATGTGCGTATAAAAAGGAGGGGGAGAGGAGGAGGGAGAAGCACATACATTCCACCTTTTCTCTTGCAGAAAACCTGCTCCTAAAAATTAGTTGCGAACTGAAAGTTTAGAATATACGGATCCTTGCATGCTGCAAGAGTGGAATAGAGGAGGCTGTCTGTGGGGAGAGAGTTTAAAAATTATGAAATTTTAATTATGATGTCAAGGTTTCGTTTCTTTACTCTGTGTCTACAATGTACTCCTGATTATTCAGGATTAGTTAAAATATTTTAAAATAAATTACAAACAATAAATTTAATTCTGTGATGTCTTATCTTAAATTCCAATTATCTCAGCTTACTGAAAATGACGTTTCACATGAAGGAGAAAATGAGTTTGTGCTGGGAAGAAGGACGCACTGGCAGAGATGTAGCAAAAGATCGGGCTGGAGGTTCAGCACTGATTTCCATTCATTCCTAGAGTCTGTCAACAAACATTTACAGAGCACCCAGTATGTGCCAGGCGCTTCCTAAGTGGTAAGCAAGACAGAACTGCTCCCTCCAAGAGCTTACATTCAAGAGGGAGAAACAAATAAGTAAATAAACATACACTGTGAGACAGCTGATACTATTAACATCTCAACATATTCAAGCTAATGTGGACAGAAAGTGCAGGAGTGATACTTGAGTGGAGGGTTGAAAAGAAGGAACATCCCACGTAGAAAGAACAGCGAAGCAAAGGCCCTGAGGTGGGCACAGATTTGACTGTTTGAGACAAGAAAGAAGGCCAATGTGGCTACAGCAGTAGTCAGCCGACCTTTTCTATAAAGGCCCAAACAGTAATTACTTTAGCCTCTGCAGGGCTTCAGTTTCCCCTACAACTACTCAACTCCACCATTGCAGCGTGAAAGCTGCCAAAGACAATTTGCAAACAAATGGGCAAAGCTGTGCTCCAAAGTAACATTTTTATGGACACTGAAATCTGAGTTTCATACGACTGCCACATGTTACAAAATGCTATCCTTCTTTTGATTTGTTATCTACCATTAAAGATGTAAAAACCATTCTTAGTTCACAGGCCACACACAAACAGGCAGCAGGCCAGACATGGCCCATGGGATGAAGTTTGGTGACCGCCCCCCGCAGGCTAGACTCAACCAAGTAATGGCAGTGGGAACCAAGGGAGAGGGGATTAAAAGTCTCAGGAGCCAGATCTTAGAGGCAAGAAGCAGTAGTTTGGGTTGGCGGCTTTATTCTAAATGCAAGGGACATGATTTGAAAGAGAAGAGGGACATGCTCTGATTTCTGCCTTTTAAAAATTCCTTTGGCAGCTGTGTGGCGATTCTGACGGTGTCATCAACTTTCTTGGAAAAATGTCAATAAGAAGCTGAACACTGTCTTCTTGGTTACGGAGTCTGGAGCAGACCATCTTCCCATCAAAAGCTCTATGGATCTGTTGATTTTTCTCTGTACCTGAATCACTGAAGCTGTTTTTTTCTTTAATGTTGATTTTCAGTCCATAATATGAAAGATTTCAGTCCATAATTTTAAAGGCCACGAAACATGGCCTTTAAGCCACGATGGTGGAAGACACATTTCCTGCAGTTCACACGTGAGCTTCATCTGATCTCCTTTCACAACAGAGAGCATCTGACCAGTCAACAAATGGAAGCTGAACAGCCAACACTGTCTTTACACCTATCAGGCTCCATCTTTGCCTCAAACATATTACCGAGAGGACGTGCATTTTCACATTTCCACTTTCCTCTCACTTTTATAAGAGAAAACTGAAAAGAATTCAATCACAGCTGTGCAGGCAAAGGCAGCAGGAGAGAAAGAGTGGCCCGTGGTTGGCAGACATGAATACAATGGCTTCACCTGGTTTTATAAAGTCCAAATTCAACACTGGAAAGGGCGTGAATGAAAGATGAAGACAAAGCATTTCCCCCTTAATTCTTACTGATATGAAAGGAAAGGCTCTTAGGAGACTTGGCCCTTCTCAGCTTCACTGTGTGTACTGTGTGCCACCCTTTCTGAGTCCTGACTTCCAATATCTACTCCAGAGCCTGACCTTCATATCAATTACATAGGCTGTACTTGGTGTCCTGACATTCAACTTAGCCCACAGCCCAGCTCCAGCTAAGCCTGACCTGGCAGAGAGAAAGCAGCTCATGTTACCAAGCCCCGCAAAACCTTTCCTCCTGACACCTTCTGACCTCTTAAAAACCTAACGCCCCTCAACCCTTGTGAGCTTGGACAAGATTCAAGCTTGTCTGTAAATCCTAGTTCCCTCATCTGCCTACTTCTCAGGGTTATCAGTGAGGGTGAAAGGAAATCACATATTTCAAGCCCCCTGTAAGACCCGTGATAAGTCAATCAAGGTAAATAAGTAACCAGGTCAAACCCAAACAGAATTTTCCATCTCCCTCTTTCAGTCTCTTACTTAAATTTCAATCCCTCCCATGCCCACAGAAGCAAAGGCTTTTGTGGCAAGGCTCTGAAGAATACCACCAAAAAAAAAAAAAAGGCGGGGGGTAGTTTGAGATGTGGGTCTGTGGCAGGTAGACTCTAAGATTGTCCCCAGTGATCCTCATTTCCCAGTACTTATGCTTTTATGTAATCCCCTCCCCTTGAGTGTGGGCAGGACTGGTGACTAACTTCTAACCAACAGAATATGGTAAAGGTGATGAGATGTCATTGCTGCAATTAGATACATAAGACTGTGACCTCCGTCTTGCTAGCAGACTCTCTCCCTTGCTGGGGAGATGAAGCAGGCCACTGTGTCAGAGAGGCCCATGTTGCAAGGAACTAAGAATGGCCTCTAACCAACAGCCCACAGGGCAGTAAGACCCTCCGTCTGGCAGCCTACAAAAAACTGAATGCTTCCTACAGATGGCCAATAGGCACATGAAAAGATGCTCAACATCACTGATTCTTAGAGAAATACAACTCAAACTACAATTAGGTATCACCTCACACCGCTTCAGAATAGCCATCGTTAAAAAGTCAAAAAATAACAAATGCTGGAGAAGGTATGGAGAAAAGGGAACCCTCCTACTCTGTTGGTGGGAATGTCAACTGGTGCACCTACTATGGAGAACAGTATGGAGGTTCCTTAAAAAACTAAAAACAGAGTTACCATATATGATCCAGCAACCCCACTCCTGGGCATATATCCAGAAAAGACAAAAACTCTAATTAGAAAAGATACATGTGCCCCAATGTTCACAGCAGCACTATTCACAATGGAAACAACCTAAATGTCCATTGACAGATGAATGGATAAAGAAGATGTGGTACATATATACAATGGAATATTACTCAGCCATAAAAAGAATGAAATAATGCCATTTGCAGCAACATGGCTGCAACTCGAGATTATCATACTAAGTGAAATAAGTCAGACAGAGAAAGACAAATACCATATGATATCACTTATATGTGGAATCTAAAATATGACACAAATGAACTTATTTACAAAACAGAAACAGACTCACAGACATACAGAAAAAACTTGTGGTTGCCAAGGGCAGGGGGCTGGGATGGACTGGGAGTTTGGGGTTAGCAAACTATTATGTATATGTATAACTTAATCACTTTGCTGTACACCAGAAACTAACACAACACTGTAAATCAACTATACTTCAATAAAATAAATTTTAAAAAAAACACTGAATTCTGCCAACAACTACATGAGCTTAGAAAGAGATCCTTCACGATCAAGTCTTCAGATGAGACCACAGCCCTGGATAATGTCTGGGTGGCAGCCTCATGAGAGGCCCTAAGCCGAGGACCCAGCTCAGAGATGCCCAGACTCCTGACCCACAGAAACTGTGAGATAAAACAATGTCACTGTCAGTTGCTTAAGTGGTTCCGTAAGTATTGTTTTCAGTGGCTAACTTCGTGGTAATTTTTTAGGCAGCAACAGTTAACTAACACAGGGTCCACTTCAATTTGAATTTCTCAGGTCATCCTAATCCAGAAGTCACATGCCGTCAACTCTCCATACAACTCCAACTGCACTGCGCTAAGCTTTCACCAATTTAAAAGAACAGACACCGAAGAATCTCTACATTAAACACACCTTGATCCCTTTCCTCCAACAAAGGGATGTCATTTGCTAAATCTTCCTCTTTGATGCAACTGACAAAGAGGAAACTCAAACCGTGGCATGGCCACCTCTGGGTCTGGGGGGAAGGGATAACGGCACTCAGCCTGGCATGCCTCACACCAGGAATGGAGTCATGGTTCTGAGTCACGGGCCTCCCAGACCATCTGGATAGAACTGACCTCAGAGGAAGCCAGAGGTGGGGTATCCTTCCGTGGCCATCATCTCATTGTTCGTTATCAAAATCTCTAGTCCATAGCAATTTTTCCCATGCTAGCATGAATTTCTCATGCCAAATAAAAGTTATCTTTAACTAAGAGCCTTAGGTTGTAAACTTGCTCCCCTGAAGAGTCAGGTCAGGCAAAATCAAAGGAGTCGGAGAAAAAGCAGCAGCGTACCCCTCCAAGGAAACGCCATGCGCCCTGTTTCACCACTGGCCTCTCAATGCTACTCCAGGCCCTCTGGCCCCTCCAGACTCTCCCTCTTTTTACCTATATTTCTCTTTATGCATTTCCTCCTACCCGCCTGTCCCCTCCCACGTTGCCTTCATTCCAGTTGCTCCTAAGAAAACCTGCCTTTACAATATCAGAACTTTCCGGACAGCTAAGGTTTGCTCTTTAATTCAATTTCCTACATACTTAAACCTAGGGTTCATTAGGCGGAAGACATCATGCTAACCACCATAGCAGACGCTCGAAGAGCTGTGTCTACAAAGTCTTTAAAAATATTCTACAAATTGCCCTTCCCTCCTACATGATAGAACAGGGCCATGGTGCACGTCATAGGTTCAAAATCTAAACAGCAGGTTTCAGGCCTTGCCCCCCGCCCTCAGCATCTGTGTGACCTTGGGTTGGTCCTTTGTTGCATCTAAGATTCAAACTCTTAACTGCAAAAAGGTGGTTGCGCTTATTAAGAGCAAAGATTAAAATGGAATGATATGCCTAAAAATACCGTAGAAAGCATTACAAAGTAGAATAATGGGATTAAAGAAAACAATTTAGCCTTTCCTTTATAACTCAAGGTTATCTGTAAAAAGATCCGTTATCGTATTCGAAACCCACACCTAGTTCTTTCTCCTGACATCATTTTGTTTTAAAGTGACAGCGTTTGGGGTATTAATTCTTAGGATTAAAAAAAAATTTTTTTTGTTTAATTTTGTATCCTGACATCATAATTCCCATGACTGCCACAGCGTCTTGAGCAAAGCAATAAGGTGAAGTCTTCGGGGCCTTCAGAGGAGGGGAGCGTCCTCTGCCTACGAGCTACTGCTCCAGCTACTGAGTTTACTGAGATCTCACTGCTGCTTCTTTTAGTTCTCCTGCTCCTCTCTAGCAATCAGGCTATCACTCCTTTTATTAACCACCACGGCAAGCATGTCTCCCTGAAGCAGCCAGTCTCCTTCCTTCCAAACTCTCTGGGCTTGGAATCATACACGAGAGTCTGGGGGCTCTCCCTTAGGGAACGGACAGGAGCTGTGATTGGGTTTAACATCTAGTGGGTAGCCCAGAGACTCTTCAGCTTCTTTCCAAAACCTTGACATCGCACTAGAAGGTGAGGCTTCAAAATAGTAGGATTTCAGAGGAGAAAGGAGTTTTTACACAATGCCTGGTGTACAGTTACCATTTACTGTTTCTATGTAGGACCTTACTTGATGCCTACCTATGTGCACAGACACACATCTGCATGTCTAAAATTCAACGGTAACAAGACCACGGACATATATGATATGCAGAAGAAATTCCCATTTAACAATGACAATTTTCACGCTACTTATTCGCTACCTTACATATGTTATTTCACATGACGCGCATAACTGTCTAATGAGATAGGTACTATCATTCCCCATTTTGGGATAAAGACATTAAAGCTCAGAGAGGTTAACTAATTTGCCCAAGGACATACAGCAAGTAAGCAAGACGATTAGGGATCCCAGGCAGTCTGAGCCCACAGCCAGCCCAGATGGGAATGAGAATATCTCCAGAGACTGTTGCAAGTTCAAGTCACATTATCAGTTTTTCCTAATAAAGAACAGTAAACTCTAAAATCCACCGATGAAACTGAGACTTATTACAATTCATACATGAATTACCAATTCTCAAAAAAATTCTTAGGAACCACCACTGCTATTATCACTTGCCAGGTATCTTATATGCATCATCTCAAATGGTTGCAACCGCCCCTACCAGACTGGTAGAATTATTCCCTACTGACGGATGGGGGAAGCTAGGCTCAGAGAGGTACAGTAACTCGCCCAAGGACACACAGCCATTAAGTGGCAAGAGCCAGGATTTTAATTCAGGTCTTTCTGCCTTCAGTGCCTATCCTCTCTCCAACATGTTGAGTGACCCAAGACAAAACAGATTTCAAGGCAAACTATTCTTTTGTCATCAATCTTTGCAATTCAGCAGATTTTTCTGAATCTTGCACAGCTCTGAAATTGAAACAATACTGGCCCGGAAGTGAACACAGCTTGATTGAAAGCTGGGTTTGGCCAGTTAATAGCTATGTGAACAATAAGATCCTACTGTATAGCGCAGGGAACTACATTCAATATCCTGGTATGAACTATAATGGAAAAGAATATGAAAAAGAATATATATATGTATAACTGAGTCACTTTGCTATACAGCAGAAATTAAACACAACATTGTAATTCAACTATACTTCAATAAAATTTTTAAAACACAGCTATGTGACTTTGAGTATGTCACACAGCCTCACTAAGATAGCATTCCTTTAGAGTAATCCAATTTCACAGAGCCTTTATGAAGATTAAATAAAAGAATGTGTGACATACTGCATGTGCCATGGTCCCTGGCACACACAGAGTGTTTTAAATAATCTTTCTTTAATTCATCGATTATTATTTTCCTTTTGTACAAAAAATGGAATTGTAGGTTGAGATTTCAGACTGACAGATTTAGGATAAAGTACCCATTATTACATAAGACAGAACACAGAATCTTCACATTAAAACTAAAATTGATAAAAGTGATCTTAGAAATCACTTCCTATCCATTCATTCACCAACATGGAGTACCATGTATAGGAATTGTGCTGGGCACAGGGGATCATCAGTGAACAGAACAAAGTCCTGACCTTCATGGAGTGTTAATTCTAATAGAAAAGAGTCAGAAAATAAACGCATAAATAAATAAAAAGTCTATTTAAGGACTTCCCTGGTGGCGCAGTGGTTAAGAATCCACCTGCCAATGCAGGGGACATGGGTTCGAGCCCTGGTCCGGGAAGATCCCACATGCCGCGGAACAGCTAAGCCCGTGTGCCACAACTACTGAGCCTGCGCTCTAGAGCCTGCGAGCCACAACTACTGAGCCCACGTGCCACAACTACTGAAGCCCACACACCTAGAGCCCGTGCTCCACAACAAGAGAAGCCACCGCAATGAGAAGCCCACGCACCACAAGGAAGAGTAGCCCCCGCTCGCCGCGACTAGAGAAAGCCCGCGCACAGCAACGAAGACCCAATGCAGACAAAAATAACTAAATTTATTTATTTATTGAAAAAAAGACTATTTAAGAGGATCAAGTGCTATGAAGAGAGATGGCAAAGCTCCCTCTCATTTGGCTGAGACAGAAATGGTCCTCCAAAGCAGAAAATGGACTTAACTGGACAAAGGCCCCACATGAAATTAATGGTATATCTCTGCTCCCTAGAGCAGTGGTTCTCAAATTTTCACGTGCCAGAGGGCTTCTTAGAACACAGATTACCCACTCCCAGAGTTTATGATTTAGCAGGTCTGTGGTGGGTCCCCAAAATTTGCACTTATAAAAAGTTCTCAGGTGATGCTGAGGCTGTGGTCCAGGGACAATACTTTGAGAACAACTGCCGTTGAGGAATAGAGCCATACCAGAAAGCAGTGAGGCAGGACGGGAGGAGGATAAATACCCCAAGCCTTCTCCTCCTGCCTTAAAATCTCCGGCCAGTGCTCCCCATCCGCTAAATACCATTAGAACCAGAGAGCAAAGGATTCATGCCTCCTGGAACTCAGAGCAGTACAAAGAAGGGCTCCATTAACACAATTCCCTCCCCTTGCCCCTTTGCAAATTAAAGGGTACCAATAATCTCCCACTGTTCCTAGTCTCTAGATGTCTCAGCACCCCTTGTGGTTTCCCTTAGCCCCAGCCATGTACAGTCCTTTCATTAAAGTGTCACAACACATTGAAGTGCAATTCTGTTTTCTGTCAGGATCCAGAGAGATACAGCAGGAGACCCCAGACACCTCCTCTAGTGGTGATATTTTTGGAAACTGACAAAAGCTATTCTATTTCTTCCTACAGTAACATCTATCAAATGCAGGTCAAATATCAGATAATCTTTTTTTATTTGCTACATAAATATGAATTGTACATGCAACTTCCAGGAACCTGCACAGCATATGCAATGAGGTCACTCTGAACAAAGCTTTGTGGCCTGGAATGGGCATTGGAGTAACCAACTCATCCTGGTTTGCCTGGTTTTACTACTGAAGGTCCCACATGCTGGGAAACACCTCCGTCCTGGACAAACCAGGACAACTGGTCACCCTCGCCAAGTATTCTGTGCTCCACTGAGTTCCAGTAGTAGTCTCCAGCAACATCACCACCAAGAACGACTAGCTTTTATTGAGCAATTTCCATGAGCCTGGCCCCAGGCTAAGCATTTTACATACATCACCTCATTGATTTCTTAAACTACCCTACAAGCAAGTTACTATGATTAGCCTCATTTCACAGATGATAAAACTGAGGCTCAAAGGGCTCAAATAACTTGTTCAAGGTCATACAGCTTGTAAGTAGCACAGCATTGAGCCCACATAGTCTGAGATCAGAGCCTGCACTTTTAATCACTATGCTTTCCTTCATGTCAGAGCAGATGGGTCCACCTGCCCCAGACCTGATTCCACAAGAAAAAATGGCCAAGAACTACCAAAAGGTCACATCAGGAACCAAGCTCAAAAACTGCAGTCACAAGAGCAGAAATTGAGAAGGGATTTACACATTCTTTACTGGAGGGCACACAATGGAAAATTCAACGGGGAGGTATTTAGTGCCTTTGGAAAATTAGAGATAAAATTACACAGGCCCTCGTATTTCAGAACCAAAGTCTTGCTGCAAAATCTCTGACATTCAACAGCTGATGGTGCATCCTACAGATTCAAAGGCAGTCCCACCTGATGGCTGGGGTGTCAGCTGCTCATTTGTAAAACTCAAATAATCACCTCTCTTAAATCCACAGGGTGACTAGCCTGTGGGTTAAATTAATTCAATCAACTAGGTCCAGCCAAAAAGCGTTTTCCTAGAGACCCAGAGGTCCAAAGACCACAGTCAGGGATGAACCCTTCAGCCCATCTGAGTTCCTGGGAGTGTGGCATCTTCAGCTGCTGAGCCCCCAATGTGCAATCAGCCGCATCTAGGGGCCCAACTTTTGTTCTAGGACAAATGAGGGTCCTCTCTGTGAATTACCCTCTTTTGATACTGGGATGGTTGAGACTTATTTGGGGACAAGATGGGGCTTCTTTCTTAGGAAGACAGCCCCTCTTCCCCACTCAGAAAAGTCTCCTAACACTCAACACTATGTGTTTAAGGACCTGGACTCTGAAATGAGATGACTCAAGTGTGACTGTGGCCAAGCCCTTGAGCCTCCATAAAACCAGTTCTCTGGGCTTCCCTGGTGGCGCAGCGGTTGAGAGTCCGCCTGCCGATGCAGGGGACACGGGTTCGTGCCCCGGTCCGGGAGGATCCCACATGCCGCGGAGCGGCTGGGCCCGTGAGCCATGGCCGCTGAGCCTGCGCGTCCGGAGCCTGTGCTCCGCAACGGGAGAGGCCGCAACAGTGAGAGGCCCGCGTACTGCAAAAAAAAAAAAAAAAAAACAAGTTCTCTTACCTGATATATGGGATTGTTGTGCCTGCTCCATAAGATCCTTACGAGAATTCAGTGAAGTCTTAGAACTCCCCCGCAATTTTCTCATTGAAAATTCTGAAGAAAGGCTTTCCACCCAGGAATTTCAAGTGGGAACTAAACTTTTCCCTTAAGGATGAATTGAGCACAGCACCTGGCACAAAGTAAACCGGACAGAGAGCAGGAAGCAGTGGCTAAGAACACAGATCCCAGCCTCAAATTGCTCGGGTCCAAGCCTTGGCTCTACCACTCACTAGCTGTGCGACCTTGGGCTTAACCACTCTGTTCTTCTTCTTTTTTTTTTTTATGGTAACTGTACCCACAACATAGGACTGTTAGAAGACTCTACAAGTGACAATTAGTAAAGCCTTTGAAAAATGCCTGGCTCATTTTAAGTTTCTAAAGTACACAATCGTGTTAGTGTTCCCTATTTGGCAGTCATCTCCTCTCTTGTATTTACTCCCCCGGTGTTCAGTTTGAATCCTTCAGGCTCTGCAGACACACTCCGGTGCACCTGTGATTTTCATAACTTTAATCTGGTTGCCCATTATTATTCCCTGATCATCCATCATTTCACCAAATGACTTGTCATCTCCTTGTATTTTCTGCTTTCCATTCCAACATGATCCAAATGCTCCGCTCCTCTGTATACTCTTTGGGGTTTAGAAATTTTCACCCCAGGAGAGTGAAAATTCTTTCCCTTATATTCTAATCTGGACTAATGGAGTCGCCCTTTGAAATGAACAATCCTGGAAACAGATCTGTTTGTTTCATCTCCGAGACCTGGGGGTTTCACAACTTACTCCTTTTGAACAGACTATGGATGGTGTCAAATAACAAAACTGATTCATCGGGAAAGGGTAGATTTTTAATATCTTAACCCCCACCAAAGATGTCAAATGGGACTTCCCTGGTGGCGCAGTGGTTGAGAGTCCGCCTGCCGATGCGGGGGACATGGGTTCGTGCCCGATCTGGGAGGATCCCACATGCCGCGGAGTGGCTGGGCCCGTGAGCCATGGCCGCTGGGCCTGCGCGTCTGGAGCCTGTGCTCCACAACGGGAGAGGCCACAACAGTGAGAGGCCCGCGTACCGCAAAAAAAAAAAAAGATGTCAAATGATTTGATTTTCAGGGGGAAACAATCAAAAGCGTAAAGTCAGAGACTAGAACTCCAGCCCTTAAGAAACACCAAAGTCATCTGCTCATTTTACAGATGGGAAAACTGTGCCTAGGTTCACAGCATCTCTAAACACTGAAAAGATTGTGGAACATTATTCTTCTGTGTCTAATGTACCCTCCTCAAGCAAACCCAAGGCCTCAAGCAAACCAAGGGCTGCCCCATGGAAGAATCTCTGTTATTTCTCCATGAGACCCCAGGAGAGAGAAGGCGTAGGAGGTAGATGGACACATGCCTAAGAAGGCCCCTCCAACGGGGCCCCAGTCACTCATGCTGAAGTGCCTCCCTACATTTGCAACACAATTCTCTCCTTTGCTCCTTCTAACCAGATGCAGGGGTCTTAGAATTCCCCAAAGGAATCCTCATTACAGACTTTGAAAGGCAGCTTTCCATAAAGAAAATAAGACCTCAATTTGTTTTGAAAGAACAATTGAGGAACAGTTCATATGTTTAAAATCCCTATAATTTACAACAAATCTTAAATTGCAAGGGTATCACTTTTTAAGGAAATAATTGAAATGCAGAAATATTACAAAGAGAAGTATAATTAACACCTATGTTCTTCTCTATCAAGAATTATCAACTAATTTTAACAAAGTTTAAATGTATTCTCCTTTTCCAATGAAATAGAATATTACAAATTAAAGCCAAAATGCCTTTTATCTACCACCTCAATTCCATTTCTCTCTATACCTATTCTGCGAAGAGTAGCCTACCATTTTGCTTCTTATACTAACATAAACATACATAGTGTGATTATTAATATTCTATTGTTACATCCATATAATTGGCTCTTTTTTCTTCCTACAGGAAAGAATGTGGCCTTGCAGATGCTGAGTTTGCTTCATGAACCAGAAGAACCTATTGGTAAATATTGGTAAATATCTCTTAATAAATGCTCATATTTTTCGTATAGGATCTTCCAAGATGCCATTGCATAGCATCTTAGCAAAAACTGGGCTGCTTCCGTGCATAGGCAGGATTCTGCCAGTGTTGAAGATGTCACCAGCAAGTATGCACCCCATGAGGGGAACCAAGAGGCCACCAAAGGTCAGGCCCAGACACCACATCTGCTTCATCTCTCTGTAGTCACCTCACTCCCATGATATCCTGTATCTTGAGCTAAATAAATCAGGAATTTATGCAAGTTTGGAGCACATACAAGGTCTCTGCCAGATAATTTGTAATCCATTTTAATTACGCCACTGGTGTCAGAAATGGGACAGGCATGCTGTGCTCACTATCACGGCCAGATTTTACTCTGAGATCAGAATGCCAAAGTAGGAGACAATAAGTAAAACATGCTGAAACGTGAGAATCTCTGTGAGAGGCTCTGAGCCAAGTGGAATTCCTTCACTGTTCCTCTGCCTCATACCATTTGGACCCTGCATATAGTAAAAGACGGCTGAGCCAAGGGCAATGAGCCCGAGGCATAAGTCCTGGAATCTTCTATATGAGCCGAAACAGTAGCTAGGACTAAGAATTTCCAAAGGGAGTTGAGACCCCAAAAGACGGAAATGTCAGATTTGAACCAAAACCTATAGTTCACAAAGGGATGGTGCCCAGTGAGACATCTGAAAAGGCAGGCTAGAATAGGGGAGGTACCAAGGACCCCTAGAGCTCCAGGTGGAACAGGTGGTCAGCAACTTTCCAATGATAAATGATAGCTGCTGAGGTTTTGGAGGTACGATGAAATGAGAATGGAATTAAGAATTGCTAAGTCAATTCTCAGGTAAAAGCAATTACAATGTGCTTCTGCATACAAGTGAATTTAAACGTATGCTGAACATTTTATGTGCAAAAAGATGTAAAGATAATAAAGGTAAGGGAGTTCTGACTTCATCAACCTTCACTAAAATAGCAACCAATAAGGAGAGCGGTCCCAAGTTAAACTAAGAAAATCTATTGTAAAATATGTGTACATAGCACAGGGAGATCAGCTCGGTGCTTTGTGACCACCTAGAGGGGTGGGATAGGGAGGGTGGGAGGGAGACGCAAGATGGAGGGGATATGGGGATACATGTACATGTATAGCTGATTCACTTTGTTATACAGCAGAAACTAACACACCATTGTAAAGCAATTATACTCCAATAAAGATGTTAAAAAAAGAAAATTACAGTTAAATATAAAACATTAAAAAATAAAAATAAATAAAATATGTGGACATCTTTACACACAGTAGTGACCTTGGAACTCTGGGATTTGTTCAGGTGACTCCTCCACCAAAAATCATGTTCAAGGGGTCAAGTCCCAGAAATAATGCTATACTTGGAATACACATCCTCTGTACAGAAAAATTTTAAGATTTAATTGCAAGGGAAAATTCTGCATTGCTAAGTACATCCCTCCAAGAAAGTTTTTTAAACTTCTGTTTAAAGCAAGAGTGGTATGGTGCTTGGGTTCAGTTAAGGTGTCTGCATGTTTGAACTGAGCATCTCAACAGTTGCAAACTACAAGTTTCCTCTTTTCCAGGAGATTCCACAGTTCCTCCATAAATCCAATTTAAAGGGCCTCAAGACAATGCATCCCAAGTGTTAGAGAGCGCCCTCTGCTTCGTTGCAAACAATGTGTTTAGAGGAAGAAAACCATCCTAAACGGAGCCAGCTGAGATACAGGGAAGAGGCTGGACATGCTCCTGGCTTCCGAATATAACTGCTCATTCCTCCCATGCCACCCCATCCCTCCCCAGCCCTGGTTTGAGACATGTTAGAATCTTGCTTAAGGTCTTAGTTTCCGAAGTTTCTGAGCTGAAAACCATTCCCCCAACCCAGTGCACACATTTCCTATAACAAAAAGTAAAAAGATAATGTAACAGGTGCAGAGATGGTAAACAGAAAATATTTGGCAGAAGAAAGAAAAAGTAATAGTTAAAAATATCAGAAGGGCTTCCCTGGTGGCGCAGTGGTTGAGAGTCCGCCTGCCGACGCAGGGGACGCGGGTTCGTGCCCCGGTCCGGGAAGATCCCACGTGCCACGTAGCGGCTGGGCCCGTGAGCCATGGCCGCTGAGCCTGCGCGTCCGGAGCCTGTGCTCCGCAACGGGAGAGGGCACAACAGTGAGAGGCCTGCGTACCGCAAAAAAAAAAAAATCGGGAGCTCTGGTTCTGGAAATAGGAGAGAGACTGAACATGGAAATAGCTTTGAACTCAAAGCTGATTCACTGGAGCAGAATGACCCAGTCCTTGACCCAGTCCTGCATGTACAGCTGTGCAGGTTCCACAGAGCCATGTGCAGCAGCCCTGACCTACACACCTAGGACAATTATGCCCTCACCTCCCTCATAGCAGGAGGGGTGCCTGGCACCCAACCTTACACAGCCTGACTCAGCAGGACTGAAGATGACAATGAATAAATGAGAAACTGCTCAAAAGTCTAAGCCCCTGAAAGTGGAACCCAGACAAGCATTTCCCCAAGGCATATAATGGGCAAACTCAAGGTGTCTTGGTTTCCTCCTTCCTCAAGGTCACCTTACGGAGATGAAACCAAAAGAGCTTGTGGTTGGGACCATCATAAACTGGTGACCCTCCCGCCTACTTACAACTGCCTGGGAAAGCACAATGCGGACCTCTGGAACCAACACCAAGCAAATAGGTAACCTGAGTAACAGGTAAATTCCTGGAGCACATCCCCATCAGGAACTCCAATGTCTGGTCAGCCCATCTGGATTTTGACAAAACCATCCTTCCTGGAAGATCTCATGGGCCCCAACCACAGTCACCTAAAAAAATACCGTGACTGAAGTTCTTCTGTAATGACTGTACTACTGCCTCAGCGATCAAAACTAAACATACATGCAGGACATGTTTTGATCCATATAATAACCTGTATATTTACATTAAACTTTCAATCACTGTAACTTAATAAATTATCGATTTTAGTCTTATGTGAAAATAAAAAACTCTCTAGACATGGGTCGAAAAGGTCTAAAATATTAAGTACTAAATTTTTTAACTGGGATATCTATATGCAATAAAAATAGTAAATTTTAGCTAAACTTTATTATAGCCCTAAACTACTAGTGTTTATTAGAAAATGGTCCTTGTGGAACCTACATACTAGTGTGAACGTTTTATAGTCTTATAAAAACACAGTACTTCAACTTTTAGGATAAAGTTTGAAAAGTTTTCTGACGAATCTTCATATTAATTCATTTTTTACTTTCTGACCCTCATAATTAACTTTTTTAAGATTTAAGCTAAGTCAATTATGAGACAATAAATCTCTCTACTCAAAGTCCTTTAAGGAGTGAAATCTTGAACTGATACTGGTGCCCAAAATAATGAAAAGCTGTGAACACACTTTAAAAGTGATGTTTGTATTTTTTTCCCCAAGATACGAGGTTTCCTATACTGCGTGTCATTTATTTGAGGTTCCTGTGGTTGGCAGCTCCTAACGTGGCTATGAAAGATCCCCGCTTCCTGGTAGTCAAGCCCTTGTGTGATTCCCTCCCCTTGTGGGTGAGGGGGATCTAGTGACTTTACTTGAAGATGGCAAGAGTGATGAGATGTCATTTCCAAAATGAGGTTACAGAGACTGACTTCCGGCTTGCTCATATGCTCTCCTGTCCCCTCAATAGCTCACTCTGGTGAAGCCAGGAACCATGTTGTGATGGAGGGTCCACTTGGCAAGGAACCCAGTTGGCGTCTCTCCAGCTCATGCAGAACTGAGGCCCTCAATCCAACAGCCATGAGTAACTGAATCCTCCCAACAACCAAGTGAGTGATCTTGGAAGCAGACCCTTCCCCATTCGAGCCGAGTTGACTGCAGCCCCAGCCAATATCTTGACTGCAGAGATCCAGAGCCAGAGAACCCAGCTGTGCTACTCAGATTCCTGACTCAAAGAAAAATTGTGAGAAAATAAAGCCACAGAGTTTCGGGGGACAACCTGTTACATGGCAATAGACAACTCACCAAGTTGCCTTAGGATGAGACTGGGATATGTTTCTTTTTCTTCATTTTAGAAAGTCAGTGCTCAACAAACACTGACAGGTGAGAATCACCTGGACCTGTGCACTTAGGGGCCAATTCCAAGATGCTTAAGAAGGAATAGCGACATCAACTTCGAGGCTATACTCACATTTAAGTACATACCTTGACAACGACAAAATTATTTTTAATTAGACAAATAAGTTCTTATGCTCAAATGAACTTTAAAAAAACCAAAGAGATAAATGGTCATAAAGGCATGCTGTTTAAAATAGTTTTTTCTATCCCTAACATTACCAAGAGCCCCTGTTTTATTCTCTTCCAGTGTTCAAATAAAACCTCACAATGTGCGGCTCGGGTTCTGACGTCTCCACGAAAAGGGATCTGGGCTCTTTTTTTTTTTTTAAACATCTTTATTAGAGTATAATTGCTTTACTATGGTGTGTCAGTTTCTCCTTTATAACAAAGTGAATCAGTTATACATATGTCCCCATATCTCTTCCCTCTGGGCTCTTTTTTAAAAAAATAAATAACTGACTACATGTTTGGGACAGAAAACCTAGGGGTAAGCCTGAAGTTCCTTGTTGTCACAGAAAAATCAGTGTGCTCTCAAAGATGTTTGAAAATGGTGAAAAAGGATCTGGTTTAAAGGGGCTCCAATGACTAACTTGTGATCAACTGAGCAGCAGAAAAGTCATAATTATAATCCATAAGAGCAAGTACAGGCCATTCAAAGCCACCCCATTCATGAGGATTAAACTTTAAGCAGGCTTTAAAAAGTTCTCCTTGCTGATATGAATTCATGAATTCATGCTTGGTTCCAAAGAGACAAATACATGACCCTTAAAAGATTAATAACCACCCATTATGAATTACAGGAGGATCAAGAGAAATGGGTTTGTGATCTCATGATCAGTTTCGGAACCACTGGGATAAAAGGGAAGTAAAGTTAAGTCTGGGTGATCTGAGAGGAACAGGCTTTCCAGGGTCTTGGGAAATTGGAGCTAGGAATGTGGGTGACAGCACTGCGTCCTCCCCTGGAAGACGACAAGTGTCATGACGTCCAGAATGTTTGAGGTTAATAAACATCTTAAGAGCAGCACATGAACTGCCGGTGGGCCAAAAGCATGTTGTATCCGCTCCCAAGCAAGGGGGCTTCCACCCTTCTGTTAAATTTCTACATCCTTGGCTTAATGAGAAAGAAAATGAATGAACGGTCTATTCCCTCCCCCGCCCCAATCCAAACCCTACCAAAACACTCCAGGCACAAAGCACTCACATCTTCAATTTTAATAGGAATTGCCAAGTGAACACTGAAAACAGCTGTTTCAATAGTCACTACTCAACAGTGAACAAAGCCACCTAATTGCTCAGATCCTTAGCAAAACCTGACAGTCTTAAACTTTTTCATTTTTTGTCCAACTGATGAGAGGGAAGAAACGTCAGCTCATTGATTTAACTCACAGTCTAAAGAGCCTACGAGAGGGGTGGAAGGCCAAACCAAAAATAACGCCTTGCAAATAATGAACGCAACAAACTATTCTGGAGACTGGTAAGAGGCACAAGTAAGAGTGATGCCGCTTACTGGGTGCCTGTTTTGTGCCAGGAACCAAGCTTGACAATTCACAGGAGTTACCTCTGGCTCTCGCAACACCAAGGCACTGGTGTGCCCCCTTTACAGATGCAGAGATAAAGGTTCAGAACCGTGAAGTAACTCACCAAGTTCATATGACAAGCCGGGAGCTGGGATTTAGAGAGTTACTCACCCATCACCACCTTCCAGTTTTCAAATCGTTCCATCACTCCAAAACGTTCTCTCATGACACTTGCTACAGATCCCTGCTCCCGTGGCCCAGCCCCAGGCAACTACTGTTCTGCCTCCTGTCTCCATAGATTTGTCTTTTCTGAATATTTCATACAATATGTAATCTCTTGTAACCGGTTTCTTTTGCTCAGTGTAATGTTTTTGAGGTTCATCCATGCTGTAGCGTATTGTCCATAGTTCATTCCCTTCTATCGCTAGTAGTATTCCACTGGATGGATCCACCTGTGGATGGACATTCGGCTTGTTCCCAGGTTTTGGCAACCATGAACAACGCTGCTATGAACATTCACGTACGTGTCTCTGTGTCGACATATGTTTTCATTTCTGTTGGGTGTATTCCTAGAAGTGAAATGGCTGTATCCTAGAGCACGTGTACCTTTTATTTTTTAAAGAAAATGCCAAACCAGTTACCAAAGTGGCGTCACCATTTTTTTATTCCCTCCAGCATCAAATGAAGATTGGAAGCTGAATATTCAAGAAATTGGAAAGACTTCCTATCAGTTCCACTTGTGCACCAGTGAATGTGTGTGTCACATATACTTCAGCAGCTTGACTAGAGTGTGAAAAAGAAATTGTCTGTAACACTGGAGACTCACTTCAATTTACTAGTCACCCATCAGTCTGATGGTGGATCTGGTGGGGTTTCTGAGCAGCCCTCACCTGGGTAAATACCTAGGATGTGCCAAGGGAAACAGCGCTGACATTCTGAAATAAAACAGGCCAAAGGGTCACTGTTTCTCAGGGGCTCCTCATTCTTTCACCACTCTGCCTTTTTGACACATTAATTCCCATTTTTCACAGTTGACTTCGGGCAGATCCCTTGGGATCTATACCTCGCATCCTCACTGCGTCCCTCTGTATCTTTTCTACAGCCTGTAACTCTTACCAATAGATAATAAATAAATATGATCATGGTCATTTCTCCCGTGTCCAGCAAGACCACATCCATCGCTGAATCCCATCACCCCTTCTGGTCACCCTGTCCCACCTGCACACAACACTAGTGATCCCCGCTGTCCCTTGGGCTGCATCTGATTGCTCTTAGTCCATAGAAAACCCACAGCATTCTTCCTCTCCGAACCAATTTGAATCCATTTTATAAGATTTCACAAGACACTCTAACTACTTTCTAATATCTACATGGTGCTGCCTCCTAGCCCCAATTCCGTAATGTGCCTGCAAATGCTATCACACCTGTCAGGGATGGTTTGTTTTCAATAATCTCATAGCTTTTTTATTTATTGGACCGCCACAGCCCTCTATGTGTTTCCCTAGTCTTTGCTTATTTGTCAAGTGCACAAAGCATCTCTCCCCTCACAGCCCCAGAGTGCCACGTGCCTGATTTCTAGGTTAGGTAAAAGATGGCAGTAGAGCAGCAGGAAGAGCCGGAGGCAAGGAAGACAGTGTGAGGAGGCGGGTAGGAAGGGAGGGAAGACGTCCGTGAACACCGTCCCGTTACAATGTGCGACCACTCTGTTTTCCACCCGTTCTCATTTACAAGGTAAAACACGCTTGGAACTAAACACGCCTATCCAAACCTTTGAATGGCCAAATGTATTAGTATCACCTGTTTCGTTCCAAATCTCTTTCTAAAAGTGGCTGCAGAGAATCAAGCCCCCAAAAGAAGAAAAAGAGAAACACTAAAAGTCATCACCAAAACCCAGCCATCTAATTTTCAATTCATCACTGAGCTTAACATCAGTGCCCCCTTGGCCTGTGTACATGCATCGATGCCAGGGCAAGTAAGAGAAAAGGCTCCCCTTCAGGATAAAGTAGTACAATGCACTCACTCTTCATGCATCATCCTATCTAGTCTTTACAAAATCCAGTGAGGCAGCTATAATCATTCTCACCTGACAAATGAGAAGCAGGGAATTAGAGAAGTAAATGACTTGCCCAGGCTGACACAGCTGGAAAGAGGCAGGGGCAGTATTCAAACTGAGGACTTCAGACTCCAAAGCTCATACTCTTTTTTGCTCAATCAGGCTGCCTCCCGAGTTAAACTCCCCCCGCCCCCCATTACAGGTGCCACGAGACTCTACCATCTCTTCATCATCATCAAAAACTGTGTATCAAGGACCCACTGCCTATATGGCACTGCTCTTGTTTCCACAGCAACACGCTGCCAGAGAGTCATGGGAGTATCCCGTGCTCAAAAAAATGATGATGTAATGTCCTGTGATTGTGGCTCTGAAAGGTGACAGTTACACTACTACAGAGGATGCCATCTCAGCTGGCAGCCTGGAGCCTGCAGGAGCTAAGCAAGAAGAAAAGAAGGAGAGGAGAAAGGCAGTGGGTTGTAAGCCAAGACGGTGGTCTGTTTTCACTATGAACTTGTTTGTGATTGTTGCTGAAACAGAATCCTAGCCAGGTTTGCACATTAATGGTTCTTTTATTAGGAAACAAATCAAGCAATCCAGGAGAGAAAGTAAAATTAGACTGTACTGCTAACAGCTCCCCAGAGGTATGTGGCAATGATTATCGAGTTAAATGACTACATCACTAACAACTGCGATGGCAAGTCAGTCCCTCTCAGATCCATTTTTGCTCTCAAGGTACAGATGCTGAAACCCACTAGTAAATAAACAAATTACCCCCTTATCCATTTGTTTAACTGTTTTTCTTTCCTCATCCCAAATCATGTTTTTGCCACACTTTTCAGAGGCTGATTTAAAATGTGTTGTTGTTGTTTTTTGCCATCATTGCTTACAAAAATAATCCTGGCTCATGAAACACATCTCACAAGAAGGGAGAAAGAAATTGCCTTTTGATGACAAGCTTTCACCACTGACTTTTGGACACTGTGACTGACACATTACAGCAAAATATATTACCCCAACTGTGTGCTGGATGTAAGCTTAAAAACTGAAATTGCTTTCGAGACTGAGAATCTTCAGATTAAAAGAATATGGAGAGCACACCACTGAGTTTTTAAACGTATTATTTACCCAAACTTGCCAAAAGTTTTAAATCAGATTCTTTCAAAGAAATCAAACTATAGTCATATTTAGATTTGGGTTCCAACAATGTCTGCGTTTATAAATAAAGTAAGAAGATAAGTCCATTGTTAAAAGCCAGCATTTGCAGCATTCCTGCATCTACAAGTGCAGATGTTAGAAACCTGGAAAAAATAATTAACTTAAGTGTTCTAGTTAGCATTAAACCAGAAAGGAGAGAATACATACAGAAAACCCCATTTTTACAAATGAGTGAGGCTTAGAATGCATCATACCTCCAACACAAGTTAATCCCCCCCCCTCGTTTAAGGAGCCCCTGGAACAAACGCAGCCACTTGCTAAGTATACACTAGAGTAGGTTTGCAGAAGCCACTCAGCTCAGGTCGAATCAAAAGAAACATGGTGCCTTAAATTTCTTCCCAAACTGTACTCCAGGATTGCTTTTCCTTCCCCTGTGTTCCGAAGAGCAAACAAAGAAAAGGTGCTTGCTCCTCACACTTCTCTAAATGTTTTAACAAAAGGCTGCTGAATAAACACATTACTCACTTAAAAACTGAAAAGAAGTTCTATTCCGGAGATAAAAGCAACTATATTTGCATTTTAACAGTTGTGGGCGAGCGCCACCTGGCGGGAGCATCCGGAGCCGGCTTTTCGCATCGGGCAGCTTCCCAAGCCCGTACGGTTTAAACCTACCGCACGCCACCCAAGAACGCTCTGAGACCCGTGGAGGAATATTTTCGACACTGGTTCTTGCCGCGGAAACCTGAGTACTATTCATGGGTGGCAGGCCGGCCAGGCCTTGGAGGATAGTAAAAATTTAAGTCACAAATGATGCCTGGTCCCCAGGACTGCCCCCAAGCATCCTCCTTCCCTGCCCTAGCACACCTAACACAGACCCAAAACGAGGAAAACAGGAATTGTGCACCATCTTCAGAATGATGTGTGTCTGTGTGTCTGTCCCTCTTCTCCTACTTGCTAAACCAACCTTTAAGCTTCGCACACCTCTAAAGAAGTGTCCTAGTCGCCTAACTTCCCAGCCACGAAACAAGCTGTTCCTTCGCACAAGTCCCATATTCAGTTCCTGTTTTGGAGCAAGGAAGACTCCAGTGCATTTCCAGTGGAATGTCACTCTAGCGGCTCTTAACCTCAGAAGCAGCCTGTTTAAAGAGGTTACACTCCCCCACAGTTTCTTTTTCTCCCCTTCTCTTTCTTTCAGCGTGATAATAGATGGGCACCGCTGTTACTCATCAATCCAAAACGAATCTTTTCCTAAGTCCCACTAGCTCATCTCAGCCTGCCCCCATGATCCCAGCAATCTCCCCTCAGCGTGGTCACACCTGAGCTAATTGGAAACTGCAAGGTGATTCTGAACTTGGAAGTACACCTGCACTCCTTTCTCCCTTCTCTCCTTCCCCCACCGCCTACTCTTTGGGGGCTCAGGGCTGGAAGCTGCCTGCCGTGGGCTTTGGGGATGTGTAAGATCCCGGATCCCGGAGGCCTCCTGTGCATGCCAACTTGCCATTAGTAGCATGCCAGGGCAAACGCCCGCGCGCGCGCGCGCGCGCACACACACACACACACACACACACACACACACACACGGGAAACTACCTCTGCTCGCCTCCTCCCCATGGTCAAATCCAAATACGAGTCCCCCAAACTTTTCTGGAGCAGACACGCTCACAGGTCAAATCCCCTCCACCTGAAGGGCCTTAACAGGGGCGCCCGTTTGCTTCGGATAAGAACCACGGGGTAGGGAGGAGGGATCGCCGTCTCTATCGTTAACACCAACACCTCCACGGTGCCTTCAGCGGCGTAAGGACAAGCTCAGGGAAGCAGCGTGGTTAGAGCAAGTCTGGGGCCGCCTGTCTCTCCCGTGAGACAAGAAAAGCCACCGCCCTGGCCGCCTCGGCCTGCTGGCGACCGGTCCTCCCCACGAAAAGCGCGCGCTGCCCAGGAGGCTGCCGGGGAGAGGACGCTCCACCCCAGGCGTCGATGCCGCTTTCTATCTCACCGCCCCAAACACTCAAGTGACAGATTCCGACAAGTGGGAGGCGGCGAGCGGAAATATTCGCCACAGCCGCGGAAAGTTACTCGAGGCCGGGGGGTCCGCAGAAAAGTAAAGCGGCACACTTCGCCGAACGCTGCCGGCCGAGGGACGCTCACAGGCACCCCTCTCATTCACCCACACCTCTCACTTGCCACCACCCCACACAGGAGAGGGTGAAGACTGGGCATGAGGCATCCCAATCTCTCTTGCTGCCTTCCCCCTTCCCTTTCTCCGGAGACAGATCCCTGTAGCTTTTTCCTTTTTCTTCCCGGTCTGAACAAAGACCTGGTTGAGGCTGAAAGCCTAAAACCATAGATCAGAGTCCGAGCTGTCCCTTGCAGCCCACAGGCTGGGACTCTGCTCTCCTGGGAGCAGGGGATCTCATGGAAGAGACCAGGTGCCACTTGGTCCTGGCTGGGGGCCTGGGCTGTAAAAGCCAGGGGCGGGGCCTCTGGGCAAAGCTCAAGGGGTTCACACTCTGTGAACCTGGCCAAAGCCCTCCTTCTTCTGTTTCAGCAAGCCCCAGCCCCCCACCCCATCCCCAGTCTCATCCTTGTTGGGACTCCAAGGATTGGACTGGACAGACCGTTGGGGAGAAATATGAAAGTCGGGCATGTCTAGGGTTTCCAAAACTGGGGAGCCTGGGGCTCTGGATTGAGTTGCTCTGGCAGAGAACACAGAGTCTCCCTCTTGCCCCCCAGTTCCCACTAGATGGAGTGGAACGGTCACCTTGAATAGAGACCACTAACTGCCCCCATGCTACACTTGTAATCCCAGGCTAATTCTTCCAACTCTTGTCTAGCTGCCCCCCACCACCTTCACAGGTGAAGGGCTTGGGCTAGCCTAGTTCTGCTTCCCAGACCCCTGCCTGGGGAGAGTGGGATTCTGCAAGTCTGGGGAGAGGCCTGGGAGTGGGACCTATTACCAGCTGCCTCAGAGCTTCTTAATAATTCTACAAATACCTACAGGGCACTTAACCATGTGCCCTGGTCTGCTAGGCTCGGGGGACACAGAGATGACTTGGCTCTTGGGACAGTTGGATTGGGAAGATCCCTTCTGCTCAGAGCTGAACAGCTGGCTTCTTCCTCCGTCACCCGAGGCCTGTCTCAGGCAGGGGAGTTATTAGGGAGGCCTGACCCAGGCCCATGACCTGTGACTCTGGGCATGGCTGATCCCAGGGCCTGACCCAGGGGAGCAGGATGTTTCTAAGCCACTAAGGAGCTTCTAACTTGTCCTGGTTCCCTTTGGCTCCTAATCATGGCCTGTCTCAGACTTTCTGGAAAAGTATAAAGTAGCAGTTCTCCTAGAGTCCTCAGAGCACAAGCCCTCCCACACCCACACTCTGGAGATGCTATATCACTGCCTTAAAAAATCCCACTGAATGGGGTTCACGTGGCCCCAAGAAAAAGCTCTGTTCGCAAGGTAACCAAGCTGGTGGAGCAGAACCAGTGCCTGCCCTCAGCACCAGCCTGTGCCTGCCCAGGCCGAGCCATGGCGCTCTGTGCTTTCCCAGCCGCCCTCCACCTGGAAACTGACCCCTCTGTTCCTTCAGGAGCCTAACCTGCTGCCCAATAGGACTCTGACTCCGGTCACAGCACCATGCTTTTGCACCTGCCATTCCCTCTGCCTGGAAGGCCCTTCCCTGCATCATCTCCCCAGTTAGCCCATGCTGGTCCTTAAGGCTTCTCTGTGAAACTTTGGCAGAGAGGCACTTCCTGCTTTATGCCTGGTGCCAAGGCCCCCCGGGACAGCTGCTGTGGGGATGCTTTTCACACTGGGGGGAATGTGGTTTGTCCCCTGGGTCTTTTCTACAAACCTGAGTTCTCAAAGGGTACCTGGACACTTAACACAGGGCTGCTGGGTGATGGGAGGTTGATGGGGGAGGGGGAGGGGGAGGGCCGGCTCAGGGCCACAGATGACTGGCTTCTCAAGGGAGGGGGTTCACGAAGAGTGACAGCATCATCTCCCACCCTCCTTCACTGGGACTTCGGTGCTGGTTAGAAAGGAGGGTCTGCTTTCCCACCTGCCCCCCATCAGCCTGGGGAGCTGGGGGAACTTGACCACGTGTTCACTCCTGGCTCAGGGCTGGGTCCGGTGTCAGTGCTGAAGCAAGGAAGCCAGGGCTTGGGGTGGGGTTTGTGATGGCTGGAAAGGCCCCCAGCCCCTTTCAATTCCACTCAAGAAGGTAGCTCCTTATCCTTGGGATGACTCTGCCCTTAACCCCGTGGGACTTTTGGCAAGACCTCTCTCAGCCTCAGTGTCCCTGTCTGCACAGTGGCTCCCCTTTTGGCTCTGGTGGGGGCCAAGACAGGAGTGTTCAGACACTTTAGCTGCAGATCACTTAATCTGAGCACAGTTTGAGGGGAAGTCTGAAACATGGGCATTCTTTCAACAAGTGAGCTGGGCTGGCTGCCATGTGCCAGGGATGGCAGGGCTGTGAGTTTGCAGCTTGAACAGCAGACTTGATCTTTGCCTTCATGGAGCTTACAGTCTTGTGGGAAACACTGGACAAAGAGAAGGGAGGTAAAGATCCCAGTGGTGACCTCCATCTCCCCAGCCCCTCCCCTGCCCCCAATGATGACAGTTCTCCAGTGGGGAGCAAAGGACCAGGGGAAGACAACTTGGGCCAAGATGCTTCTCTTATCCCTGGGGAAAGCCCAGTGATATATAGCTACTGTTTTATCCCCATCTTATACACAAGGAAACTGAGGCTCAAAGAGGCAACACCCTGTGTAGGGAGGCAGCCGAGGAGTGGCCCTCCACTGGAGCCTTCTCTCTCCTTGCTCTTGTGCAGGGCACCTTTAGCCGTTTAAATATAAAATTTAGAAATGCAGTCTTTAGTCGTACCAGCCACACTTCAAGTGCTCAGGAGCTACACATGGTTAGTGGCTGTCATATTGAACAGTACATATATAGACCATTTCCATTAACACAGAAAATTCTATTAGACAGCACTGCTCAAACTACAGCCTATGGGCCAAATCTGGCCCACTGCCTGTTTTTTTTAAATAAAGTTTTATTGGAACACAGCCATGCTTATTCATCTGTGTACTACCTATGGCTACTTTTGCAGAAAGTTCTATTAGACAGTGCTGCTCTCAAGCAGGGGTCAGAAAACTACTGTAATAGGGAAGAACCTTTGTATTCTATTACAGGTTAATCACTAAAGGGATGTTGCCTATAAGCTTAAATTATACATAATGGCCCATCTCTGGGAATCCTGCCTCCCAGGTAATGAGCATTAAGCTGAAATACCTTGGCTTAGCTCACAGGAAACATCCTGAGTAGGTCTACCTGTGAATGGCTGAAGGCAGGAAGACAATAACACATCCCTTCCTTCCCCCCGGTCTGACCAGAACGAGGAAATATTTGATTTTACCCCCTCCCCTTTTAGTATGAAAGAAGCCTGAATTCTAACTCGGGTAAGATGGTTCCTTGGGACACTAGTCCACCATCTTGTCAGTCTGCTGGCTTTCTGGATAAAGTCGCTATTCCTTTGTCCCAGCAACTCCTCTCTTGATTTATTGGCCTGTCCTGCAACGAGCAGTACAAGCTTGGGCCCAGTAACACTACCACTTGAAAAGGATTCCTTCCTAAAGTCCTGCTTTGGGATGCAGCAATATTATTGGATAATGCATGTTTTTATAGAACAAAATGGTTGGGTCGTGAGGTTACACTTGAAAAATACTTATGGTTTTTAAGTTGCATTTGAGTTATTTATATTTGCATGTCTTGACAGAAAGTGTATGGGGACTTCCTAGAACAGCCCCTGACCTAGGTCCTCTGCCTGCCTCTTGTCTGTAGAAAAACTGTAGCCTCCTAGGCTTCCCTGAGTTCCAAAGAGTACATTTAATCAGAGAAGTGAGAAAATGCAGAAAGAAAGCAAAACAGTCAAGTAGGACAAAATAATAATAGCTTTTAGCCATTAAACAAAGACAAGGATTTTTAGTTCTTCCTCAAGGGCTAGAGATAATATTCTGAGCTATATCCTTTGGGCTGTTTTACAGATACTGAAACCTCCACCAGGTGGAAGAAGTTAATGGTATGCTGCCCACCAGCAAGTAGACCCCAGACCAGCTGGAACCAGAAGGCTGGTGATGTTGACTCCTGATTACCTCACCACCGGCCAATCAGAAGAATGTCCGTGAGCTTATCACACATCCCACAGCCCCCCTCCTTTACCCTGTCTTTAAAAATCTTTCCCTGAAAGCCTTCAGGGAGTTTGGGTCTTTAAAGCGCTAGCTGCGCTGGACTCCTTGCATGGTGCCCTGCAACAAATGCTGCACTTTCCTTCACCAGAGCCCAGTGTCAGTAGATTGGCTTCACTGCGCACAGGCAAGCGGACTTAAGTTTGGTTCGGTAACAAAAGCACCAATGCATATTAATATGTCTGCCATAAAAACATTATTCAAATAAGCCAGAATCCGGCCTGCGTCTTGTTTTTATAAATAAAGCTTTACTGAAACACAATCTTGTGTATTTGTTTACATATTGCCTATGGCTGCTCTCCGCATTACAGAGGCAGAATTGAGTAACTGTGACAGAGATCATCTGGCCTGTACCACTGAAAATATTTACTGTCCTTGCCCTCTATGGAAAAAGTTTGCCGGCCCCTTCTCCGGAGATAGTGTTACATCACAAGCTGACAATCATTGGTCAAAAACTGGTTCTCAAAGTGTGTTCCCTGGACCAGTGGCACCAGCATCACCTGGGAGCGTGTTGGGAATGCAAATTCTCAGGCCCTACCCTAGACTTACTGAATCAGAAATGCTGGAGGTGGGCCCCAAGAATGTGTGTTTTAAGCAGCCTCCAGGTGATTCTGATGTGTGCTCAAGTTGAAAAACCACAGATCTAAAACATGCATGGAGGAAATGCCAGTAAGTGAGTGGCACAAAAAGGTGTTAATGGGCTCCCGTGGGAACAGAGGAGTCTGGAAAGATGTCAGGAGAGTGATGGCCCATCCACTGCCTCTGTGGCAAAGCCTTTGACAGCCCTTGGATGAGGCCATGCCAGCCGGGAGAAGACCTCTCACCAGCCACCTGTGCCAATGTCCAGGCCTCACTGCCTGGCAGCCCCACCCTCCCACAGAGTTGTCAGCACGTTTGGAGCTGTCTCCACGCATAAATTCATGGACCAGCTGTCTCTTTTAAGCTGGTTGCAAGATGATACCATTAATAGATGTCAGACACATTGGCAATGATCTCTTCATTAATAATTTCCTCCTTTCTGGGAAAAAAAAATTAGTAACAAGCAATCATTAATAATTCAAAAATACAAGTTAACCTTTCTATTAGCAGAATGGCTCTACACATACCACGGACTCTTTCAGAGCCAGTAGCTCTGGCTTGAATAATGTTTTTACAGCAGGAATATTAATACACATTAATGCTGTCAAAGTATGCAAATATAAATAACTCAAATGCACTTAGAAGCCATACGTATTTTTCGAGTGTAAGCTGATGATCTAACCATTTTGTTCTATAAAAACATGCATTATCCAATGATATTGCTGCCTCCAAAAGCAAAACTTTACAAAGGAATCACTCTCAATTTGAGGCCTTTGTGGTTAGAAAGATTTCTCTTGCACTGAACCAGCGCTGCCACCCTGTCAGAGTTGGCTTCTCTTTCTGGGAGTGGACAGAAAGCCTGGACACACTTCCAAGTGACTTTCGTCTGGATGTTGGTGTGCTCTAGGTAAGCCTCCTCCATCCCTTACATCCTTCCTGGGCCGCTTCTTACGTGATTTTCAGGACCCTCCCCCCAACATCTGTTTCCTCTTCTGTAGGACATGCTCTATTTTGGTAACACTCCTCTAGTTTGGGATTAACATAAACACATTACTATATATAATATATATATATATATATACACACACACACACAATATATATATAAATAAATATATTTAACAAGGACCCTGTATAGCGCAGGGAACTCTACTCAGTATTCTGTAATAACCTATATGGGAAAAGAATCTGAAAAAGAATGGATGTATGTATATGTATAACTGAATCACTTTGCTGTACACCTGAAACTAACACAACATCGTAAATCAACTCTACTCCAATATAAAATAAAAATTTTTAAAAAAACCACTCCTCTTCCAGGTGAAGCCTTGCACCTGCCCACATTCCTTACACCTCCATTTACCACCCAGGTGACTATGAACTCGTCACTCTCCCTCTGCAGATCTATCTCCCCATTGGGGTAACTGTTCCCACCATTGGACTGAGTAAGAACCAAGTGATTTAATGGATGTGAGAACACCTAAAATAGGGCCTGGCCCACTCAAGAGATCGCTTCTTTTCCTTCCTTTGTTACTTCCAAGTCTTAGATTCACGTACCACCCCAGCCTTGACGCCACGCCAATTATCAGAGACACCTGCATGCCAACACAGCACCAGCTGCTTCATCCTTGGGCCAAACTACCAGCACATGGTCCAGACCATTGGCAGGTAGGCCTCAGTGCGTGGGATGCTGGGATGGCATCTCGCTTAGCCTAAGTGGGTTCTGCCAGACAGCTGTTTCTTTTCATTAAAACACACACACAAAACTAAGTGATGTCTGCCAAGCACCCACCAGGGATGTTTGTGTCTCTAACGTGTGACCAGCCCCATGCTGAGCAGTGGGGATGCCAAGGTAAGATGACCCCGTCCACAAGAGCCCAGAGTCAGCCCACGCTGAGAGGTCACACCAGCACACCAGTGGCAGATGGTTTCAGGGTCATGGACATAAATAATGGATGTCAAACATGATCAAGACATGGCCCCAACCTTTACTTCTTGCTTCCAGCAAAGTGGTTCTCTGATGAAGCAGGACAAAAGCCACTGTTTCCGTGGAGGCCTGGGGGCCCTGGAGTTGGGCACAGATGTTTCAGAGCACTGGGGTTCCCCAGGACTCTCAGCCCCTCTCCTCGTCCCTGACTGTAGACTTGGATTCAGGAGGGTCCCAGGTAGGGATGGACTCACCTGTTTGAGGTGGGCTGAACCTGTTGCTTCTCCGCATCCCCCTGCAGTGAGCTGAGCTCAAACTTCAGCTCTATTCTGCCTCCCATCTCGTTCCTCCCACGCCCGCCCCACGCACAGCAGCCAGAGCGGTTGATGGAAAAGACCATCAGCACTCAGTCCTGTCACTCGCCAGCTTAAAGCCCTTCACGGATGCCCCGCTGCCCTCAGAATAAAGTCCAGACCCTTAACATGGCCAACGAGCCCCCCACAGGCTGAGCCCAGCCTGCCTTTCTCAGCCTGTCCCCTCCCTGATTCACCTTAAACTCCCCCACACCAGGTCTTCACCAGGTAGAGAAGGAAAGAAGGGCATGTGGGTGGCAGGAACCGCTAGGCAAACACTCAGGAAGAGTCTGCAAGTTTAAGTAGGCTGGGACATGCCAAAAAGGTTGAGCTCCTCGGTGCAGTGGTTCCCTCTGTCCCCTGACTTTATTTACACACACTCTTTACTCCAAGCCACACTGGGTGATTCTCCATTGCCTCCTCTCTCTGCAATGCCAAACGCAAAATCATTCCCTATCCTTACCTAGGCTCCAAATCCTTAACACTCAGCTTTGGGCAGGATCCAAGGGCTGGACTGTAGTGGATGGGATGAAGAAGAATCCATCAGTTCCATTTCCACTTTACCATCTGCAGAGCTGCCTTCTCCATGAGGGTGGCAACCTCTGAAGAGTCCAGGACTCTGTTCACACACTCATACCCTCAACGCCAAGCCCCCAGATGCATACAGCAAGCACTCGATATATGTTGGTGAAGCCTACAGCCAAATTTGCCTACCGGGGCCAAATAGGAGTTCAGGATGAGCTGTCTTCAAACAGGAGGTTCAGTGCCTCATCTGTCAAGATCTGTGGGAAAGCCAACTCATCAGAAAGGAGCCAGAGCATGGCTCACAGGTGCTCAGAGTGAAATGTGTCAGGGTGACATTTCCCAACTGTCCCTGATCCTGGGATCCACCAGGAGCTCTCGTTAATAACTCAGAATCCTCACGCACCCCAGAACTGATGAACCCAAAAGTTCAGAGCCTGGAAATATTCCCTTTTTATCAGACTGTGCACAGGGGAGTCTCATAGAAGGTCCTACCAGAGTAACTCTGTCCAAGCCAAGACATTAGCAGCAGCGACGATACTGTAGTCAGACTGCTGGCAGCACCCGGCCCAGGCTCAGAGCAGGAACAGCCCTGTCCCTGTCAGAGAGGAACCAGAAGAGAAGCCCTGGAGGCTTTAGAGGCCTGTCTGCCCATAGTGTGAAGTCTCCTCCAGGTGGGGCCCGACTCCCAGGGATAATAGACACTGGACCTTTGAGGAAAAAAGTGGGACCAAGAAGTCTGAAACAGAAATGATATAGAAATAATGCCTCTCTTTTTTTTTTTTTTAAAATCAAACCATTTTATTGAGGGGCTTCAGGGGAGGGTCAAAGGGCTGGTGGACATTGAGGTCTGACGTCCTTGGCCTGGCCAGGATCTCTCCAGCTTCACAGTGGCTAAAAGCAAATGCCTCATTTAAAATTTAAAAGAAAATTTTAAAACTTCCTTCAGACTTTAGGTTTACAGAATTGGTCTCATCAGAATCCTTGATTCTTAATATACTTCCATAATGTTTCCCTATGTAGCTCTCTCTTATTATTTATTTGCTTATGTTTATTACTTTTTATGGTTACGTGGATTTGGTATTTTCTTTTCATTGATTTGTTATTTTATGATTGTATTTTGCAAAGTATCAGTGGATCTCCCACCCATGGATAAAATCCGTGCCCTTGACAGTGACAGAATTCTGCCCACCACAGGCCAGCCCTTGAAGGCTGCAAAAATCAAACTTAGGCAGGCCCTAATTTGGGGAGAGATCCCAGAGCCCAGTTGTCCTTGGGCTCCCGTAAGGCAGCCAGGCCTGGGTTTCTTCTGCAATGGTTCTCAACCCTGCTGCATATTAGAATCACCTAGGGCCCTACCCTCAGTCATTGTGTAATTTGGGTAGGACCCAGGCAACAGTATTTTTTTAATCTATTTCCACTAAGAACTACTGCAAAAGATTCCTCATTCGTAGTCTCCCTACTGCTGGGTGGGTGAGATATGAGTCATCTAATAAATTTGGTGGGGGAGATGGAGTGGGAGATACACCCTTAAATACACCCTTATAAAGATGTCCCACCCCCTTGCCACCTCAGGGACTCCCTGTAGATAAGGAGAGATGTGCATGGAGAGAGCATCATGGGTAAGTAGGCCGTACATTTCTTAACATGGGTCCATGGAACACACCTATTCAAGAACCACTCAGGATGTTCATTAATTTTGCATGGAACTGAATTAGAATCCATAGAGGTTGAGGTTCCGCAGTTTGATTTTTTTTTTATATATATACAGCAGGTTCTTATTAGTCATCAATTTTATACACATCAGTGTATACATGTCAATCCCAATTGCCCAATTCATCACACCACAACCCCCAATGCTCTTATTGAAGAGACTGTCTTTTCTCCATTGTATATCCTTGCCTCCTTTGTTATAGATCAGTAGATCATAGGTATGTGGGTTTATCTCTGGGCTTTCTATCTTGTTCAAATGATCTATGTTTCTGTTTTTGTGTCAGTACCATATTCTCTTGATTACTGTAGCTTTGTAGTATAGTCTGAAGTCAGGGAGTCTGATTCCTCCAGCTCCATTTTTTTCCCTCAAGACTGCTTTGGCTATTTGGGGTCTTTTGTGTCTCCACAGAAATTTTAAGGTTTTTTGTTCTACTTCCGTAAAAAATGCCATTGGTAACTTGATAGGGATTACACTGAATCTGTAGATTGCTTTGTCTAAGTATTTTATTCTTTTTCTTGCAATGGTAAATGGGAGTGTTTCCTTAATTTCTCTTTCAGATTTTTCATCATTACTGTGTAGGAATGCAAGAGATTGCTGTGCATTAATTTTGTATCCTGAAACTTCACCAAACTCACTGATTAGCTCTAGTAGTTTTCTGGTGGCATCTTTAGGATTCTCTATGTATAGTATCATGTCATCTGCAAAGAGTGACAGTTTTACTTCTTCTTTTCCAATTTGTATTCCTTTTATTTCTTTTTCTTCTCTGACTAACGAGGCTAGGACTTCCAAAACTATGTTGAATAATTGCAGCGAGAGTGGACATCCTTGTTTTGTTCCTGATCTTACAGGAAATGCTTTTAGTTTTTCACCATTGACAATGATGTTTGCCGTGGGTTTGTTGAACTGCTTTTGCTGCATCCCATAGGTCTTGGATTGTCGTGTTTTCATTGTCATTTGTCTCTAGGTATTTTTTGATTTCCTCTTTGATTTCCTCAGTGATGTCTTGGTTATTTAGTAACGTGTTTAGCCTCCATGTGTTTGTGATGTTTTTTTCCCTATAATTCATTTCTAATTTTATAGCATTGTGGTCAGAAAAGATGCTTCATATGATTTCAATTTTCTTTAATTTACTGAGGCTTGATTTGTGACCCAAGATGTGATCTATCCTGCAGAATGTTCCAAGTACACTTGAGAAGGAAGTGTAATCTGCTGTTTTTGGATGAAATGTCGTATAAATATCAATTAAATCTATCTGGTCTATTGTGTCATTTAAAGCTTCTGTTTCCTTATTTATTTTCATTTTGGATGATCCATCCATTGGTGTAAGTGAGGTGTTAAAGTCCCCTACTATTATTGTGTTACTGCCGATTTCCTCTTTTACAGCTGTTAGCAGTTGCCTCATGTACTGAGATGCTCCTATGTTGGGTACATATATATTTATAATTGTTATATCTTCTTCTTGGATTGATCCCTTGATCATTATGTAGTGTCCTTCCTTGTCTCTTGTAACATTCTTTATTTTAAAGTCTATTTTATCTGATGTGCGTATTGCTACTCCAGCTTTCTTTTGATTTCCACTTGCATGGAATATCTTTATCCATCCCCTCACTTTCAGTCTGTATATGTCCCTAGGTCTGAAGTGGGTCTTTTGTAGACAGCATATATATGGGTCTTGTTTTTGTATCCATTCAGCAAGCCTGTGTCTTTTGGTTGGAGCATTTAATCCATTCACATTTAAGGTAATTATCAATACATATGTTTCTATGACCATTTTCTTAATTGTTTTGGGTTTGTTTTGGTAGGTCCTCTTCTTCTCTTGTTATTTCCCACTTAGAGAAGTTCCTTTAGCATTTGTTGTAGAGCTGGTTTGGTGGTGCTGAATTCTCTTAGCTTTTGCTTGTCTGTAAAGCTTTTGATTTCTCCATCGAATCTGAATGAGATACTTGCCTGGTAGAGGAATCTTGGTTGTATGTTCTTCCCATTCATCACTTTAAGTATATCATGCCACTCCCTTCTGGCTTGTAGAGTTTCTGCTGAGAAATCAGCTGTTAACCTTATGGGAGTTCCCTTGTATGTTATTTGTCGTTTTTCCCTTGTTGCTTTCAATAGTTTTTCTTTGTCTTTAATTTTTGCCAATTTGATTACTATGTGTCTTGGCGTGTTTCTCCTTGGGTTTATCCTGTATGGGACTCGCTGTGCTTCCTGGACTTCAGTGGCTATTTCCTTTCCCATGTTAGGGAAATTTTTGACTATAATCTCTTCAAATATTTTCTCGGGTCCTTCCTCTCTCTCTTCTCCTTCTGGTACCCCTATAATGTAAATGTTGTTGCGTTTAATGTTGTCCCAGAGGTCTCTTCGGCTGTCTTCATTTCTTTTCATTCTTTTTTCTTTAGTCTGTTCCACAGCAGTGAACGCCACCATTCTGTCTTCCACATCACTTATCCGTTCTTCTGCCTCAGTTATTCTGCTATTGATTCCTTCTAGTGTAGTTTTCATTTCAGTTATTGTATTGTTCATCTCTGTTTGTTTGTTCTTTAATTCTTCTAGGTCTTTGTCAAACATTTCTTGCATCTTCTCGATCTTTGCCTCCATTCTTTTTCCGAGGTCCTGGATCATCTTCACTATCATTATTCTGAATTCTTTTTCTGGAAGGTTGCCTATCTCCACTTCATTTAGTTGTTTTTCTGGGGTTTTTTCTTGTTCCTTCATCTGGTACATAGCCCTCTGCCTTTTCATCTTGTCTATCTTTCTGTGAATGTGGTTTTTGTTCCACAGGCTGCAGGATTGTAGTTCTTCTTGCTTCTGCTGTCTGCCCTCTGGTGGATGAGGCTATCTAAGAGGCTTGTGCAAGTTTCCTGATGGGAGGGACTGGTGGTGGGTAGAGCTGCGTGTTGCTCTGGTGGGCAGAGCTCAGTCAGGAGTTTGATTTTTTTAACTTGCACACCAGTGATTATCAGGCATATGTAAGTTGGGGCATATTTGGTGCAGTGTCAGGAACAAGGGAAGCTGAGAGCCTCCAGGAACAATTCTGAGTCTACTGAGGCCAGGTCAGCATCTTGCCCATTCTTGTGTCTCTGGTACCTATAAGGGCTTAGAGGATGAATACTGAGCCTGGAACATGTACACACATTGTACTTTAGGCAAGACTCATTTTCTTACAAATGACAGACATCTAGCTCAAACAAGCTTAATTGAAAAGAGGAATCCAGTGGCTTATTTAGCTGAGCAATTCATGGGCACATTCAGGCAAAGCTGGATCCAGGTACCCAATTGCCAATCATTCCCCACTCCCCTCCATCTCTCTCTCCCTCTCTATATCCATATCTCAGTTGTGCTTCTCTCTGTGGATAGCCAGGGAAATTGGATAATGACAGCTCCATGTATAATTCTCATGGCTTAGCATCCTCAGTAAAAAATGAGACCTTCGGCAACACCTCTGCCAAACTCTAGTGAAGACACTGATTGGCTGATTTGGGTCACATTCCATTTCCTGCAGCTATCAGTTTGGCCCGGGAAGTGGTGGGGAGGGCAGTACTAGAATTGGCCAGCCAGGGTCATTTGTTCACCCCCTATATTAGGGATGGTCATCATAACTGACAGCTCCCTGAGGACCAAATAGAGTGGGGAAGGAAGGTTTTCTCCAGAGGATCTTGGGCAGTCAAGTAACATCTATCCACCTCACTTAGGAAACGAAATGCTCATAAACTCCTTTAATAAGTGGTCTACAGACCTAACCACTTACGCAGGGTCTGCCCTCTACTTAACTAAACTCCTCTCCATCAAAGAATCTATCCAGTCCCCCACACAGGCTCTGTGATTTTTATACAACTGCCCCTTCCTCTGTACCAAAGCGTGAGCATCATCCTCAAAACATGTTCAACCAGCCAGCTACTCCATAGCCAATCCAGTAGAATAAATACAAGTTCCTTCAGTTTCAGTAAACAGCCTCTGTGTGCAAAATATTTTACTAGACTATACTATAGAAAAAGACATTTCACCCAAAATGTTTGCAGCAAACTTTAGCCCCCAGGATCTCCTTCCCCACTCCTGGAACCCAGTGGGATGGCAGCAGAAGACTCCCAAGTGCATCGAGATTTTTCCATGGGAGCGACAGGCCAGACTGTGCACGTTTATTTAAGCCATTATCACATCAAATAAAACGTTGATAAATCATTATTTCTACAAGCTAAAAGAAATGCTAATAACTCAAGGCTGAACGAGGGTGAGTTTGTTGAAATGAACATGAAGAATGGAGGGTATGATCTTGGAATGAAAAACCACAGAAAATACCATCTGGAAACACAGAAATCACCTGTCTTATCTGGAAGCCTCTCTCCAGCATGGCAAATTTCGGGATTGGTTGGAGGACAGAGTGTGCCCTGTGCTCTGGGGAGGGGGCTGAAGGGTAGGGAGGCCGAGATGCTCCTCTACTCAGAAACACCATTCATCACTGTCTGCCATTGAAGATTAAAGACTGATAATCTGGGGGATTGGTCACTTGGGTTTTGCTTCTGCCCTCCTGAAATGCTTGAACTTGCGTTCACTGTGAGCCCACAGCTAAAAACCTTACATGCATGATCCACCCTACAATTCTCTTATTATTTCCCATTAACAGGTGAGAAAACCAAGGCACAAGGAGTTTTGGTGATTCGGGATGGATAATGGTTTTAGGTTTCCTCTCAGCATCTCCTGGACCTTTTAAAAATCACTGTCATCATGTCTCCCAACCATGGACCAAGAATATTGGAATGAGCAGAGTACTCCAAGCCCAAGCATCTCAAAATCCTTTTCATTTTACAGACATTTCAATAGGGCTTTGCTGGTAAACAAAAATAAGTAAGTTCAGTGTACCCAGAAGCCAGATCCCCTGTAATAAGTTCTGGGCTAGGTTCTCCCCAGAGCAGGAGAATGTGGCATTATAGTTTAGGTTGAGTTTGTTTCTTTGAGGCTTTGCTCTCCAAATTTCTCAAGCCTTACCTACCCCAGGAAAACTGAGATCTGATAACAGAGATCATATAGCCCCCCAAAGCCCCCATACTAACAAAGCTCTCCAGGGCTTAGCCGGGGGTCAGGGCTTCTGCTTGAGAGAACGGACTCTACCAAATTCTTGTTTCCTGCAAGAAGAACATTTACAGGCCCATGAACGTTTTAAATATAAATGCATGGAATCTTGCAGTCTCTCAGTAATCAGGTTTCTCCACTCTGATAGTTTCCAAAACATCAAGAATTGACATATGATAGATATTTCCTTTCTGCTAATAATGCTTCCCCCCTCCTCCTTTTTCACCTCCTGTAACTTCTAAGATGAATTTATTTTCTATTTGAAAGCCAGTCTCACTGGTTATTAGATATTCCCCCTGCTGTCACCATCAGTACATTATTAAACAGCTGACCAAGCTTTGTTTTAAAGTGATTTTCTTATGAAGCTCAGTGACATATTTGCCACAAATACTGAATGGTGCCGCGGTCTCTAAGGACACGTGAATGATTCCTATTTACTACCTTTAGCAAAATGTGTGCACGATTAGCAGCAAGAATTTGACTTGAATCACAGTTACTAGAGACGCCTGTGGTTCGCTCTCTTGACGCATCACCCTCCCAACTGGGAGAAGCAGGTTAAGCTTCTAGACCACGTCACAAAATAGCACGTGGACCTGCCTTTTGTCATTTCTCACCTCCTTTCTTGTCTTGCCACCCCTAAGCCTCGACATACCTGTTGGGAATCTCTTCCTTATTTAAAGGAGCTGCTTCTGAGTGAATTTCCCTGTGAAGAAGACAAACCTGATGGAGATGAAATTGCTTAAACTGTTTGTGTCTCCGTGTCCTCATCTACAAAATAGAGATCATAATTCCTACTTCACAGATTCTATAATGAAAACAAAGCACTGACCACAGTGCCCGGTATATATATAGTAAGTGCTCAGGAGCTGCTAGCTACTTCTTTCCTGTTGACTCCTACATGAGTCCAGACTCTCTAGGTTGTAAGTGACAGAGACCCATCTCAAATTTACATAAGTCCAAGAGGACACACGTTGACTTACCTAATCAAACAGTGGTTGATCAATCGAGATCCAACCGGGAACACAGAAACTGCTTCAAGTACTCACAACAGAGGGAATTCAGGAAATTGGCTATAGAGGTGATGAGGGAACTGAGATTCCAACAAGCAATGGGAAGGTAACTGAGAAATACACAAGAGCAAGAAGCTACTCCCAGCCTTCGGATGGAGGGACAAAGGTACTGGAAGCCCAGGGGTGGGGAAGGGCATGGGAGCCAGAACCATGACAGATGTCCAGGGGAAGCTGAAGCTAAGGAGAACACTTCTTTACTGCTGGAGAAATCATCCAAAGCAGAGAGAGACGAGAAGAAATCTCCTTGCCTCTCCCTTTCCCCTGCCTGTCAGCATCTTGTCAGCCTCCCGTTGGCCACGCCCAGCTGGAAGCCGGGCAGACGTCCAGGAAAACACAACCTCCAGATTGTCTGAGTCCAGAGCATGTGATTTTAACCGCTGTAAAAACTTATACAACCTCATGAACGTCACCCGCACCTGACTACACCTGCATTATTTTTTTTCCTCCCCAGGTGTTGTGGTTAGTCCTGTCTTTGGTCATGAGCAATTTAAGAAGACTTGGTTGGGAAGTAGGTCCTTCTACTGCACTGTATTTCCTGGGAATATCCACCAGGTTTCTGGAAAGCATCCTGAATCCAGGATGCAGTTGTCAGCCTCGGGCACCCTGGATCTGGGTTTCAAGAAACCCATTAAGAAACATGACAAAGAAGTGGTGGGACCCCGGGGGGCAAAATGTTTCATCTTAGGGCTCAGCTTAGGTGTTGGCTGGATCGGGAAGGGCCAGGTAGTAACTCAAGAAAAGCAAGCATCACCATTCACTTTGCTCCCACGAGAGTTTACTTACTGAAAAGTGGATACTGAATTTGGAAGCCAGGCTCAGAGAGGCCTATGTGCAGAATCTGGATTGAATAAATCAACCCAGATCATTTTAATTAATGATCATATTTTATAGCAGGCTCTGAATGCCAAGAAGGAGATACACTGTATCTTGTTAGGAAATCTAAGAATGGGAGGGGGCTTCTGTGGAGATTGTGGAGTCAAGAGTTGGTACTATTCGTCTTCAAAGGGACTTAGCTAACATGACAAACTCGCCTTCCTCAACTTCTGAATCCCAAAGCCTCAAGTGAAAATGCTTCCCATCTGTTGGAAAAGTATTCCAGTCTGTGGAATCAGTCTCTTGATAAGGCAGTAATTACTGCAGCAATTTTAGCAGACACAAAGGTATTTTTTTATCATTTTAATTATTCAAAAGCCCGATTAATTATCTAGCCCATAGATCAGAGGCCAAAGAGGGATGAAACTGTGTGGAAATGGTTACCATGACAGGGGGAGGGGAGAATTCAGCTGACTTCAAACAGAAAGCTGCTCTCTGTGACCTTGTAGTTACTTTTTTGTACCCTGCAGGGCTCACAGAGGATGGATCACTGAACTGGGAGTTAGGTGACCAGGGTTCCAGGCCTGTTCTCCACCACCGGCCCACTGCATCCTTGGTTAATTTGCTTTACCTTAGCAGGACTCTATAAAATTAGTCAGAGGAAAGATAGAGGGAATCCAATAGGTGGTCTCTGACCCTCTATCAAGTACTGACAACCTAGAGGACTTCTTTTTAAGTATAGATGCCACTGGAATTTTTTCTGGGACAATGAAAATCCAGGGAAAGTTTATGAGCATGGAAGGACTTTGATCATATTTGGGTCTGTGAAAACAGTCAGATACCTGTGTGTGAAGTAGGTTAGTATGGGGAGAGATTGGTAGTGGGGCAATGGACAGATGGGTGTGTCCCTAAATTAATGTCTGCTTTTGGAAGGAAAAAAGTTGTCCCCATTTATTAAGCATTTATTGAGCACCTCACATATACCTGTGGCCATTGTGAGGTACTGTGGAGACACAGGCTCTGCCTTCAAGGAGTTTGCTAGGGCAAGGATGCCTTACTCAGATGGTAGCCCACTGATAGGTATATTTGGTTAACAACATCAGAATATTCTGGAAGCAGAGATGTTCTTCACTTTTGCTGACATGGTGAGTCATGCCCCAAGCCTCTGTATAAGACATCTCTTACAGACCCAGTGATGAGACCGTCTCCCCAGGCCTGTGCCCTGTGCACTTCACAGAGCACTTACCTCACCTCCATCATAGCTCCCAACACTCACTCCTCGCTTTTGTCCAGGCTTAAGTGTTGGAGATCACAAAATGCTTCCCATGTGAGAAATTCCCAGTCAACGTTGGGACAGTCAACAAAGAGCTTTCAACTGATTCTCTTAGTATTTGCTCCAACAACCCACAGTGCGTTCCTTCTTGGCTACCTCCTAGAGTAACGCCATGGTTAAGAGCATGAGCCTGGGAGCTGGACCATCCAGTTTGAATCCCTGCTCTGCTGCTTTCTTGGCTGTGTGACCTTGGACAAGTCACATAACCTCTCTGTGCCTCAGTTTCCCTGTATGTAAAACAAATTTCCTGTTATAAAGATTAAAGTGGAATGTCTGCACACAGCGGATGTGCTATACATGACAGGTAAATAGCTATGTTACTTTATGCAGTTTTATTCAGTTCTATGGGATTCAGTTACTCTACGTCTAAAATGAGACAGTAATCCTTATGCGTGTATTCAACAAATGTTTACTGAGGTCATATTATGTGTCGATCACTGTTGTGGGAGCAGAAGATACCACACAAAATAAGGCAAGGGCCCTGTCCACATGGAGTTTGCATTCTTGTAGGTGAAGGGGACAGACAGGACAACCAAGTAAATGTGTGATATAGAAAAAATGCATAAAGCAGAGTAATGTGGTGGTGTGCGTCCTTTATAAGATACAGTGGTCAGGGAAGTCCTTTCTGGTGTGATGACATGTGAGCAGTGATCTGAGTCAACAGAACAAGCGATCTGAAGGCAGAAGTGGACTGAGGTCGTAAGGAACAGCAGGTGAAAGGGCCTGAGGCAGAGCCATGCGTGACACATGCAAGGAACACCTATGGGACCACCATGGCTGAAGAAGAGGAGATGACAAAGTGGTGGGTGGGATCCCCAGGGGGAGACTCAGGAGCTAGAGCACAGGTCATGATGCGGAGAGCAACCTAAGTGTACCTGAAAGCCATCGGAGGGATCTGAGGGAAGGGTGACGAGGTCTGACATGTACACAGATTACCATAATGCAAGGCAGGAGATGAGGCGCTGGGAAGAGATACCAGGCATTCAAGAAGTTAGAGGAGAGGGACCATTACAGACTCAGGAGAGCAAGAAAAGCTTTAAGGAGCTGCGTAGATGGTCAGTGGGAAGAGGCCAATATTACAAAGGACAGGAAATCTGCAAGCATGATGCTATGGAATCCATTGGTTGATTTGTTCGTTCATTCACTTATCATTGTCCCCTTTTTTGTTCTGTGTCCTGTCCTAGGAGCTAAGGAGACAGTGCAGTCCACTGCCTGTCTTCAATGAGTTCACAGTGCAGGCTGGGTGGAGGGACAGGTTTAGACAGGCGTTAACTCCTGTTAAGCCACTAAGATTCTGGGCTTATTGAATGACGTGCTGAAGACACGCAGCTCTCCTAAGAGACAGCCAGGTATTTGTCACACAAGCCGTGACATGATCGAGACAGCTCCATCAGTAAACCCACTTCACATTTACACAATCATCTTCAAAAAAACCTGTAATGCACTTGGTCATTCTTCCAAACCTCTAAGCATGGTTCCGAATCCCAAAGGTAATATCCATCCAAAAATAGTAAGTCATCCCAAAGCACAGCAGTGTAGCTTCCGTGTTAATCAAGCTCTCTGAGGAGTGCTTACCTCGTGCAGGGACTTTGCTAAGTGTTGCACAATAATTAACTCATTTCATCTTCAAAGAGTCTGCCATCACCCTGCACCTACCCCTTCACTCTGACTCCAGCTGTCAGCGTGTGCATCTTTGCCTGCGGGCTCTCTCGTCCCGACAGAGCCCGTTTTATAGCCCACATGGCAAGCCAGAAGCATCGGGGACTTGACGCCACCTCCCTGCACGTGCACACGCACACACATGGACTCACACACGAGTGCAGCACTTGTGGAGACGGATGGAAGTTGGTCTATACGTACCCCAGCTTCTCCATCCTTCGGGTGCATGTTTTGCTCTGAGGTACATGTTTTACAGTCTCCAGAGCTCCCTGGACTCTATCAAGTTCCAGTCACCTCCAATGGTGACTTCCTCAGTAACTCACTGCTTCCTGGCCACCTCTCTCCTGTCTCCTTTTAGCCCTCATTTACCTTTACCTCCCAATTAATTTCTTGTCTTAAATCCATGTCTCAGGGTCTGCTTTTGAAGAAGCCAGGTTAAGATACAGCCCTGGGAATAAATCCTAAGAGTTCTCGTCACAAGGAAAAAAATTTTTTCTATTTCTTTAATTTTGTATCTATTTGAGATGATGGACATTTACTAAACTTATTGTGGTCACCATTTCATGATGTATGTAGGTCAAATCATTATGTTGTACACCTTAAACGTATACAGTGTTGTATGTCAATTATATGTCAATAAAACTCAGGGGAGGAACCCTCCTGCACTGTTGGTGGGAATGTGAATTGATACAGCCACTATGAGAACAGTATGGACGTTCCTTAAAAAACTAAAAATAGAGCTACCATACGACCCGGCAATCCCACTACTGGGCATATACCCTGAGAAAACCATAATTCCAAAAGAGTCATGTACCACAATGTTCATCGCAGCTCTATTTACAATAGCCAGGACATGGAAGCAACCCTAAGTGTCCATCAACAGACAAATGGATAAAGAAGATGTGGCACATATATACAATGGAATATTACTCAGCTGTAAAAAGAAAGAATATTGAGTTATTTGTAGTGAGGTGGATGGACCTAGAGTCTGTCATACAGAGTGAAGTAAGTCAGAAAGAGAAAAACAAATACCGTATGCTAACACATGGGTTAAAAATACAGCCCTGGGAGGGAGAGAAGGAGGAAGGGAAGGAGGTACCATATTATTATCCTTATTTGGCAGCTGAGGAAACCAAAACAGAGAGGTTGAATAACTTGCCCAAGGTCACAGAGCAGATAAGCGGCAGATCCTGGCTCCCACCCAGCCACCAGGCTCCAAAATCAGTGCTATTAACCCCGAGAGTCTGTTGCCTCTGGCTGGGAGAACAGCCCAGACTGCTGAACACCAGCCTCATTTAATTTGCTCTGTGAGACAGGCAGGTTGGTGAGCTACGTGGATGCATCTGTAACCTCCTCTATGGAGATCCAGCATGTAATTCAGAAGTGTGTTTGAGAAGGTATTTGATGTGATTTTCAATGCAATGGCAGCCACACGGTGATCCATCAGTCAGCTCTCTTTGACAGAGAATTGATCTCTCAGGTCAGGAAGCAAGCCTCCATTTACGTAGGATGCGCTTGGAATGCGCCCTCTTAGGAGCACACAGAAGATAAAGCAGAATCAACGACAGTTCTTGTCAATGAGTTTTTTGTTATGGCAAGAGGGGTGATGCGAGGCTCTCTGGGCTGAGTACTGCTGCTGACACTCCAGATGTATGACTTTATTTATATGATAAACACTTTGCCTGTGTCTATTAGCCCTGCCTGTCAATTCCTTGACATTTCCAAGTCCTCTTTTGATCCAAGCATCTTCATCCAATAGCACAAAAGCAAAATGAGTACTTACTTGCTTCCCAAGCCATCAACCATTCTTTTTCTTTCAAACTAGATCTCTCTGACTGTTCAAATTTTTTTCATGTCTGGATGAGTAATTTCAGAACCTGGAGGTTGGTGACATCTGAGCTTCCTCACTCAGGATTTCTTGCACTTTACACAAAAAGGAAAGCCATTGCATCAAATTGTCTGTGTGATTCATTTGTTGCAGGCACTGATGAAAAAAATTTTTTTCTTTAAGGTATTTCAAAGATCCTGGACCATTATGGTAGGAAATAACCTCAGAAAGTGAGACAAACATGATGTAAAAATTTAATATTAGATTTATTTTGTCATTAGAAAAGCTTATCCCTTTTGCTTCTGGGGTAAAATTTGAGATACAGAGGATGAGAAATTGAGGAATGGAAGATCTGATCAAAACTGTCTCTGCTGGCCTAAAGATGAATGTTTTCAAAATACAAATTTACTTTTCTTATGGCAAGGTTTTCTGTTCTTTATTCATACCTTAAAGAAATTAAAAATCATGTGGCTGGCTTATTCCTGCTTCTCATACAAGCTTTTCATGCTCAACCAACAGATAGAACTAAGTTTAAAGGAAAGAAAGGGAGGAGGGGGACTTCCCTGGTGGTCGAGTGGTAAAGAATCTCCCTTCCAACGCAGGGGACGTGGGTTCGATCCCTGGTCAGGGAACTAAGATCCCACATGCCGCGGGGCAACTAAGCCCACACTCCACAACTACTGAGCATACACGCCTCAACTAGAGAGAGAAAACCCACACACCACAACTAGAGAGAAGCCCATGCACCACAATGAAGAGCCTGCAGGCCATAACAAAAGATCCTGTGTGCCACAACTAAGACCCAATGCAGCCAAAAAATAAAAGTGTATTTAGGAATTCATAAGCTCTAAGAAAGGAGGGTGTTCCAGGACGTGGAAACACGGCATACCAGGCTAAGGAGGTTGGACTCCTTTCAGCTGACTGGGCCACCACTCATCCATTCATTCATTCATTCACTCAATGTGTACAAGTACCTTACTGGGTTCTGAGGATGTAGCAGCAAGGTGAAGAGAATAGAAGAAAGGGGATGATTTTGCAAAAGATTTTGGGAAGGAGGATTGAAAGAATTGGGTGAATTTATGAAGGGTGAACTTATGAGGGTAGGAGCTGAGGCCAAAGGAAAGCCCAGAGGTTGAAAATGTGTTGGAGCCAAGGACCCAGAGAACACAGGAAGAATGGTAGTGGGGAGCTCCCATTCTTATGGGCCATGGGATGAGCTGGGTTTGAGATGTGCTGAGTTTGAGGCACCAAAGAGCCACTCAGGTGGTGTGCCCACACTCCTTTCAGTCATAGGACATGTGGGGAGCCCTCTAGTGGACACTCTTGGAGCGCAGCCAAACCTCTCAGCCCTGTTACTGCGACTGTAGTAGACTCTGCGCTGGGGTCTCTGGGGGCTCATCCTCTGGCCTTTGCCTCTGACGACCCACATCTGCGACTCTCCAGAAGACCAGCTGTGGGCTCCTGGAGCCACTCTGCGTGCACACGTGCACACACACACACACACACACACACACACAGAGTCGTGGACTTACTGGTGTTTGTGTCTCCCTGGAGCTGCCCTCCGTCAGTGACTGGCTGGTACAGGAGAGGAAAATCCCAGCTTCCAGGACACCTGCTGAGGCATGATTTCCACTCCAGAGTTCTCTAGGGATCAGGTGGAAAGCTCCCCTTGTGGACTTTCGCCTGAAATCATATCTTTGGCCCCTCCCTGGCCCCCTTCCCTTTACTGGTTTCTCCTGAAAGCAGTTCCTTAAGAAATCACTTGCAAACAAATCCCCATCTCAGAGTCTGCTTCTGGGGAACCCAACCTACATCCAGCACCTGCAGTGTGCCAGACCCTTTGAATTAGACACAGCCTGGGTTTTCAGGGAGCCCACTGTCCGGTGGGGAGATAGACGCCTGCATTGATGATTTCAGTGCAGTGTGTGAAGATGTGGTAGGAGAGATCCTGGGAGGTAAGGAGGATGCATGAAAATAGGGAGACAGGGGAGGTTCCATGGAAGAGGTGATCCTAGGACTGGATTCTAAAGGACGGATGGGATTTTGCTAAAGGAAAGGTGTGGAAGGGCAATACAGGCAGAGGAAACCCTAAAAGTCAGCTGGCAGGGAAGGGATGGGAAATGGGGGGGGGTGGGAGACTCTGAGTAGTCTTCTCTTGCCGGAGCATACAGGGCAGAAGTGGTGGGCAGAGACCACAGGTGACATGGGGGCCATGGGAGCCACTTATGGGGTTGGACTTAAGCAGGAGGAGCAGGTCTGGCCCATAAGCAGGTGGTCAGCATAGAAGGACAAGTGGCCTTTGATCTGTGCTCCAGCCCATGGTGGTCTCCTAGGGGCAGCTCTTGAAACTGAGCAGGACCCTGCAGTGCCTTCCTAGAGACACCCAAGGAAGTAGAAAAGCTTTAACCTCCTAGGCCTTCCCAAGTTCCAAAGAGCAAATTTAATCAGAGAAGTGAGGAAAAGGCAGAAAGAAAGGAAAGTAGTCAAGCAAGACAAAATAGCAATAGTATAGCCATAAAACAAAGTCAAAGACCTTTAGTTCCTCCTCAAGGGCTATAGATAATAGCCTAAGCCATCGCCTTGAGCTGTTTTGCAAATACTAAAACCCCTACCGGGTGAGAGACGTTAACCGCTGACCACCAGCACTTAGACCCCAGACCCGTTGGAACCAGAAGGCTGATGATGTTAATTCTCAAAATATCACCAGCCTCCCAATGGGATTGACGTGTACACACTGCTATATTTAAAACAGATAACCAACTAACAAGGACCTACTGTAGAGCACAGGGAACTCTGCTCAGTTCTCTGTAATAACCTAAATGGGAAAAGAATTTGAAGAAGAATAGATACGTGCATATGTATAACTGAATCATGTTGCTGTACACCTGAAACTAACACAACATTGTCAATCAACTATACTCCAATATAAAATAAACATTTAAAAAGAAATATCACCAGGTTACCTCACCACCAAGAATTCAGAAGAATGTCCGCAAGGTGATTAGGCACTCTCAACCCTCTCCCTCACCTTGCCTTTAAAAACCCTTCCCCAAAAGCCATCAGGGAGTTTGGGTCTTTGGAGCACGAGCTCCCCATTCTCCTTGCTTGGTCCCACTTCACGCCTTGCAATAAGTGCTGTACTTTCCTTCACCACACCCTGGGGTCAGTAGGTTGGTTTTGCTGTGTGCAGGTGAGCAGACCCAATTTCAGTTCCATAACAGTCTCACCGAACCCGAGTCCCCATCCCCGAGGCACTTAACAGCATCCATGAACATCTGCTCATCAACTGACACTGTGACCTACAATAGAAGCTTTCAGGGACAGATGAGGGATAAGCAGAAACTACTCGGCATTTGTCTGGGGAGTTTTTCTTTCATTTAGGGTCCTCCCAAGAGCAGACCCTGAGGCAAGGATTTGAGTGGCTGGAATTTATTTGGGAGGTGCAAGAAAATACCAGTCGAGGAATGGGAGAGTAAGGCAGGGAAGGCAGCCGATACAGGGCGCGTTATCCGGCACATCATCACTGTGGGCGCCTGGAACCAAATTCCAGGGGAGCCCAGCATGCGGTGTAGCACACACATGAGTTTTCCTGTCCCAGGGACTAGGGAGCTGGGATATTGGTACCTCAACACCCATCAATCTCAGCTTGAGGGCTGCTCCCAGGGAGTGTGAATTCCCTGGAAGGCAGCCACATGTCGCTGGCAACGAAGCGCAGGTGCCAGCAGTTGGAAGTTAGGCTGCAGTGCCTCAAGGCAGTAAGGGCGAGGGAATCTGAGCATTGCACCACAGTGAGCGCTACATTTGCGTTTCGTGTTCTCCCTTCCCAGATGTGGAGGACAGGGTCAGAAAGGGACTCACCAATCATGACGAGGGGGGTGCCTCTATCAGTCCAGAAACATTCAAGCTTCGTTGTCCCTAACTTACTTGGGGCCGGCATGTCTGCCAATCGGCACAGATTCATTTTCTTACTCCATAAAGCAAGTGAGCGAAAGAGAAAGCTAGTTCATAATAACCTGCCTCCAAAGTCGAAGCACAATTTGACTTTGGGTTTATAAAGAATCTGCTTCTTTTCACCTGGAAACGCTAGTGTAGAGCTGCTTTTCATACAACACATTCCACGAAAGCAGAGACGTGTGGATATTTTCAAATGCCACAGGCATAAGGAAACGGAGTTGTTATTTTTTTAAGTCCAGTGGTTTGTAATCGGCTCTGGGGCCTAGGAGCTCTGCAGAGAGGTCTTGGGAGGTGAGAAAGCAGGAAGGGAGGGTATTTTCTACTCTGAGCCTCTGTCTTAGTTAGGGTCATCCTGGAAGTTGACCTTGAGACAAGGATTTAAGTGCAAGTCATATATTTGGGAGGTGACCCCAGGAAGCACCAGTAGAAGAGTGAGAAAGTGAGAAACAGACGAAAAGGCAGCCAGTAAAGGATGGGTAAGCAATGCAGCTGCCACTGTGGGCACCCAGGGCTTATGGCTTCTGGGGAGCCCTGGGAGCCAGTCTAGATCATATGCCTCAAGATGGCCCACCTGATGGTATAAATACCCCAGCTCCCATCAGTCATTGGTTGAGGGCTGCTTATGGGGAATGTTAATTCCCCAGTACTTCCAACCTGCCAAGTAGGTGGCGAAATGGACTCTACCAGCCAAAGAAAGCCCTGGGGAAAAAAGAAAAAGAAGGCACACACTGGCAGCTGGAATTTAGTGCAACGTACTGAAAATTTAAGGGCAAGGGAATATGGAGGAGGCACCAATAGCATGGATACAGCCCCTACTGTTATCCTCTAAGAAGAGAGGCTTAACTCTTACCTGTCCTATAGATCTGGGTGTTGCATTACAGCGCTACAGTAGAGAAGACACGCTAACCAAAAAGAAGTTTTAAGACCTCTGGTCTGATCTAATGCACTCATCCTGCAAGCAAGGACACAGAGGCCCAGCAAAGGGAGAGTGGGGCTCCCTGTAGCAGAGCGGGGACTGGACTGAGGTCTCCTGAGCCACAGACCAGGCCTCTTACCACACTGCATTCACCTCGGCCAAAGTCTTCTGCTGCTATTTTTTTTCCCCATTCCATTTCTTCACATTATCCTTGCTCTCCACGAACGCCCCCGTGACCTGAGCTGACTGTTTCTCAGCATCAACCACTCTGAGATCCCCACTAGTCATATATAATGCCATTTTCTTTCCATCTTTATCCAGCTCCTCTGACAAAACCTTTTATATATTTGCAAACAGTGACCAAAAGTAGAAAACCAGAGGACTGATGTTGGCACAGTCAGTTTGGAATTAAATGTAAATACGCCACTTCACTTGGATGACATACTGGGCTGATAAAACAGCTTCTGCAAACTCATGTCAAGGGGTCTGTTTCTACAAGTGCCTATTGTCTTTCACATTTGAAGATGATTCAAAAGCCTTGGGCTACTTTATACATTAGCCTGTAGATGTCTCAATTTATAAAGCCACTGTGCGTCCTATTAATCTCTACACCCTCAGTATCTGGAACTCTTTCCAGCACATAGTAAGTGCTCAATAAACGTTTGCAAAATGAATGAAGAAAAAAAATCATGGGCTCCATACTCTATACCTCAACCTCAAACTGGAATTGAAAGGGCAGCTGCAAGCATTTTCACGTATATGCCGAGTTTCAGTGACAGGCTAACTAAAAATGGATCATGACTTCTTTGCCAAAGACGTTTCTTGAACTATATGGGCAAAAATAAATAAATAAGGTTATTATTTATTAAATAAATATTTATTCAGCACTAGCTATGTGTTGGGTGCTGGGATACCATGGTGAGAAAAAGAAAAAAAAATGAGACTCTTCTTTATTGAAGAGTGCAGCCCAAACAGATATTAATGAAGTAATCACACAAATTAAAGGTAAAATTGCATAAGTGACTGGGGTGGCTTTAAAGATATGTCCACAAATCCTGTGATGCTCTTCCTCTCAAGAAGTGGAGCTTAATTCCCGTTCCTTTGAACGTATTTGATCAGTGGATGCTGATAGTCACTAGTAGTCAACTCTGAGAGGGTGAGATAGACAGGTCTGAGAAACACAGGAGGAAGTGAGAGGGGTCTCTTCAAGGTCAATCCCAAAAACCATGTGCTGATGTTGTTGTGTAGTCGCGGCATGTGGGATCTTCCCGGACCGGGGCACGAACCCGTGTCCCCTGCATCGGCAGGCGGACTCTCAACCACTGCACCACCAGGGAAGCCCTGTGCTTCTTTTAGGGAGACAGTCTAGAGTTTTTATCATGTTCTCAAGGGGATCTGCATTCCCTAAAGGAGTGCTTGAATAAGGATTCAGTATCTTGTGAGTTACTGAGCAAAGGCTCTTAGGAGAAAAACTTGTAGAGAGAAGGAAGGGAAAAGAACCCAGCAAGGATGTGATCTCAGGTCATATGCAGTCCTGGCCTGATCCATGGGGGGCACTCTAGAGCATAAACTGTACCACAGAGTTGTCCCCATCCTACGGTAAGGGGTAAGCCTTTTAGACTCCATATCAGTCAGTCATTGGCTGTAGGTTGCTCCCATCAATCAAGGACAGTTCTCCAGAAAAGAGGTGAGGCTGCCAGATAAAATAGAATATATTTATTTGCTAAATATGGCAACCCTAATCAGGAGGCAGCTGTGAGCCATTAGCAGCTGACCTCACAGCAGCTGTGGGATGGGAAGTAAAAGGATCGTGTTAGGGCACTATAACCGTATCTACCACAATCGGTGACCCTGCAAAGGTTCAGAACCCTCCATCTGTAGGATGGAAATGGCTGGGTGGTAAGTCATGTCCTGGAAAACCATGATAAAGTCCACACACTTAGAAGCTAGGACGGGGCCTTGGGAAGCCAAGACAGAGTGGTCATCCAGTAATCCTTGCACATTCAATGGACTCAAGTTTCCCAGCAAATCCAAACTAAACCCGGAACTTGCGACTTATCAGAGCCCAGGAAGGAGCCATGGGACCAAAATTAATCAAAGCATCAGTAACTAAAGTTGCACACAAATTCCCCCGAAGGACCCCTGGGAGTGCAGATGACCAGATGACAGGTCCCCTGTGAGTCTGGGGTGGGGCATAGAGTGGTGGTTAAAAGGACGGACTCTGGATCCAGACTGTTCAGATCCCAGCTCCATGTCCAGTGGCTGTCCAGTGGTGTCACACCACTTACCAGCTGTGTGACTCATGACCTCTCTGAGACAGTTTCTTATCTGTAAAATGAGAATGACAATAACAGTCCATACTTACAGGGTCTATATCAGTATAGGATCAACTGAGTTAACTCATGTGAACTGCTTTAAACTGTGCCTGTCTCAGAGTGTCAATAAATGTTCATGTTTAACATGATTACTGAGCTATCCCAAAGAGAGAGCAGAGACTTTTAATCTGAAGCTTTCCAAATCAGCTTCTCCCACAGTCCTGAAAACATCCATCATATGACACATATTCTATTGTGTGCCATCATGGGCTTACCTGCCTGACGCTTGGCCATGAGCTTACTGGGGGCCAGATGTGTGTCGTTTTCAACTCTGCACTGTGCTATGGGCACACTGCAGGGTCTGATAAATATCTGATCAGTGGATGCTGGCAGGGCCAGAAATTTTATAAGAAGGCTTGCTGTCATTCAGGCCCTACCCAGACCCTTCCACTCCACCCACCCCTCCAGCCCATGGCAGGTGGGACTGCCTATTCGAAAGCTCTGACAGGTCACTCTCTGAGCCTCTGTTTTCCAGGTATGCAACGGGAGGTTGGTCTAGAGAAAATCTCTGGCCACCATTTTGGGTCCTCCCTCTGTACCAGGCACTGTACGAAACAGCGTTCCCTCCTTTAATTTTCTCAACAACTGCTATGGTCTGAATGTTTGTGTCCTCCCCCACCGCAAATTCTTAGGTTGAAATCCTAATCCCCAATGTGACAGGATTAGGAGGTGGCGTCTTTGAGAGGTGCTTAGGTCATGAGGGTGGAGTCCTCACAAATGGGATCAGTGCCCTTATAAAAGAGACCCCACAGAGATCCCTTGCCCTTCTACCACGTGAGGACATGGTAAGAAGTCAACAGTCTGAAACACGGAAAAGGGTCCTCACTGGAGGGAGACCATTCAGGCACCATGCTGATCTTGAGCTTCCAGCCTAGAGAACCGTGAGCAATAAACATCTGTTGTTTATAAGCCACCCAATCTATGGTATTCTGTTATAGCAGCCCAAATGGACCAAGACAACAACCCTAGGCTTTTAATTACACCCATTGTACAGAGAAGGAAACAGGCTTAGCCACCTAAGCAGCTAGTAGATTCTCTTACTCCCAGACCTGAGCCATGTCCAGCAGGAAAGATACACTCTTGCCAGTGTTGGCTGAGCTCCCTGGGATTGGATGGGCAGGTGCTGAAGCCAAACTCGGGAAAGAGGCGATACTCATGGCCAGCCACCTTCTAACTCACAGACAGAGCTCGTGCTCTTCACAGCTGGGCCAGAGCACGAGCGGGGACAGGACATCCCCCGGATGTCCCAGGGCTGCTGCAGAGTCAGGGTGGTAGTAGGGGTGATAAAAATCCAACGGTAAGTACCACTTGCTGAGTACCTAGTAAATGCCAGGCTTTGTGCTAAGCCCCTGCCTTGGCTGAGTTCCCCCAAAGCAGACCTTGAGTCAAGGATATAGGTGCAGGTAGTTTATTTGGGAGGTGATTCCAGGAAGCACATTGAGAGGGTGAGGGAAAGAGACAGGGAAGAGAGGAAAGCCAATAAAACACGCAATAATGAGTAGGTCAACTCTGAAGGCAACTGGGACCTGGTCCCCTTTGGGAACACTTTGGGAAACTCTGTGTTACCCACTTGAGAATTATTCCACTTAATGTGAGGTTTATCCACCCACTCCCATCCCTCATGGGTTGAGAGTCGCTCCTAAGACATTAATTCTCTGGCACTTGTAGATGCACCGTGTCGGGGCTGAGCACCCTCGTGGGGCCAGAGAAGCTCTCGGGCAGAAGGAATCAGAGGTGCTTAAGGAAGGAGGCCACGGGCGTGTACAGGAACATGCAGGTGATGAGAGGGTCAAGAGAATAGCAGAAGGGCCCCAGCACACCTGCTACAACACCTTCCATGGAATGTCTCACCAGCCCAATAAGGCAGGTACCATTATTGTGCCCATTTTATAGTTGAGACTCAGCAAAATGAAAGTCTACTTAAGGTCACAGAGCTGATAAGCTGGGACTGAATCCAGAAGGCCAGGTCCAGGGCCCATGGTCTAGGGCATGATGCCACACTGCCTCCTTGCCTAGGGACTCCTCAACCAGTGCTCTTTTGACTCTACCTAGCAGGAACCAGCCACCTCTGAATCCAAGCCATTCCGGACTCCTTTACCCCAAGTCCTGCATGTTTTCTACACACCACTCAGCGCAGTGGCCAACAGTGGAGTGAGGAGTGGAGAGGATAGACCAGCAGAGCTAAGGAGTGACCCTTCTGTCCTAACCAATGCCAACTCAATCGTGCTTTATAAAAGGCCTCTTGAAGTTTTTAGGGGAGACAAAGCCTCCTTCAGGTCACAAGACACCCTGTGTGTCATATTTCAGACAACACTGAAGGGTTGCCCCGGTTGCCCTCCAGCAGGGGTGGAGGAAATCAGCCCCCTAGGAACAGCTTAGTCACCCTAAATCCAGCGATCTGGACATGAGCAACCATGCATTCTCCCAATGTCACCTTGCTCTGGGAAGTGTCAGCCACAACACATGGACACTTTTTCTTCATTGTTCTTACCTCTACTCATATTTACAACAGCACAAGGAGCCTTAGGAGGTAGGCAGGAAAGGGGTCATATCCCCATTTTCCAGGTAAGGAAACTGAGGCTCAGCTAGGTTTCTTGCCTTTCTCAAGATAGCAGAGCTAGTGAGCAAAGGAGAACTGACTTGAGTGTAGTTCTGGCTCTACATCCAGTGCCATTTCTGCAGCACCCACTGCCCATGCCCAGATTAGGGCTGGCAGCCAATGGCATATATACACAGTTAAATATGGCATCAGGAGCCCTAAGACCAGATTGGAACCTCTATTCTTCAGCCATTAGTGGAACTCACAAATTGATCAAGCTTACCCTTCCTGCTTTGTAGAATCTTTGAGACAACCAGCAGAGTTAATGTCCCTACCTCTAGAAACTCCCTCCTCTACTCTATCACATTGGTCTATTAATTTCCTTCCCAGCACTCACCACAATCTGGATTCATCCCTTTAATTGGGATATTTATTAACTGTCTCTTCTAGAATGTATACTCCACGAGGGTAGAGTGCACATCTGTCTCGTTCAGCCCTACAACTGCAGAGCTGTAACTGAAGGGGAAGCTGGAGAAATTCAAAGCATGAAAGGGACTTGACTCATCTTTACTGGAAGGGTCCACAGAGACAGCATGCAAGGGAATGAAGGCAGCGTTTAGGAGCAAAGACTGACCGTTAGCTAAGATTCAGCAAGGAAACACGGTTCTCAGTCCTACAGCGTCCAGGAACTGTATTCAGCAACAACCTGAATGATCTTGGACTTGGATTTATCCTCAGAGCCTCCAGAAAGAATTACAGCCACGCCGACACCTTGATTTTGGCCTTGTGAAATTCTAAGCAGAGCACCCAGCAGAGCCAGGCTGCTACAGAACTGTGAGATAATATATGTGTGTGGTTTTAAGCTGCTAAATTTGCAGCAATTTGTTACAGCAGCAGTAGAAATTAATGCAGACAATGATTATAAGTGCCTGGTACATACTGGCTGCACAATAAATGTTTGGATGGACAGATGTATAAAAGGAAATACACTTTTGAGGCTGACATAAGAAGTATTTTGGTTTCTTACATTTTGCTTGTTGTATTAGTCAGCTTTTGCTGCATAACAAACAACTACAAATAGCAGATAAACAGCAATAAGCATTTTTTCTTGTTCATTCATTTGCAAAATCAGCTGGGGCCAGCTGGATTCAGCCAGGCTTGGCTCTAAGCTTGAGTTGAATCCCAATTCCCTTTATATGTCTCCCAACCTCCTTGAACCAGCAGCTGCCTGACTGGTAGGAGCACAAGAAGCCAAGCTCAACCAGGCAAACACATCTCAAGCCTCAGCTTATATCACATCCAGGAACACTTCACTGGCCAAACCAAACTACATGGCCAAGCCCAACATCACCAGGGCCAAGAACTGCATGCCTCCCAGGGAAGCATATAGAAAGTGAACGTTTGCTGAGCAGTGATCACACTTCCGAAGTATATCATATTACATGCATTGTTTTTATCTTGGGGGAGGAGCAAACAGTGGGTAATAGCAGTAGCAGTAAATATGTTTCTGCAGTAATATTTGCTATAACTCTTGAATCATTGGGAGGGGCCATTACAGCATGAAACAACAACAGTTTGAGTCCCTTTTCCAGCACTTACTAGTTGTGTGACCTTGGTCAACTAGCTTCATCTCCCTGAGCTTCTGTTTTCTTATCTGCAAAATGGAAATAATGATGGTACTTTCCTCTCAGGGCTGTTGTGGAGGCAAAATGAGGTAACAGAGAGAGAGTTCTCAGCACTGTGCCTGGCACATCACCCACACTTTAAAATAGATTTCTTCCTCACCTCTCTCGATGTGCCTTTCCTACTATAGGCTAACTGTGATAATGGGGAGGTACTGGGCAGGTGTGCCTGGAGATGATATGTTTTGGTGGCAGATCTAACAAGAGAATAATTGAGGGTGACCGTGATGTGTGTGTGTGTCACACGCTGCATTCAAACTCATCCCCGCCCCATCCCCCAAGGGCTCTCTACAATGATTACAAGTGATTCTGAGGAATTCACTGAAACATGTTATAAGCCTTGATTACAAAGAAAAGTGATTTTTCTGAAGTGGATCTTCCATCTAGCGGAGGAAGTCAGGCCCCAGTGACAAGGCAGATAAGCAGTGCTGCAGAGAAACTCCTGGAACTCCAAGACAAAACACAATCCTTTCCCCAGCAAGCCTGATTGACAAGGCCCAACAAAACCCCAAGAAAAGCCCATCCAGCAAGTCAGATTGTGCCCAGGCCCAGCTCCAATGGCAGCAGCCCTAGGAGAAGCCTTGGAAATGAACGAGAAATGGCGCCTTCTTATTTGAGTACTTTCTGTCACAAACATAATACCCCCATTCTTTCCCAGGTTTGTATATAAAACATCTCAAGATAGGATTATTTTAAAAGGGCCTTGGGACACAATGCTTCTGTTTGAGAGAGCTGAGTTGCCAGAGCCGAGTGGGCTGGGTTGCTGCTTGCTTTGCTTCCTCTCCAAGGGCACTCGGCATTCCAGGCAAAGAAAAGAACTTGCTCAGAAGCCCATCGGGCCCGGAAGCCCAGTGGGGCAGCTCCAGAGTCCCATGCCACTCGAGGGTCGCATGGCCAGTCCTGTGATTAGCGATTTGGGGACCCATGGCCATTCTGCCTACAATAATGACTCACATTTACACTAAGTCACGTGTTTCCAAAGCCCTGGTCACTGGCTTCAAGCTCATTTAATCCTCATCCCCTTGAGTTAGTCACTAGAGTTTTTCAGCCGGGAAAACAGCCCCTGAAGAATCAAATACCCTCGGCACCAGAAGAATGGGCAGAGGGACAGCTTGAAGCCAGGCTCTCTGACTTCACGTCCCGCACTCTTTCTGCGGCTCCCCCTTTCCCTGATTAGTGACTCTCCCTGTGGGAAGTGGTGCTATAAGCACCAGACTCAGAATCAAATGTTTGAGCCCAGAGCAGAACTTCCAGAAAGTTCCTTCCTCTCTCCCAGCCTCTGTTTCTTTGTGTGTTTTCTTAGTTTGGGCTGCCCCCAGAAACAGACCTTGAGTCATGGATTCAAGTGCACATCGTTTATTTGGGACATGAAGAAAATACCAGCAGGCAAGTAGGGAAGAGAAAAAGGAGATCAGTTATCAATTTCGATATGACACATCTCCCCCAAACTTAGCAGCTTAACAATAACAAACATGTCTTATCGTACAGTTTCTGGGGATCAGACACCCAGGCACAGCACAGCTGGGTGCCGCTGACTTAAGATGTCTCATGAGGTTGCAGCCAAACTGTCACCCAAGTCTGTGGTCTCATTGAAAGGCTCAACTTGGGGAGGACCTGCTTCCAAGACCACCTGTGTGGTTGTTGGCTTCCCACAGTTCCTTGACTTGTGGGTCCCTCCACAGGGCGGCTCACAACATGAGCTGGCTTCCCTCAGAATGAGTGAGTGAGAAAGCATGAGAGAATATTCCTAAGCTGGAAACCACAGTCTTTTTATAGTCTGCTCTTAGAAGTGTTGTCCCTTACTTCTGCCATATTCTACTCATTAGAAGTGAGTCAATAAGTCCGGCCCTCACTTAATGGGTGGGGAACATACAAGGGTGTGTATACCAGGAAGTGGAGATCACCCTGAGCAATGTTTACTCCAAAGCACTTTGTCCTACCTTGTTAGCAGAGATGCCTTCTCTGGCTTCAGAGAAAGCTCGCAGGAAAAGAGACTGGAATATTGGAGCAAATATTGGAGCGTATGATTGGGGTATTATTATCATTATTCCCCCAGCTCCCTCCCTTCCAGGGGACTGCAAGTTGGCTACATCCTTCTTCTAAAGGCTACCACTCCTATCTGGCAATCCTCAGACTGCTCCCCTCTCTTGGGATTCAAGCCTTGCTTTCCCTTTTTGTGGTAGACAATCAATGAAGGGTGCATTATTAAGCCACCTGCTATGGGGACTTAAGCTCCACTGGGAACTAGTATAGAGCCCATTTGAGGCGAGAAGGGGCTGGGTATTTATACAGCAATTACTATCAGCCATTGATTCTGAGGATGAGGTTTGTTAACAAAGCCAAATCGAACCCAGCCTAAATGAGCTGGACCCTCTCCAAGGTCCAGTCACTGCTTCATTCTCTTGCTCCTTCAGGCCTGGGGTGGGAAGGGCTCCCCACAGTGCTCTTGTCACTTTCCCTAAACTCGGCCCTCCCCGTGTAAACAGTTTCTCTATTAAACTCTCCTTAGTTAAACATGTCTTGTGGAAGATGACAACTCCTTAGATCTGTAATACATCTCCCAGAGTCACTCTCTGTTCATAAAGCAAAGATTCTTCAAAGACTTACTTTTTGCTATTCCTGCCCTTTCTCTTCACTACAGAGCCCTACATTTTTAAGATCTGCTTTTCTTGGTTCATCCCTCTCTCCTTTCACAATTACAAAGAGAACCAGTTCTATTTTTCCCACTGCCTTCTCCACACTCCGCAAATTCTGAATCTTGATGACCCCACTTTTTTGTGTGTGGTTTAGTATTTTTCCATTTGTAATTTTTTAAAACGCAGGGACACTATCATATCTTTATAGCTTAAGGAAATGACCTGGCACTAATTCATCCTAATTTCTTACAAAATTAAGTTAAACATGCATTCATGTCTGAATGAACTGTGCAAAGATGAAAGAAAAAGTTAAGGTGTGGCCACAGACTTGGGTCAAAGTACCCAAGTGGAGAGGGCAGACAGCAGAAGCAAGAAGAACTACAATCCCACAGCCTGCAGAAAAAAAACCACATTCACAGAAAGAGAGACAAGATGAAAAGGCAGAGGGGTATGTACCAGATGAAGGAACAAGATAAAACTCCAGAAAAACAACTAAATGAAGTGGAGATAGGCAGCCTTCCAGAGAAAGAATTCAGAATAATGGTAGTGAAGATGATCCAGAACCTCAGAAAAACAATGGAGGCAAAGATCGAGAAGATGCAAGAAATGTTTAACAAAGGCCAAGAAGAATTAAAGAACAAACAAACAGAGATGAATAATATACATAACTGAAATGAAAAGTACACTAGAAGGAATCAATAGCAGAATAACTGAGGCAGAAGAATGGATAAGTGACCTGGAAGACAGAATGGTGGCATTCACTGCTGCGGAACAGACTAAAGAAAAAAGAATGAAAAGAAATGAAGACAGCCTAAGAGACCTCCGGGACAACATTAAATGCAACAACATTTGCATTATAGGGGTCCCAGAAGGAGAAGAGAGAGAGAAAGGACCCGAGAAAATATTTGAAGAGATTATAGTCAAAAATTTCCCTAACATGGGAAAGGAAATAGCCACTGAAGTCCAGGAAGCACAGCGAGTCCCATACAGGATAAACCCAAGGAGAAACACACTGAGACACATAGCAAACAAATTGGCAAAAATTAAAGACAAAGAAAAATTATTGAAAGCAGCAAGGGAAAAATGCCAAATAACATACAAGGGAACTCCCATAAGGTTAAGAGCTGATTCCTCAGCAGAAACTCTACAAGCCAGAAGGGAGTGGCATGATATACTTAAAGTGATGAAAGGGAAGAACCTACAACCAAGATTCCTCTACCTGGCAAGGATCTCATTCAGATTCAATGGAGAAATCAAAAGCTTTACAGACAAGCAAAAGCTAAGAGAACTCAGCACCACCAAACCAGCTCTACAACAAATGCTAAAGGAACTTCTCTAAGTGGCAAACACAAGAGAAGAAAACGACCCACAAAAACAAACCTAAAACAATTAAGAAAATAGTCATAGGAACATACATATAGATAATTACCTTAAACGTGAATGGATTAAATGCTCCAACCAAAAGACACAGGCTTGCTGAATGGATACAAAAACAAGACCCATATATATGCACTCTACAAGAAACCCACTTCAGACCTAGGGACACATACAGACTGAAAGTGAGGGGATGGAAAAAGATATTCCATGCAAATGGAAATCAAAAGAGAGCTGGGGTAGCTATACTCATATCAGATAAAATAGACTTTAAAATAAAGAATGTTACAAAGACAAGGAAGGACACTATGTAATGATTAAGGAATCAATCCAAGAAGAAGATATAATAATTATAAATATATATGTACCCAACATAGGAGCAAATCAATACATAAGGCAACTGCTAACAGCTACAAAAGAGGAAATCGACAGTAACACAATAATAATGGGGACTTTAACACCTCACCTACACCAACAGATAGATCATCCAAAATGAAAATAAAAAAGGAAACAGAAGCTTTAAATGACACAATAGACCAGATAGATTTAATTGATATTTATAGGACATTCCATCCAAAAACAGCAGATTACACTTTCCTTTCAAGTGTGCACAGAACATTCTGCAGGATAGATCACATCTTGGGTCACAAATCAAGCCTCAGTAAATTTAAGAAAATTGAAATCATATGAAGCATCTTTTCTGACCACAACGCTATAAAATTAGAAATGAATTACAGGGAAAAAACACAAACACATGGAGGCTAAACACTACGTTACTAAATAACCAAGACATCACTGAAGAAATCAAAGAGGAAATCAAAAAATACCTGGAGACAAATGACAATGAAAACACGATGATCCAAAACCTATGGGGTGCAGCAAAAGCAGTTCTAAGAGGAAAGTTTATAACTATACAAGCCTACCTCAAAAAGAAGAAAAATCTTAAATAAACAATCTAACCTTACACCTAAAGGAACTTGAGAAAGAAGAACAAACAAAACCCAAAGTTCTTAGAAGGAAAGAAATCATTAAGATCAGAGCGGAAATAAATGAAATAGAAACAAAGAAAACAATAGCAAAGATCAATAAAACTAAAAGCTGGTTCTTCGAGAAGATAAACAAAATTGATAAACCATTAGCCAGACTCATCTACAAACAACAAATGCTGGAGAGGGTGTGGAGAAAAGGGGACCCTCTTGCACTGTCCATAGGAATGTAAACTGATACAGCCACTATGGAGAACAGTATGGAGGTTCCTTAAAAAGATAAAAATAGAATTACCATATGATCCAGCAATCCCACTACTGGGCATATACACAGAGAAAACCACAATTCAAAAAGACACATGCACTCCAATATTCATTGCAGCACTATTTACAATAGCCAGGCCATGGAAGCAACCTAAATGCCCATCAACAGACGAATGGATAAAGAAGATGTGGTACATATACACAATGGAATATTACTCAGCCATAAAAAGGAACGAAATTGGGTCATTTGTTGAGACGTGGATGGATCTAGAGACTGTCATACAGAGTGAAGTAAGTCAGAAAGAGAAAAACAAATATCGTATATTAATGCATATATGTGGAACCTAGAAAAATGGTACAGATGAACCGGTTTGCAAGGCAGAAATAGAGACACAGATGTAGAGAACAAACGTATGGACACCAAGGGGGGAAAGCCATGGGGAGGTGGGGTGTTGTGATGAATTGGGCAATTGGGATTGACATGTATACACTGATACGTATAAAATTGATGACTAATAAGAACCTGCTGTATAAAAAAATAAATAAAATTTTTAAAAAAATGTACCCAAGTTGTCTAGGGAGGGAACCTGACAAAGCAAACAAATTTTACTTTTGGTGTCTCTTGGGTTTCAACTAACTACCAGTGCATGGAAACAGCCCGATAATCAAATAACCATGGTCCCAAACAGAAATGATATTAAAAATACTAAATAGCAAATATGGCATGGGCAGGAGCAATCAGAACAGACCCCAGGAGGTATGCTGTACCAGGGAAACCAGCTGAATATCAATCTTAGGTCTAGATCACATGTGTCCTACAGACCACTGGAGCTCCCTGTGAACTTTCTTGCTGCTGGGCAATCTCTCTTCTCCACGGGAAAGCAATCTGTTAGCATCTATGTGAAACACTTCATGATCTATGGGAAACTGTTTTTCTACAACTGAAAAGAGGTCTCATTTCTTTCTTAGTTATAAGTAAATTTGGGTTCTTTAGACCAACATGATTTACTCTGCAGATATGCTATCACAAGTGTTAAGATTAATAATTCATTAGCAAGTTGGTCTGAAATCACTTCCTTGTATTTGCTACAATTTTAATGTGATTGCAGAACCTCCCCCGCTTCCTCCCGGCTCTCTCCCCTCATAAGCTCATTGCTTTGCTGTGAATGAGGCTTTGGATCTCTAGGCCCAGGGCAAAAGGCATGGACTGATTCCCAGAAGCTGGTTAAGTCTTAACAGAGCTAAAAATGATAGCACCATTTTCCAATCTCAGTGCAGAGAGTAAAGTGATTTTTGCCCTCATGATCTATTTTGAAAACATTCTATGTAGCCAACCTTTATATGGCACTTATTATGTTATGGGTATTATTCCAAATGCATTTCAAATCTTAACTCATTCAATCTTCATAACTTCCTTATTAGGTAGATCCCTTATTGTCCACCATCCATAGATGGGGAACTGAGGCACAGAAAACTTCGGTAACCTGTTCAAGGTCACGGAGCTCACATGTAGAAGAGCTACAATTTGAACCTAGCCTGATTCCAGAGTCTGTGCTTTCTTAACCGTGACATTAGACTCTTGAATGTTATTTTTTATGATCCAGGAGATTTGTGTGGTCACTTACAAATGAAGTAGTGCATAATTTATGGATGTAGGAAGCACCAACATGGAATGAGCACCTAAAATATATCAGGTTTTGATCCAAAACTTCAATTGCCATCTTTAATGTCCTTTATCTGCGCCAGCATCCAAACCAGGATCCTACATTGTATCAATATTTAGTTGTCATACATTCTCAGCATCCTTCAACCTGACATTCCTCAGAATTTGAACTTAGCCAGATTCCAGAGTCTGCGCTTTCTTAACCGCTACATTATACTCTTAAATGTTACTTTTTATAATTCGGGTGATTATGTATGATCACTTCTTTATCTTTCATGACCTTGACATTCTTGAAGGAGACTGACCAGCTATTTTTTTTCCTCCTAGCATATTTTTATATCAGTTATTGCATTCTTCAGCTCTGTTCATTTCTTCTTTTTATTTTCTAACTCTTTTTTTTTGTTTTTAACATCTTTACTGGAGTATAACTGCTTTACAAAGGTGGGTTCGTTTCTGAATTATAACAAAGTGAATCAGCTATACAAATACATACATCCTCATATCTCCTCCCTCTTGCATCTCCCTCCCACCCTCCCTATCCCACCCCTCTAGGTGGTCACAAAGCACCGAGCTGATCTCCTGTGCTATGCAGCTGCTTCCCACTAGCTATCTATGTTACATTTAGTAGTGTATATAGCTCTCTCACTTTGTCCCAGTTTACCCTTACCCCTCCCCGTGTCCTCAAGTCCATTCTCTACATCTGCGTCTTTATTCCTGTCTTGCCCCTAGGTTCTTCAAAACCATTTAAAAAAATTTTTTTTTAGATTCCACATATATGTGTTAGCATACGGTATTTGTTTTTCTCTTTCTGACTTATTTCACTCTGTATGACAGATTCTAGGTCCATCCACCTCACTACGAATAATTCAATTTCGTTCCTTTTTACAGCTGAGTAATATTCCATTGCATATATGTGCCACATCTTCTTTATCCATTCATCTGTCGATGGGCACTTAGGTTGCTTCCATGTCCTGGCCATTGTGCATAGAGCTACAATGAACATTGTGGTACATCACTCTTTTTTTTTTTTTTAACATCTTTATTGGAGTGTAATTGCTTTACAATGGTGTGTTAGTTTCTGCTTTATAACAAAATAAATCAGTTATACATATACATATATTCCATGTTTGAATAATAGTGGTGAGAGTGGACATCCTTGCCTTGTTCCTGATCTTAGAGGAAATGGTTTCAGTTTTTCACTCTTTAGAACGATGTTGACTGTGGGTTTGTCATATATGGCCTTTATTATGTTGAGGTAAGTTCCCTCTATGCCTACTGTTTTCTAACTCTTTATTAGACTTCTCACCTTGCTCGTCTATTCTTCTGCTGAGTTGGTTGAGTATCTTTATGACCATTACCTTGAACTCTTCATCAGTTAGATTGCTTATCTCCACTTATTTCTTCTACTGAGGTTTTGTTTTGTTCCTTCATTTGGAACATACCCCTCTGTCTCCCCATTTTGCCTATTCTCTGTGTTTATTTCTGTGTATTAAATAAAGCAGTTACATTTCCTGATCTTGGAGAAGTAGCCTTACGTAGGACAAGTCCTATGAGCCCAGCAGCACACTCCCCTCTGGTCACCAGAGCTATGTGCTCTAGGGGCATATAGCTGTCAGCTTCTCGGGCCCTCCTGTTAAGGCAGAGCCAACTACTGTGTGTGCGCTTGTTGGTGGGGCCAGCCCCAGGCCTGATTGGTTGCCAGGCCCTGCCTTATGCGGGAGCTGCTTTCCTGCTGGTGAGTGGGGCCAGGTTCCTACACGGCTGTCTGTGTGATCAAGGGGGTCTCGGGGCTGGTGCTGGCCTGCTGGTGGGTGGACCCATGTCCCAGCATGGCTGGCTATGGGGCCCAGGGGGTCCCGACGCTATTGCTGTCCTATTGGTGGGCAGATAAGCCACTGGCACTAATAGGCTAGAGGCAGGACTCCAAAATGGCACTTGCCAGCACCAGTGCCTTCATGGTAGAACAAGCTCCCCAAATGGCTCTTTCCAGCATCTATCTTCCCAGGGGGAGTCCCAGTTACCTTCTGCCTCTCCGGGAGCCTCTCTAAGATCAAAAAGTGAGTTTGACCCAGGCTCCTTTCAGATTACTGCTTCTGCACTATGACTCAGAGCATGTGAGATTTTACACGTGCCCTTCAAGAACAGAGACGCTGTTTCTTACCTCCCTCTGGCTCTCCTGTACGCAAGCCCTGCTGGCTTTCAAAGCCAGACATTCTGGGGCTCGTCTTTCTCACACAGGACCCACAGGCTGGGGAGCCTGGTGTGAGGCTTGGACCCCTCACTCCTCAGGGAGGACCTCTGGAGTTGTGATTACCTTCCCATTTGCGTGTCTCGTTGTGGTTCCTTCTTTACATCTTTAGTTGTGGGAAATCTTTTCTGCTAGTCTTCACGTCATTCTCGTAGAGGGTTGTTCTGTAACTAGTTGTACATTTTTTGTGCCTGTAGGAGGATGTGAGCTCAGGGTCTTCCTACTCTGCCATCTTGGCCACACCTCCAAATGAGTTTTTGAATAATTTAGTCAAGCTACAAAATAAATTCCTATGGGCATTGGGTTGAAATTGCATTCAATTTATTAACTCTTTGGGGGAAACTTATTTTCTTCACAATACTAAGTCTTCACATCCAGAATCATGGATGCCTCTCCATTCACTTGTCAGCTTTCATATGCCTCCATGAGTTTTTGCTATTTATTTCATGGAGGTACTGCACCTTCTGGTTATGGAAACTCCTAGGGTTTTTACTTTCCCAGAATTTTTTTTTTTTTGTAACCAGACACCTTACTGAAATCTCTTATTGGTTCTGAATTTTTAGCTTATTAATTTTTTTCAACAGTTATTTGCTGAGCACCTACCATGTGCCAGGCACTGGTGTAAGAAATGGGGAGTTATCTTAATTCTAGCCCTCACAGAGCCTAAATTCCAGCAGGTCAGGCAGACATATAACAGAGAAACAAACATTTACAAACAGTATTGTTTCTTATAATAAGGCAGTGTTAAACGTTCTTTACAACACTAAAGGAGCCTAAGGAAATACAAAATGAAAGAGTGGAGGCATTATTTTAGACATGGCGGTTGGGAAAGCCTCTCCAAAGAGGTGATATTTGAGCACAGATCTGAATAAAATGAAAGACTGAGCCAAGAAACCACCTGGGCAAAAAACATTCCAGATGGAGAAAATAGCCTGTGCAAAGGTCCTGTGGCAGGAATGAGCTTGGCAGATTCGAAGTATATCAAGGCCAGGGTGATGGGAACAGAGTGAGAGAGTGTAGAATGGTTGGGTATGAGGTCAGAGAGGTGGACAGAGGTCAAGTCTTTTCAGGGCTTGAGGCCCAGTTTAGCAGTTGGTATTGTATTCTAAGTTGTGATGAGAAACATGGAAGCAGAGATTCTAAAAAGGAGACTTAAGAGAGTTTAGTAAGCTGTATGGTTACCAAAAAAAATTCTGAGAAAATAAAAACCCTAGGAATTTCCAAAACCAGAAGGTGAAAGTCACCCAGGGTGAGCAAAGACGGTGGCTGGGACCTGGTGGGAGCTGTGGAATGGTCGGAAGCAGTCAGATTTTGGAAACATTTTCAAAGCAGTGCCAGCAGGACTGCTAACAGATTGGATGTAGGGAGTGAGGGAAGGCAAGGGTAGTGGAAATGTACCAAATTACACTGGTGGGCATAAGTTTCATGCATCTCACATTTATCCTCAAGGATCCAGACTCAGCCAACACTTATACAATCCATGCATAAGGTTTTAGTTAATTTCCTTCATCATTAAAACAAAACAAAACAAAAAACAGGACCTGTCTTCTGGATCCTGTCTTTGTCCATAAAACCAGAGATGATCAACATAGCAGCTGAATTATGTCCAATATACTGTGATGTAACAGAGAGAACACAGGTCCAGGAGACAGGCAAAGATGAGCGCATCACTCAACCTCCCTGGGCTCAGCCTTCTCAAGGAAAATGTAAGAATATAATGGGAACCTCTTGGAGGTTTCTTCCAGGTCAGACATTCCAGACCCTCCATAAACTGCATTATCACAGGGACCTGAAACAAGGACATCAACTTAGAACAGACAAGCAGGGAGAGGAGTCTAGTTCCTACTGTTTGCCCAAGGGCACACTGGGACTCTCCGAAGCTGGAATCCCCTTCCAGAGCCTGAAGGTCATGATTATATTCTCTAATTAGCTTTGTTCTGGAGCTGTGTGGGAGGGCCAGTTAATCAGAAGTTTCAGGTACATGAGTTCCGATAAAGAATTGCTGCCTCAATGGATTAAGAACAGATTTTGTTTATTTACTGCAGTGCTTGTTAATTGTGAATAATTACTGGAGGGTGTACTTTAGCCATCATCTACACACATAAATAACCAATTGTACCATGACTCTGGGCTATTAACACACTCCCAGGGCCCTTCTGATATAACGCTGGGAGAAGTGTGGGCTCACATCCTCTATGTGAATTTCTGTTTGGCCTCACATCAGAGGATGCCCGGAGAAACAAAGAAAAAACTCCGCTGGGATCTAAGTTAACCTGAATTAGTCAAGGTTTGAGCAACTAGCGTTCATAATGAAAACTGCTCAAGGATAAGGTACTTTTGGAAGCTCCCCACCAAGGATTATAAAGAATAGAACTCTGTGACGCCTCAGATTCAAAGCAGAGCCCCCTGCTGTCTTCAAAGACTTCTCCTCATCAGTGAGGACAAAAGTGAGAGGGTGGTCCCAGTGTTTACCAACCGTCATCCACCCCGCCTTCTCCCTGTCGAATGTTGGGGCTTAGGGGTTTGGGAGCAAATGAGTGGGACAGATGATTGAGCAGAGCGCAGGCCAGACCCAACAAGCTCATCAAATGACAGGTTGGTTAGACACATCCCCCCCAAAAAGTGAAGTCAGACCATTTTATCCCTTGGACCCCACTCCATCACCCTGACCCCTGTGACCACTCTCAGCTTCATGCATCATCTCTGGGCTCTGACTGCAGGTCCCACATCTGTGACATCAGCTTCTACTCTAACACACGTTCTTGCTTAATGATGCCATGCATGCATTACGATTCAAATTGTGTCCCCTCCAAAAGATATCTTGAAATACTAACCCCAGGTAACCTGTGAATGTGACCTTATTTGGAAATAGGGTCTTTGCAGATGTCATTAAGGTAAGGTCATACTGGATTAAGACAGGCCCTAAATTCAACATGAATGGTGCTCATAGAGGCACACACCTAGAGGAAGAAAACCACGTGACAGTGGAGAGAGATTGGAGGGATGCATTCACAAGCCAAGGGGTGCTGGTAACCACCAGAAGCTGGGAAGACGCAAGGAAGGATCCTCCCTTAGAGCCTTCAGAGGGAGCATGGCCCCGCTGACACCCTGATTTCAGACATCTGGCCTCCAGAACTGAGCGAATAAATTTCTGTTGTTTTAAGCCACCCGGCTTGTGGTCATTTGTACAGCAGCCCTAGGAAACGAACAGACTATGTAATATAGGAATATTCAAACATCTCTGCTCAGCCCCCCTTGCTTCAAATAAAAATGTATAAGGGAGCCCAGCAAGATATTGGAAGAGCTCTGATTAATGACGAGAGGGAGGGGTAAGCAGGAAGTCAGGCCTCCTCCCTCCCACCCCCTCCCCTACCCTGCAGCTTCTGGGAGGGCGGGGGGTGGAGAGGTGGCCATGCCTGACAACCCATCAGGCTCCATAAAGCACAGCTGACAAGAGAAACGCGCAGAAAAGGCACAGCACAGGCCTCTCCCGGGTGTGAAAGTCAAATCTTCCCTGCCAGGTGTGTGGTCTTTGACAGATAATCTCGCAGAGCCTCCGTTTCTTAATCAGTAAAATAGAGATAAAACTCAATTTGATCACCGCACAGCTGAAAGGAGATCCTGTTTGCAAAGCAGCCACACTGGGCCTGTGTTAGGGGGCTGAATTGTGTCCCCCGCACCAAATACCTACGTCGGAGCCCTAACCCCAAGTCCTGCCGAATGTGACTGCCTTGGGAGATAGGGTCTTTAAAGAGGTGATTAAGTTAAACTGAGGCCATTAGGCAGGGCCCTCAGCCAATATGACTGCTGTCCTTATGTGAAGGGACTGGGACACAGACACGCACAGAGGGAAGACCATGTGAAGACACAAGAACATGCCCGTCTACAAGCCAAGGAGAGAGGCCTCAGGAGAAGCCAACCCTGCTGACACCTTGACCTCAGACTTCCAGTCTCTAGAACTGTGGGAAAAAATGAGTTTCTGTTGTTTAAGCCACCCAATCTCTGGTATTTTGTTACAGCAGGCTGAGCTAACTAATATGCCTGGTACGCAGAGGGCATGCAAAAAATGTTAATTTCCTCTCCATTCTTATGTGGCAGACTCACGGACAAGCATTTTACATCTCGCATGCAGGCGGACTCTCAACCACGGCGCCACCACGGAAGCCCTTCTTTTCCCATTTTAACATCTCTGAAATGGGGATGTGTCTGGCAACAAGGTGAGGCAGGCAGCATGGCATAGTTGTGGTCGTGCATGAATAAACTTGCTGGGGATTCCCGGTGCACAGGGACAAGACCCACAATTCAATCAACTACTTCCACCAGACTGCGGTGGTTAATTTCCTGTGCCGACTTGACTGGGCTGAGGGATGCCCAGATAGCAGGTAGCACATTATTCCTGGGTGGGTCTGTGAGGGTGTCTCCAGTAGAGATTCGAGTTAGAACAAAAACTAACATCACCCTCCTCAGTGAGGGTGGACATCATCCAATGCGCTGAGGACCTGAATAGAACAAAAAGGCAGAGGCAGGACGTATTTGCTCTCTCTACTCGAGCCAAGACATCCACCTTCTCCTGCCTTGGGATACAGGTGCTCCTGGTTCTAGGGCCTTTGGACTCAGACTGGGACTTAGACCTCAGCCCAGCAATTCTTAGGCCTTCGGACTCAGACCAGATTCCTGGTTCTTCACCTTGCAAATGGGACCTCTCAACCTCCATAGCCAAATGGGTCAATTCCCATAATAAATCAATCTCTCTCTTGCTCTCTCTCTTCCTCTCTCTCCCTCTCTCTGTCTCTCTCTTCCTACCCCTCAGATATGTATCCTCTTGTTCCTGTTTCTACAGAGCCATTTAATACAGGAACATACGTCCTGATTGTCTGCAAACCTTCCCTTGACACCTCCTGATATATGCTAAAAATTCTAGCATCCAAATTTGCAGAATGGGCAGCTTGGGAAAAAAAAAATCCTGGGGGCAGAGTTGAGAGCAGTCTTCCAAAAATTGCTGCATCGGGAACCCTCTCAGTAGCACAAAGAACAAGATTATGTGGAAAAATACAGACATCGACATCTGAGTCAGAAAGCATTCAGAAAAATTAACCTCTGAGTGTAGAAAAGTTTTAGGAATACCTTCACCAATTTATTTTGCTTGGATTTTTGTTTTAATGTATGCAAGCATTCACAGAATCTATGCCTAAATGAATTTAAAAGAGCTCTTTCAATTTTTATTTTATGCTCTTTCGGTAAGCATAAAATAAAAATTCTAAGTGATTAAAAAGCATGGAATCCAGTTTAGTTGGCAGAACTTTTTTTCTTTTTTAGTGACGCGTAATCCTGCACCTTCAGCAGGTCAGTGGCTTTGGCTTGATGACATACTGTATAATTTTAATTGCTAATATAATTTCAGGCAGTAGGTATGATTATCCCCATTTTACAGGTGAGAAACTGAGGCTGAGCGAGGCTAGACCTGCCTAGAATCATACCCCTAGCCATGCCAGGCCAGGACTGGAAGCCTGCCTTGTACCTCCAGACCCTTAGCATCCATCTGCAGGTCCCACCCTCCAAGCTCACCTTAGCTGCCCCCACCTAACCCTGAATTCCAATCCTGTACCCAGCCTCAGTCAGGAAGTTACTGCCAGAGTTAAATTCGTTGGTTTTTCATGCATATATAATGAACTCTTAGCAATAAATAAGCCTTTATGGATGGCAGATGTATCCATTTTTATAGTGCAAAAGTAAAACCCACCCAGAGTGTATTTCTAACGGGTGCTGCCCCTCACACCTGCATGTGTAAATCAAGAGGTGGGAGATGGCAGCTGGGAGGACCTGGGAGACCAGTTTCCAAGACCAACGATACTCACAGCCTTGAGAAGCCTGCAGTACACGTGGGCAGAGTCAACTAGGAGCTTTGTGGTGCGGACAACTTACTGGATGCAGAGCAGCTATTGTATGGTCGTGAAGATGGTGTTTCAGAGGACTAGTGTCGTCTGCAGGACACCAGCCATGGAGTGTCTAAATAAACATGGAACATGAAGCTGAGGGAGGGAGGAGAGAGAGAGGACCCATCCCCAGAACAGGCATCCACGGAGCATTCTGGAAGGAAGCAACGCCTTGGAGACTAGTGCTTCACAGCAGAATCACTTGGAGGGCTTGTCAAAAGAGACTACTGGACTCCACCCCAGAAGTTCTGACTTAGGAGGGCTGGGCTGGGCCTGAGATTCTGCATTTGTCCCAGGTGATGCTGAAACTGCCAGTCTGCGGATCACACTTTAAGTATCAGTATCTAGATGATATTTTGAGCAAAGGCACAAATATGTCACATATGAGCCAGTGTCCTGAAAACTCAGCAGCCCTCCCAGGTATGTAAATAGCACAATAGTCCCAGGTCTGAAGAGCCAGCCTCAGACAGCATGGTAGTTAAGAGCATGGACTTAAGATAACTCTAGGAAAATTGCTCCCTTCCTTCTGCCCCTCACTCCCCTAGACTGGGAGCCTGGACCCTCTTGTCCTTCTACCTTCACTCCCACCCTCCCCACTGAGCTCATGGAAGCTGCTGGGTAAATATCTCTCCCTCAAGTGCTGTAAGGTTCCAAAAAGATCTTTTCTCCTAAGGAGACCTTCGACCATTCCTTTGTTCATCCTTTCATTCATTTAAAACATAATGTTTTGGTGGCACACTGATTAAGAATCTGCCTGCCAATGCAGGGGACACGGGTTCGAGCCCTGGTCCGGGAAGATCCCACGTGCCGCGGAGCAACTAAGCCCGTGTGCCACAACTACTGAGCCCACGTGCCACAGCTACTGAAGCCTGTGCACCTAGAGCCCATGCTCCACAACAAGAGAAGCCACCACAATGAGAAGCCCGCGCACCGCAATGAAGAGTAGCCCCCACTCACTGCAACTAGAGAAAGCCTGCACACAGCAATGAAGACCCAATGCAGCCAAAAGTAAATAAATTTATTTTAAAAACCATAATGTGGTACTCCTACCAGATGCCTGGTGCTGGTCTGAGACAATAAATGTGAATGTGTTAAACTACTAAATTATTGGCACTATTCGTTATAGCAGCAAGCATAACCGAAACTAACCTTCCCTGCCTTTGGAGAGCTCCTGGTCTAGTAAGAGAGAAGAGACATGTACCCAAGCATCCCAGCAGAGGGATGATTTACAGGAACTTCAGACACTGGAGGAAGATGTTGCAGGGTGATACCAGGCAGCTCTGTCCTGTTGCATGCCTGCAGGAAGCACCAGCACTCCTGGGATTCATGCAGCCTGTTGAAACTGTGGGTAATCATTAGTCAAATCCATTTCACCAATCAAGGACTTGCGTGTCCTCTGAACAATAAGATGTTTGCCTGGAATTTGTGGTCGGCTGTGTCTAGTTTGAGCTGAGCTGGGTAAGACTGGATAGGACCAACGATCCTCCAGCTGGGCATGTGTGAGTGTCCGCTTTGTGAACTTTTGACCTCAGAGGGCTGAAAACTCCACCCTCAGATCATGCTAAGCCTCCATCTTTGAACTTGCAGAGCCCTGTAGCTTAGTTAAACCTACACAGAACAACGATTACTGCACCTTTTTCCAATCACCTTTCCCCCACGCTCCCATGCTTCTTCATTCTTTTATCCCATAAATACCCCAGGCCCCTTGCTCTTGGGGAGGCAGACCTGAGGCGTATTCTCCCATCTCCTCACTTGGCTGCCTTGTGAATAAACCCTCTCTTTCCTGCAAGCCTCCGCATCTAAGTGTTTTGGTTTGCTTCATGTCGGGCAAAGGGAACCTCGTTCGGTAACACTGCCACTCAGGTATCAGAGCAGGCTTCCCAGAGGAGTGAGCATTGTTGCTGAGCCTCGAAGGGTGAGAGAGAACCACACCCAGGGAGACTGGGGAAAAGGTGCTGCAGCAGGATGAAACAAAAGAAAAAAAGATACAATGGACAGAAAATCAGAGGCCTACATGCATGCAGCAGTGATTACCACCAGGGTTTACTGAGCAGGAGCTAAAAGCCAGAGATTGTGCTCAGCTCGTCCCATACATTAGCTCAGCTGATCCCGCAACACCCTCATGAGGCAGGTGCTATTATTATCTCACTGTATAAATGAGGAACTGAGTTGCAGATAGGTGCATGCAGTAACTTACCCAAGTCACAGAGTCAGAAGGTAGCAAAGCCTGGATGCGAATCAGAATTCAGATGGTCGGCTCCAGAGTCTGTGCTTTAACACACCCATGAACCCTGCCATGATCACTAATGTTAACATATCACTTTACAGTCTACCACACCCTTTTGGACTCATCTGTTCTTGTCATGGCAGCTGTTCCCATTTTACAGAGGAAGGAACAGTACTAAAGGTCTTGTAACTTGTCAAGATCTCAGAGAGTAAGTGGAGAGGCTGAGACTCAAATCCTGTCCTCTGGCCCTCGACCAAGGATGCTGCAGCAAGGAGTCTGCAAGGCAGTCTCTCCCCTCCTTGCCCTGTACCCGAGGTGAGGCGTCTATATTTAGATCATTACAAGGAGCTGCTGAGAGAATGTCTTCAGGCTATGAATTCAGCCTTACACACATGCACTGCGGCTCCAGGAGAAGCCCAGGAATAAACGAGCAGGATAAGGTCCTTGATTCCAAACAGAAATCGAGTTGATCAAACACAACCTGAGCACAAACAGAAGCTGCAGGAGAAAAACCTGATTTATCTCAAACCCTGTGTGCTCAGAAGCTGTCCCCGGAACCCAGGTCCCACTGTCAGGAAATTGTCATTTCATGCATAAGTTTATTTGTCCTGTGTACTTTGCAAGACTCCACGTTTCACCGAGCCCTTATCTCCTCAGTCCAATTCCACAGTCTGTTGGGTTGGAAAGAGCTCAAATCCATTCAGACCATTTCAGGGGCCGAGCTGTACCTGGGACAACTGCTTGTCATCGGCAGGGCAAAGACATGATCCCAACCCACAGCTGGGCTCACTGAGGCCTCTTTCTGATGGAGTGTCTGCTGGGCTCCCATGGCAGGGGTGGCCCGCTGTTCATCAAAATGCATCCCCTTCTGTGACACAGAGTTCTCCCTGAGGAGCACAGCCCAGCCAAGAACTACATTTCCCAGCTACCCTTGCAGCTAGGTGAAGTCATGTGACCAGTTCCTTCCAATCACATTTGAGCAACGGTGATTTGTGTTTCTCCTAGGCAAGGAGATGAAGAAGCAGATGTGCTTTCTCCACATTCTCTCTCTTCTTCTGCCTGGAGGCAGACCCTGGGGAATGGTGGACCCACACCACGCAAGGAACTTGGGTATCCAAATGGTGAAAACACTCATATTAGGTTACAAAAATGATTGAGGTTATTTGTTACAGCATCAAGAATAACCTGAACGAATATATCTCCCTTCCTGACCCCTGGCACCTTCAGACCCCCATGAAGGAATCCCACTTTCTCCCTGAGAAAAACTGTAATCTTCAGTTTCTCCCTATTGTGAGCTGACCTGACTCTCACAGCTGGGTTCTTGCCTTAATTTCCCTGAATAGAACAACAGATTCCCCTCAAGACAGGGCCTACTGATCCCAGTCCATTTGGGACTGGCCACTCAGACTTGGTCAACATCCCCCCGCCCAGCTCTAGACTGAGATCTGTTTTAAATGGACAGTGACCTCAAATGTCAGGGGTGATATCCACCTATCCCCCCACTCCCCCCAATTCATGGGAACCACTGCCCAACAACCTTGCTACTGAATTGTGTCCCTGGAATGGGTCCCTTTGATAGTGGCACCAGCTAGGTTTGGGCCCAAAATCTCTAGCCTTACTGGTGGGTTGATACCAGACCCTCGGGGGAAGGATGATACAACAAAAGGACAGTATAGACTCAGAAGAACCTCAAACCAAACTCATAATTTTCAGGATAAAGTTGGTACTCCTCTGTTAGTCCATGAGGCCCTCCGTGAGCTGCACTTGTGTCCTTCTCAGTCCTCCCCATTTGCTTTCCCCCAAACTTCCTTTTCCCGTCCAACTAGACCACTCCTGCTACCCCAAGTATATAGTGCTACTAAGCTCCCTCCAGCCATGCACATGCTATTCCCTGCCTGCAGAATGCCCTTCTGACTTAAATAGGAGTTCGGAGCCCAGCAGGGGATCACTGCTGTTTTTTGCCTACTCAGCATCCCTCCCTCTTCTAGAAATATAAACACATTGTGGGGAAACTTATCCATGAGGTCTAATTAGAGCCAACCCCACCATCTTTTCCAACAGAGAGGTGAGCATGAAATTGTGTGGGACTAATCCAGGAAACTCAATACTTAACGCTAGGAGAGATCAGGCCTGTTAAAAAGCTGCATGGAAGACATAAAGAGAGCTTTGGGCCTTTGATGGTCATCATGTCCCCACTCTATTTGAGAATGGAGCCAAGAAGTAAACCACAGAAGTGGGGTGAGAGGTGAAACTGAGTCATTGCTTGAGCCCCTTGATGTAGACAATGTCGATACCTTGCGCAGCTCCCCGCTACCAGACTGTGCACCCATCTTTAAGTGTTGACTATAAATGCGATTACTAACATCTCACAGTTGAAATCTTCAGAGAATTACCCTCAGCCAAAGAGAGTCACTTTGCCCCATTTCAGAGACACCACACAGCCAATGATGGACTAATATGGGAGTACAAAAGGCCAGGCCCCTTGCCTTAGAATGGGACAGCACTGTGATTTTATTCACACTCCAGAGCTCCGCATGAGGTCTGGCTGAAGCTCGATTCCTGCTGAAACAGTAGTCTTCTGGGCTCTTTCTTCTGCTCTATCCTGCTTACAGATTCACTCCCCTGCAACTCCTCTCCAGAGTATTCTCTCAAGAACTCACTTGCACAAGAATCCCCATTGCATGCTCTGCTTCTAAGGAACCTAACCTAAGACCCCTAGATCAAGCCATGCCTGAAGCTAGAACTGTGGACTGCATAGCCCCAAGAGCCACAGATTCACTTTTTTACTTAAGCTGGTTGGAACTGAGTTTCTGACAGTTGTATTTGACCTCGGAGATCTACTTATTTAATGAAAAATAAACAATCATGTGGCATTCCTTATTCTCAATCTCACTTTCATCATCAGCTGAGAGTGAGGTAATCCTGTAGGCTACTGGCTCCAGGCTAGCCCACGCAGGCAGACACTCCCACACCCAACACCCCTGTGCTACCAACAGAAACCGTCACACCTCCCCACACGTCTTGGGAACTTTATTCAGTGTCTGATTCTAAAAAGGGTTGCCAGATCGGGCCAGATTTCAACTGCAATAAAAAGGACCAACTGCTTAGTCTCTCTTCAGTCTGTGCTGAATACAAATAAGGCTTGTATTTGTAATAAACGTCTAAAGAAAAACTGCTTCAGTTCCCGGCTTTAGAGAGTTGCACACCTTTCAAGGATTCTTGCATCTGACTGTTACAATGCAGAGATTGCTGGCTACTTGGATCTGTCCTGAAACCCTCCAAGATGTTGGCACTGTACAGTATTAGAAAATTACGGTGTTTTGCTGCATGGCCACAAAAAGAAGGATTAAACACAAAGTGGGGTTTAATAAATAAAGTTGAAGGTTGCTGAGCAGAACGAGGGCCCACTCTCCATTCCTATGGCCAAAGCCTTGAAAAGTCTCAAGTGAATTACATATACCCCAAACTCCAGACCCACCCCTCCCTAGCCTTTTCAGTCCTTATCTCTTCAAGACGTGCTGTTGCAAGTGATACAGGTTTTAACTAGTGTTGTGGATTTCACTTGACATGAAGTATAGCTGAGACTTCTCATTCAATCAGTATATGTGCATTAAAGCTACAATTTAGGGACCTCCCTGGTGGTCCAGTGGTTAGGACTCCGAGTTTCCATTGCAGGGGGCACGGGTTCGATCCTTGTTTGGGTAACTAAGATCCCACAAGCCAGGTGGCATAGCCAAAAAAAAAAAAAAAAAGCTACAGTTTAGTGAGATATGTCCCCCGTTCCTATAAAGTAGTTAGATCGTTATTATCATCCCCATTTTACAAAAGAGAAATCCTGAGCACAGAGAGGTCAGACAACCTCCCCAAGGCCACACTGCCAGGAAGTGGCAGAGCTGAGATCCGAACAGAGGCCTCTCTGAATCCAAAGCCTATGTTCATGGAGCTATACTGCCTCATGTGTCAAAGAATATAACGTGGATTTAGCCTTTCTTTACTTTAAAAGTTTGATAACTTTTTATGGGACACTGTGAATAAAACTGATTTTTTGTAGTAAATATTTCCTTCTAAGATGAGCTTTGTAAAGTCATGGTGGCCAGGAGACTCCAGGGCCAGAGTCTGCTTCACTCTGTGGCTGGCAGGCAGGATGCTTGCTTGGGGTCCCCTACATGGTGCATGCTTGGAGATACAGGATCAGAGCCGAGCTGCCTCGTGACCTCAGACAGGGATGCAGGGCCCACAGCTTCTGCCACTCCTGTGACATCCCTCTCTAAGCCCCCACTTCCTCATCTGGAAAATGGGGATCATAATGCCTTCCTGGGAGTCCGTTTTAAGAGTTAAACAACATGGCGAACAGGCAAGATCTTAGCACAGTGTCTGGTATATAAAAGCTGTTCAGTCATGTTTGCTTCTGAATCTGAATGGATCCAACACACTCCATTTACAGATGAGGACACTGAGGCCCAGAGAGGGACAGGGACTTGCCAAGGTCACACAGCAAGTCTGGCTGGAAGCACTGCTGTCTCTAAGCCTAAGGCTTCTTCCCCTCCATCTTATGTCCTACATCCTGTATCTGGGGCAAAGTGGCTCTGTCTCCACTGGGCCACACTACAGGGCATGTTGACGCCTCCCTGGGAAGGTGGTACATGCACAGACCTCCTGCAGCTGACCTGTGTCTGAAGAAGACAAGCTAGCACAGGGGGGCAGGGGGCAGGGGCCTCCATGAGCAAGAATCTCCCTATCTTCTTTCTTCTGGGTTGGGGCTCCAACTGCCTCCTGCCATGTGACCAGCTTACATGCCCCCTTCAACCTGAGCTGAGGGCAGGTACCTGGGTGGGGCTGGGGAGACAGGAGCAGGACATCCCCCTTTGGGTGGCAGGGGGAGAGGGAGGCAGGTTGGCATCTCCCAGAGGCAGGGGCCAGTCAACAGACACTAAAGAGGCCACTTCACCCCGAAGCCCCGGATGTCCCGTGAGATACACAGCCCCTGGCTCCTTCACACGTTTATCATTTTTTCAAACCAGATTGTCCATGGGTCTGAGCCCAAGGGGAGTCACAACCCTCAACCCCTGTTCCACAGGCGCTGCCCAAGTAGGGTTCACGGAATCCACACCTTCCCGCTCCGTGTCCACCGCCCTCTCCTCCACCATCCCGGCTCAGACCTAATCTCATTCCTGACTCAACTTTCTCTTCCTTCCATTTAAAATCGTGCGCAGGGATGTGAGTTTTGGAGCCCCGTATAAATATGTGCTTTAGAATTAAACTGGTTCAGCAGTTCTCGACAATGATTTCTCAGAAATTAAGCCCGGACAATTTGTATGGCTGGAGCAGAACATCTGAAAACATGCGTGATGGAAAGGCGGTGAACGTGCCCAGAACCAAGCGGCTTCGTGAACATCCGCGCCTCGGAGGCCGTGAGGCTCCGCGGGAACATGCTGCCCCCTGGCCGCGCTCGGGGTTAGTGCCGCCCGGAGCTTGGGATTTCACACACCCTCCAGGAAACAAGACGTCCCAACTCCTGGGCACCTACTATGCGCTAGCCCCGCCTGAGAGCGCATCCCCTCACTCTGAGCAGACCCTGGAACTCCAACAGGTGGAAGTAAACCTGTGAACGAGGAAAAGAGGTGGGATTGATTTTTTTTTTTTAATCGATGTGTCTGGGAGAGCAGGCTCTGTGCAGCAAGAGATTAAATAGGAATGGAGTACTGAAGCATGCCACAGCACGGAGGAGCCTCAAAGACATTACCCGAAGTGAAGGAAAAGACCATATAGGTATGAGCCCATTTATATGAAATGTCCAGACTAGGCAAATCCCTAGAGACAGAAAGTAGATTAGTGGTTGCCAGGGGCTGGGGGGAGGGAGAATGGGGAGTGATTACTAGTGAGGTTTCCTTTTGGGATAATGAAAATGTTTTGGAACCAGGTAGTGGTGATGGCTGTACAACACTGAATGCACATAATACCACAGAATTATACACTTCAAAATGGTTAAAATAATACATCTTATATTATGCGTATTTTACCACAATAAAGAGATCACAAAAGAACCTCAACTCTCATGTCTTGCCCTGAGTCCCCGCCCATGCCCCACCTCGAAGTTCTCCTGGAAATTTCTGAGCAGCCCCAGAGGGTGTTCTTTGCTGCCCTGGGGTGTCTGCCAATCCCCTCTTCCGGGACCAGGCTGGCTGCATCGAGCCATCTGCACCTGCCCAGGGCTCGCCCAGCTCCACCTGGCTCTGTGGGGCATCTGACGTGGGAGGGGGCTGGCGTCTGCACAGACAGTATCTGCTCCACACCCTGTAGGAGCTATCGGCATGAAAGCTGCAGACTCCAGGGACCCCAGCCCAAGACCACTTAGACCACTGTACTAAGTGGTCTTAGTACAGCTTACTTTTCCAGAAAGCCTAGGAATGGCCCAAGAGTGGGGCTGGGGTCCTGCTCAGTGACAGACGCTGCGTTGGGCTCAGAAGCTCCTCTCTGGTTTGGTCCACCATCTCTAAGCCAGACTTGTGGATCAGGAACACATCTTCCCAGGGCATCCTAGGACCCTTGTGTTGATAGCACCCTGGCAGCCTACCCCACCCCCATCTTCTGGACACATTGAATCCCAGGTGCTGGCGCCATGTGTTCAGCTCAAGTCTATCACTTTAATCCTCATGCATATATGAAGCACAGATTATTCTTTCCATTTTATTGCTGGTGAAACTGAGGCTCAAAAAATAATAATAAGAGCCACACAGGAAGTCAGTGCCTGATCTGTCCAACTTGTCCCCAGACCCTAGCTGCCTCTAGGGGCTGGATTTCTATAACACAGCAGGGATCAGAGTCAGAGAGCCCCGCAAGAGCAATGGAGGACCTCTCCCGCCAGCCTGGGAGCTCTGAGAGGGCAGGCAGTGGGCAGATTCATCTTTGGTGCCCAAGGCCAAGCACAGAGCCCCTGAGGTGCAAACAGCAGTGAATGCTGGCTCAGATTAACGGGGCACTGGCCTCACTGAGGCTGAGATGACAGAACTGGCCTGGAAAATGACAACTGACCTGAATCTTTGCTTAGAACTTGAGATAAACGTTGGAGGTTGGGCATCTTACCTTCTCTGGTCCTGTACCTCTCTCTCTCTCTCTCTCTCTCTCTCTCTCTCTCTCTCACACACACACACACACACACACACACACATATCCACTGTCAGCTTTCCAGACAGTCGTTATAGAACAAGGCATTCACCTCGATGGTCCCCTACGTGCTCCCCACCCACTGCAACCTGGAAGAGTCTAACTGTTCTAAAAGGGGCTGGAGAATTGCTCAGAATCCTGGGATTCAGCCTTAAACTGTTACGATTCATTTTCGCCCACACTCATTGAGTGACAGAATCAGGTTCCAGGAAGGTCTTGCCAGGTAGGGGTGGTGGGCCAAACCTAACAATGGAATTCAGAAAACTATGAATCGCACACTTGGTTCAAACGCTGTTCGTGGATCAAAGGACGAGGTGTGACATTCAGTGGATTCATGGTGTGACTTGAACGTGTCTTATTTTATGCTGGGCCACATGAACACAGTGTAGTGCTAGGACAAGGGAGGTGTGAGGGCCCATCTCCCACACATTGTCCAGAGCCTGCTAAGGTCCTGTGAATAGAGTTCTGTACCCACTTCCAAGAGGAGCAAACTGGAATCTTTCTAGACGGATCAGCCCCTTACTCTTTCCCTCAAACGACTCTGGATCTCCTTACATCCACACCCAACTTCTGGCATCATCGCATCCTCAGACTCCCAAGAGAGAAACAACGGAAGGAACCCTGGCTTTGACTGCCTCTCTCACCTGCCATATCTGTGTAACCAAGCTCCATCCGTTCTACCTCCTGAGCACCTCCTCTGCCCTCCCTCTTTCCAGCCCATCTGTGTCTTACCTCGACATGTCCTCCTACCTGGTTCCCCGCCCTCATTTTCCCTTCTTCATACTATGTTTAACTCCCTCGTCCCATGCCCCTGAAAGTCACCTCTGGCACCAACCGTGCACAGGATATAGTCCAAGCAGCCCAGTGGGACACTCTCTTGCCAACCCTCCCGGCCTCCTGTCTCTCCCTCTCTGCCTCATCATGTCCTAATCTCATGCTGGGGAATCCATCTTTCTTCTTTGTCTTTGAAGGTGCCATTCCCTCTGACAAAAGCACCACTGATCTGTTCCCCACCTGTAGAACTCCCATTCACCCTTCAAGGTCAGGCTCAGCCCGCCCTTCACAAGCAGAGTGGTCCCTCTCTCTTCCAGGCTCATGGAGCTCCATTATCACACTACCCCGGACCTGTGGATGCATCCCTCTCCTCCCCTGGACTGTGAGATCCTTGAGGACAGGCTCTGCGTCCCATTCATCTCATGACCCCCTGCACCCAGCACTGAGCCTTGTGCATAGCACTCATCAGCATGTTCTTAGAATGAAGAGATGCATGGATGGATGCATGGTGGATGCATGGTGGATGCATGGTGGTGCATGGATGGATGCATGGTGGTGCATGGATGGATGCATGGTGGATGCATGGTGGATGCATGGTGGATGCATGGTGGATGCATGGTGGATGCATGGATGGATGCATGGTGGATGCATGGATGGATGCATGGATGGATGCATGGTGGGTGCATGGATGGATGCATGGTGGATGCATGGATGGATGCATGGGTGGATGCATGGTGGATGCATGGATGGATGCATGGGTGGATGCATGGTGGATGCATGGTGGATGCATGGGTGGATGCATGGTGGATGCATGGGTGGATGCATGGTGGATGCATGGGTGGATGCATGGACACGTGGCTGGGTGCATGGATGCATGGCTGGGTACGTGGACGCGTGGAAAGACGATCACTGTCTGTGATCAGCTTCAGCATGGCTTCGGGCCACCTCTGTCCACCTTCCGCTCAATGAGCACAGGCTCCAGAATGGACATGAGTTGAGAGTGTGAATCTGCCATTCCCTTTGTTGGTCTCTGTCCCCTTGAACCTTTCAAGTGTGGGCAACTCTCTGCACGGATTAGGATTCCACGGTTTGAAGAAACGTGTTCCTTCATCCAAGGTCCTTGAACCAGCGACCTTTTCCAGCCCTGGAGGAAGAACAGTTGTGTTGGATTCACCCAGAGGCTTTATTCTGGTCTGCACTGAGAGACCTTCCTAAGAGGTCATAGCAGGTTGGGTCACAGCAGTCTCTGAGATGGAGAGTAGAAAATGCTCCTGGGTCGCTCCCCACAAAGGCAGCAGGTCTGAACAGAGAGAGAAGCTGGATGCAATAAAAAGCCTCAGCTGACTCCATGGGCTGCTCTGAAGGTAGCCCTTCAGAGTTGTTCCAAGTTAGGGTTCCATCTACACTTGTCAGTACAGGCTGCCCTGGGCAGGGGTCATGACCTAGAGGGAGGTGACTGTCTTCAGCCGATGCAGTCCTGCAGAGCACCAACTGCCCAGGGCTGACAGCCCACAGCACCCACGGCAGCCGGGGGGTTAGTCCTTCAGTCTTGCATGGGGATCTGGGCAGCATGTCAGAGGACCCCCAACCATCCACATGGCTTCCTTCACGCTCCTACGAGCCCTGCTAACGGCACGCCTACACGTTGCTCAGCAACCTCACCACAGTGTCAAATCTCCTGTCCCCAGAGAATGCTCCCAACTCAATAACCTCGGTGATCCAGCCCTGTATTTCCCTCTCTTGACCCAGCGCTCTCACAACTCAGTCCCATACGTACTCACTGGGCTCCCCGGGGCACATGCTAACTAGGTCGTGCAGCATCTTTGGGGACATACAGATCTTCCTTGACTTGTGATGGGATTATGTCCACATAAACCCATTGTGAGTTGAAAATGCATTTAATAACACGTAACCTACTGAACATCACAGCGTAGCCTAGCCCACCTTAAACATGCTCAGAACATTTACATTAGCCTACAGCTGGGCAAAATCATCTAACACGAGGGCTATTTTATGAAAAAGTGCTGAATATCTCATGTAATGTATTGAATACTGTACTGAAAAAGAAGAACAGAACAGTTGACTGGGGGCTGCCCAGCGTCAGGAGAGAGGATCGGACACCATATCGCTAGCCCCGGGAAAGATCAAAATTCAGAATTCGAAGTAGAGTCTCTCATGAATGCATGTGGCTTCTGTACCACTGTAAAGTCAAAAAGATAGTCTTAGCAGTTGGGGACTGTCTGTGTTCTATTTCCTCCATCACCAGGCATAGCACGTTCCCACCGGGTTAAGTTGAGACTTAACCCTAGTTGTGGCCTCTGGCCAGGAGGGGAGGTGGGGGCAGATCCTGAGAGGCACAGGAGGCCTTGCAGGAGGCTTCCGCATCATCTCCAGGCAGGAGGGGGCGGGGGGCAGTGCTAGTGGTCACTTCTGCAGACTCAGATGGTTTAGGGGAATCTGGGAATTCAAGATTCTGGGGGTGCATTCACACCAATGCTCCTGTCCCATGCATCAGAGGGACTCAGATGGGACTAAGCTGGACATCTGCTGCTGCTCTCATGACGAAGCCCTGGGCCTGGGCCTCAGCTTCGTCTGCCCTCAGGTTTAAGAGATGGGAGTTCCTTTCCTCGTTAGCAAGGAGGGCCTCTGGTTCTCACACCTTGCTTTTTTTTGCCCATTAATCACTCAAAGTCTTTCCTTATCTGTTTCCAATGTGTCCACTGAGCTGAGCAACAGCCGTCCAATTCCTCTGAGTTTATGGATACCACTTGTCCCCATTTCTCGAACCCCTGATACCTTGCATCGCCTGGTGCTTTCCCTTCCTCGGAATACCATCCCAGCTCACCACTGGTGACAGTTTTCACTCAGTCGCTGCTACCTCATGTCAGGGGCTTTCCAAGCCTCACCTACTACAACCCTTATTGCCCGTTGGACAGCAGGTGATCCAACGCCAAAATCCCATCTTCACACTTGCTTTCTCAGACCACTCCTCGTACCATCTGTCCCAGTTTAGGTGCCTCAAGCAGTGGATTCTGAGATGGAGCTGAGGCCACAGGCTCTAATTCTCATGCTCTGCCTCCAGACCCTGGGTAGATTAGTCAAGATCAAATTAGCTACTGTAAAATATTTATACATAGTAGCTCAAACCCACTAAAAATTTATTTTTTCTGCACATAAAGATAAAAGAGGTGTTTTGGATCAGTGGATGGCTCTCCTCCAAGTGGTGATTCAAGGATCCAGGCTTCTTTTCTTTTGTGGATAGAAACCATCTTTATCGTGTAGCTTCCAAGATCGTCATGCTCCCCTGTAGGGCATAACTGGAATGAGCACGGAGGACACAGATGGGAGGTTTTTATGGGCCTGGCCTGGAAGTGGTACCTATCGCTCCATTAACATTCCATCGGCTAGAATAAGTTGCGTGGTCACACCCAGCTGGAAACGAGCTTGGGAAACAAGATCTAGCTATGTGCCCAGAAAGAAAAGAGAACTGGCTGGGCCAACAGCAAGCCTATGTCTGTAACATTCAAGAAGCTGAAACTTTCCATTCTGGTATGAAACTAGAGTAACATTAGGGATCTTGCTCTGACCTGAACTCAGCAATGATGCTAAAGTCATGTGAAGTCATATGAAGTCATTCCAAAACTCTTGGTTTTAAATGCCAGCTTCCCTCTCTGCAGTCTAGACCTTCTAGATCCCACATCCTTCTCTAAGCTTCCCACTAAAGCCTCCCTTACTGTACCCATCCCGTGACCAAGGGCATCAACTACAAATAACATATGTAAGATTTAGCCCAACAGCAGAGGAGGAAGACATGATGAAATTTTGACTCAAGACCCAAGCAGCATCCTTATCTCCAGGAGAAAACCACAATAGATTATTTCTTTACTTCTTCAGTCTCTTACAGGAGCTATGACAGTTTCTTACAATTATTTTTAAGATGCAAACACTCCAAGGATCAGCAGTGGACAAGTTAATGAGAAATACAATTGTTGCTGTTAGAAGTAAAGAGCTGATTGTGGTGAAATGTGAAGAAATTATTGCATTTATCTGGGGTTTGTCAGTTTAAGTACAGGAAGTTAATGTTGGGGAAACACAAATGGTCTTTGAACCAAGTGAATAATGCAGCTGCTTCTTCCTGATATTTTTTATAACTGTTATTGAATTAAATACGCATAAGTTCAAAAGCCCCTAAGATAATGCACTGAGAATACCGTCTGGGAATAAGTCATACTACTTAAATTTTGAGATGCCAATTTAAGCCTACCTATTTAAATCCCTTTCCTCCAGTCTGTCGATGGAAATGAACAAAGAAATCTAGAAATTTGTTAAAGGGGAAGAATCTATCTTCACCTTAGAAAACAAGGCTGGTGCTCTCAACAAGCCAAAATATTCATGGAATGTCTATGGGACATAGTATAGGCAACATCAGATCAAGGAAAATGCTGTCCACTCACAATGCAAAATAAGCAAAGGAAAAAACCCATCCAGAAAGGAGGCAGGGTAGATCTCTGGTAGAACCAGAGTCCCTACTTTCTCCGCCCACCAAAAAAGAAAGAAAGAAAGAAAGAAGCTCTCAGAGTGTTGGGAGCTAGAGATAAAGGTGAGATGTGAGATGTTAGGCAAAGAGCAAATTTCAACCCCATAAGAGGTATGGGGACACATCAAGTGCAGAGGAAGTGCAGAGCACAGGCATTGTCAGGGCCCTGCCCGTGTCCTCTCGGCACTTCTCTCCCTGAGTGCCGGCCTGACTTCCAACACCACAACCGGCATTGTTCTGCCTGAGGCCTCTCTCTGACCACCAGGGCCAGCTCTGTCCACGCAAGGTAAACCAGAAGGATCAAGTCCCTGGAAGCTGGGTGTATATAAATACCTCTGCTCCCTCACCTCTCAGGTAGGATAACTCTGAGGCACATGCCCTCCACCAGTTCCCAGAGTTTCCTGGTGGGAATGAGCTGCAGGTGGCCCTAGAGGTAACCTGCTTGGTTACGTACCTTGTATTGGCTGCCTTTCCTTCCCTAACTCACTCCTTCACTTCCCGTGTCAGGTGTGTCCTGAAGTTACCTTTCAAATAAACTACGTGCACTTAAGTTTTTATCTCAGGATCTAGGGAAACCCACACTGAACAGGGAGTTAACTCCAGACCCTCTGAAGGTGTGGGTGGTGGGTTAAATCAAGTGGGGTCATTGCCACAGTGGGGTCCTAGAGTGGGCAGCAGAGCCCACGAGGAATAAGGGCTATTGTCTTAGCTAATGTCAAACTAATATGAACATAGGAAAGGATCCACCCAGTGGGGGCACCCCTTTAAATGCCTTCACCCCACCACACACACACACACACACACACACACACACACACACACACACACACACGCAATTAGACTCTACTTCTCTCTCTCTCTGGGGAACATTTGAGCAGAGACCCTTACAATATCTGACAGAACCCATCTCGGTCTTGGACAAACATGAATCTCTCAGTGAATGAGAAAATAAAGAAAAATCATCTATCATAAGAAAAGATTTGGTGGTGAAAACAACCACCCAATTCTGCAGATGTTTTCCTGAATCTACAGTTGAAAAACCATTAGGAAATCTCTCCTAAATGTATGCAATAGGATCCAAAAACACACGGCAAGATGTTAACACTAGGGGAATCTGGAGGAAGGGGATATGGAAACTCTGTAATATTGAATATCTTTGCACCTTTTCTGTAAATCTAAAATAAAACATAAAAACAAGACTAAATAAAACATAAAAACAAGACTAAATAAAACAAACATGGCATCTATGAAGGAAAACCTCTGAAATCAGAAAATACTTTCAGTAGGAGAAGCAAATGTGATGATTAAAATATCTAAATGTAGTGGAGGCCAAACAATGGATTTAGATACCACCAAAATCTAAATTTGGAAGATCAGTGTGAGTAAGTGATTTCCTCAAACTGAGAGGAAAGGGAGGAAAAGATGAATATGAGATAAGACAGGAGAAATGGAGAATGAATCCTGAAGGCTCAGTGAAGCTCCAATTTGGAATTCTAGAAGGAGTGAACAGGACAGATGGAGGAGAAGCAATAATGAAGGAAATAACAGAAGGAAAATTCCCTCAAATGTAAGCAATGGACCAGCTCCCGAGGATGGTAAGTGAGTAAGTGCTGGCAGGAAAACCTGCAGTGAGCAGTGCCATGGACAGGGGCCGAAGCTCAGCCCCCAGGCCATGCCTGAGCCCCTTGGCATCTGCCCAGGAGGACATGGCAGAGAAGAAATGCAAAAAGCACTGACTTGTCTGCAGTTGCAACACAACAAATCCAAGCTATGGAAAAGTCCAAGACGCCTGGCATTGCTCCCGGTGACCTGAGCATTTGCAGAGTTCCAGGACATCTGAGGAGAACAGAGAGAAAGCCTGCTGAGCAGGTCTGCACAGCTCTGGGAAATTAACAAAGCTAAGGCAGCCTTGGAGGGGATTTTTCTTAAGGGTGGGGATGGGGGGTAGAGTTAGGTCCCAATGCCATGATTTCTCATACCCTCCCGGTTTCCCTGCCTCCCAATGCCTTCCCCCACCTCTGCCACTCCATCCCTCTCCCTATCCAGGCTGGAAAGCTCAAATGACTCTGGACTCATCCTGTTAGCCCTCGGGTTTATTTGGTCTCCAGGTGATGAATTGTTATGACTGGCATCTCCATCCATGTATATGGATATGACTAACTGAGATTTTGTCAGTATCTAAATCCATTGTTTGGCCTTCACTATATTTAGATATTTTAATCATCATATTTGCTTCTCCTACTGAAAGTATTTTCTGATTTCAGAGCTTTTAATTCATAGATGCCATGTTTGTTTTGTTTAGTCTTGTTTTTATATTTCATTTTATTTTATTATTTATTTATTTATTTTTGTGGTACGCAGGCCTCTCACTGCTGTGGCCTCTCCCATTGTGGAGCACAGGCTCCGGACATGCAGGCTTAGAGGCCATGGCTCACGGGCCCAGCCGCTCCGCGGCACGTGGGATCATCCCGGACCGGGGCACGAACCCGTGTCCCCTGCATCGGCAGGCGGACTCTCAATCACCGCGCCACCAGGGAAGCCCATATATTTTATTTTAGATTTACAGAAAAGGTGCAAAGATATTCATTATTATAGTTTCCATATCCCCTTCATCCAGATTCCCCTAGTGTTTTATATATATATATATGTCCTTTCCTCTCCATCCTCACAGCCTCAACCCAAGTCCAAGCCCTTGGACTATTTAACAATATCCCACCCACATGGTCTTCATGCTTCCAACCTAAGAAACTCAATAGCCCAACACTTGGACCAAACCAGGTGTTGCACACTCAGATGCCCACATCTGAGTGGGCATGTGTGAAGCAAGCAGGGTTGACAATAGGGAGTAGTGGACACTGTAGTAAACTGGAGAGTAAGTTCTCTGTCCAAAGGAACAGTCATTACTCACCTCCAGCCCCTTGTTTCCCATGGGAACATTGACACAGAGAGGCCAGATCTTTGAGTTTTTAAAGAAAAACCAGAAGTTCAGACTATTTTGGTGATAGCTCCTAGCTTTTAAAAGTTCGCAATTAATTCAATATTTAAACACTCTGAGACTTTTTTTTTTTTTTTTTTTTTTTGCTGTATGCGGGCCTCTCACTGTTGTGGCCGCACAGGCTCCAGACGCGCAGGCTTAGCGGCCATGGCTCACGGGCCCAGCCGCTCCGCAGCATGTGGGGTCTTCCCGGACCGGGGCACGAACCCGTGTCCCCTGCATCAGCAGGCGGACTCTCAACCACTGCACCACCAGGGAAGCCCGACTCTGAGACTTAAAATCTGTTTGGGTCTCTGTTGTATCTATAACACCTAGTCCTCAAAATTATACTTGAAAGTTAAATGTTGCACCGATGCTGACAGACAAGCAGGCATTCAATCTGCAAATTCTTCATTGAAGAATCTTGTCTAATCTTCATACAGTGGAGTAGATATTATCATTTGTGCTTTAGAGATGAGGAAACTGAGCTCAGAGAGGAGAAGACGCTTGCTCAAAGTCACGCAGCCAGTGCCGGTGCTGCGATTTAGATCCAGTTCTCTCCGACCACGCTCCGCCACTCAGGAAAGCAGGGCTCCTGAGTTCTGGTCCCAGCTCTGTCCCCATCAACCTGTAAGTTCTTGGAAAAGCCATCTTCAACACATCCTTGTCCCACAAACCTGCCCTGAGCCTCTCTAAGTTCCCTGTTTGGTTTCCCTTAGTTTTTCTACCACTAGCCCAGTCTCATTCTCTTCCCCTGAACTCTGAAATGGCCTCCTATTTGGTCTCCCTGCCTCCATTGCCTCTCCCTTCATTAGTGTCTCTAGAATCCTGCCAAATATTATGCCCTAAAAGTCTTACAAGACTTTCAAGAGAGGTGAAGGCCACACTCCAAGGCCTAATACTTGAGTTCCCTTCATATCTGGTCTGACCCACCTCTCAACCACTACTGGCCCAAGTGTTCCACAGCCAAGCTCTCCAAACCTCTCACCATTCCCTAAATGCACAGTGTTTTCACACCTCTTTGCCTTTACTAGGCTGTTCTCTTACCTACAGTACTTTTGCTTCAGAGAAATTTGGAGAACTCCTGTTCAGTGAGAATATCCCTAAGACTTTCAGGATCATCCACAGCTTTCCCGGTGGCCTCCTAGTCCCTGTTAATGCTTCCAACAGAGCAGCATACCTCACCTTGCATCACAGTCATGCCCTCATCTATCTGCACCCTCAACTAGATGGCTCTTTCTTTGTCTTCTTCCCTATGACTGTCCCATGTCTAACGAAGCCCTGTCTTTCAACATGGATTTAACAAATAACTTGTAAATGAACAGTTACAGCTTTACCCTCAGCAGACACACAGAAGAGAGGAATAAAATATATTTTATGTTATTTAATTCTTTCAACAACCCTACAAGTCTGTAATTATATCCATTTTACCGAAGAGGAAATTGACACTCAGGGAGGTAAATATGCCCAAGATGTGGTAGCTAGTAAGTGGCAGAGCCAGAATTTCAAACCACGTCTGTGAGCTTCTAAAATGCTTGCTGTGTTCATGATACCGTATTTCCCTCTCGTGGCAGCCCTTTAAATATTTCCCCGGAGTCTTCTTTTCATCTGGCTCAGCAATCTGAGGTCTTTTAGCTGCTGGTGATATGTCACAGTCATGATTCATCATCACCTTGAAGACGGTGAAAAAGTTCACCATGGCTCATACTGTTGATTTGATTGCCACACCTGACCTTCTCCTCTGTTTCGCCCAAGGCCCAGGCAACGTGGCTGCCCCAGGCAAATACTACTGGTTTTAATGGAGATTTGAAGAAAGAATGCAGAGAGCTCCATTTACCCCTATCTTCCTCACCAAGAAGAAACATTCGAAAAATGCATAACAACAGAGATAGAGTCACAGATGTAGAAAACAAACTTACGGTTACCAGGGGGAAAGGAGGGAAGGGATAAATTGGGAAATTGGGATTGACATATACACATTACTATATACAAAATAGGTAACTAATAAGGGCCTATTATATAGTACAGGGAACTCTACTCAGTACTCTGTAATGACCTATACGGGAAAAGAATCTAAAAAGAGTGAACATTTGTATGTGTATAACTGATTCACTTTACCGTACACCTGAAACTAACATAACAGTGTAACTCAATTATACTCCTATAAAATTTTTTTTAAAAACATAGGCCAAAGGCCATAAATAAACGTTTGATATAATGTAATAAATAAATAAATGAATAAAATAAAAATGCATATCCCTATGACCATCTTCTTTAAAAACAGATGATAGGGTTTGCCTATTCTGTACATTTCATAACATGGATTCATACAATCTGTGGCCTTTGTGTCTTTCCAGGGGATGGGGGCGGGAGGAATGGAGAGGTACAGGGTTTCTCGTGGGGGGGTGATGAAAGTGTTCTGGAATTAGATAGTGGTAATGGTTGCACAGTCTTCTGAATATACTAAAAGCCACTGAACTGTATGTCTTTTTTTATTGTGGTAAAATATATATAAGATAAAATTTACCAGTTTAACCACTTTTAAGTGTACAGTTCAGGGGCATTAAGTGCATTCACCCCCATCCATCTCCAGAATTTTTTCATCTTCCCCAACTGAAACTCTGTACACATTCAAAACAAAATCCCCAATCCCCCCTCCTTCTAGCCCCTGGCAACCACCATTTTACTTTCTATCTCTATGACTTTGACTCCTCTAGGTACCTCATGTAAGAGGAATCACACAATATCTGTCCTTTTGTATCTGGCTTATCTCACTTAGCATAACATCTTCAAGGTTTATATATGTTGTAGCATGTGTCAGAATTTCTTCCCTTTTCAAGGCTGAATAATATTCTACTGTATGGATACATCAGAGTTTGTTTATCCATTCATCCACAGATTGACATTTGGGTTGTTTCCACATCTTAGCTATTGTGAATAATGGTGCTATGAACATTGCTGTACACATATCTGTTCCAGTGCCTACTTTCAATAATTTTGGACATATAATCCCAGAAGTGGAATTGCTGGATCATATGGTAATTCTATGTTTAATTTTTTAAGGAACAGCCATACTCTTTTCCTGAATCATACATTTTTAAACAGTGAATTCTATGGTATGTGGATTATATCTCAATTTTTTTTAAGTTTAAGCAATACAGAAGAAGTGATGTGAAATGTCCTATAAGACCACTAGCCTGGGCTCTTTAAATCCCACTCCTGGGCATATATCCCGAGAAAACCATAATTCAAAAAGATACATGTACCCCAATATTCATTGCAGCACCATTTACAATAGCTAAGACACGGAAGCAACCTAAATGTCCGTCGACAGAGGAATGGATATAGAAGATGTGGTACATATACACAATGGAATATTACTCAGCCATAAAAAGGAATGAAATAATGCCATTTATAGCAACATGGATAGACCTAGAGATTATCATACTAAGTAAAGTAAGTCAGACAGAGAAACACAAATATCATATATCACTTATAAATGGAATCTTTTTTTAAAAACTGATACAAATGAACTTATTTACAAAACAGAAATAGACTCACAGGCTTCAAAAATAAACTTATGGTTCCCAAAGGGGGAATGTGGTGGGAGGGATAATTTAGGAGTCTGGGATTAACATATACATACTACTTTATATAGAACAGATAATCAGCAAGGACCTACTGTATAGCACAGGGAACTTTACTCAGTATTCTGTAATAACCTATATCGGAAAAGAATCTGAAAAAGGATGGATATATGTATATGTATAACTGAATCACTTTGCTGTACACCTGAAACTAACACAACATGTAAATCAACTATACTCCAATATAAAGTAAAAATTAAATTTAAAAAAACCTTTATGGTCATGAAAAATCAAAAAGTGTATGGAGAAAGTTGTAGATTAAAAAAGAATAAAGAGAGCCAACAACAATAACAAAAATAGATGAGAAGGAATGTGGACAGTAGGTCACCCAGTTCCTACCCCCAACCCTTTCTTTCCTATCTTCCTGTACTGTAAACGCTAGAAGGGATGCAGGGGAGGTACTCAATTTTATAGCCCCTCTTGCAGCTCAAGGTGGACTTGTGATACAGTTCTGGCCAGTGAAATGTGATGGAAACCTACTGAGAATTTCTGGGAAGGCTTTTGCTTTCCTATCTCTCCCTCCTTTCTGGCTGGAAATGCAGAGATGAAACTGGAAATGGAGCAGCCATCCTGCAACCATATGTGTAACAAGCTCAACAACAAAGCACTGACATACTAAGAACAGAAGAATGGAAATCCGGCCATGAGTCCTTGATCACATCTTTGATCTGCCACAACAGCCTTGGACTCTCTATCTCTGGACTTCTTGTTACATGAGATTAAAAAAAAAAAAAAAAAAAGAATTCTTTAAGCAAGTGACAGATTTTTCTGTTATTTGCAGCCAAAAGCATTCCCATGCATTTCAGGAAGACTTCCAGGAAGATGACAAATTGCTTAACCTCCCTGTACCTCAGTTTCCTCATCCATGAAATAAGAGTAATCATGGGAATTTGATGAAGTAACATCATAGGGTTGATGTGAGGACTAAAGTAGTTACTACTCGTAAGGCATTTAGACCAGAGCTTACATACAGGAACCCAATACATGTTAGCTGTTATTATTGCTGCTACTATTATTATTACTATTACTGATGTTACTGAAGAATGAGTCAATGTTCACAGAACTCCACTCTCTGAAGCCCAACAAACTGATCAAAAGGAACCCAAAGTAGAGATAGAGACTCCAGTGACAAACCTAGGTAACACCTATGAAACCGTACTGCAGATGCTGGCTCATGAGATATGGACCAAACCAAAGGAGGACACTGGGAGGCAGTGGAATTTCACTGGGAAGAGCATGGACCCTGGAATCAACTTGACTGAATTCAGCTTCTAGATCTGCAACATATTAGATTGAAATGCTAGGTAAATCACAGCCTCTATAAGCCTCTCTTTCCTCACCTGTAAAATGAGGATGATAATAATAGTCCCTAATTCAAAGAGTTGTTGTTAAGATCAAATGATGTAAAGTGCTTAACCCAGAGCCTGGCTTACAGTAAGTGTGCCAAATTATCCACCTCTGTATGCATTAGCTACTGACGTTGTTATCTTTGTTATTATCATCTCCAGAATCTTGAGAAAGGCGTTGGATAAATACTTGTTGGAATCATGGCAGATGGACGGAGGAATGGATGGATGGATCCATGGATGGATGGATCAATGGTTCAATAGATGGATGGATAAAAAGATTCTCTTGGAGGTCAGGGAGTAGGTCTTTACAATCCCCTGCTCGTCTTGAATGCGTTAACAACTTCAGTACACACACAGCCCCACTCATTATAGAACCTGCCTGGGCTCCCCCTTCGGCTTCCACAGAATGAAAAACATACCCTTAATTCACAGCCTCAGTGCACACAGCCCTCCCCACCACCGAAAATCACCTCTTAACAAAACTCTAAAAGGGAAATACATCTTGCTGCTGCTGTTGGAATTATAGGTTGTCAACAGCCCGGCATTAGTGCATATCCCTACACTTTATTTATTTTTAATAGCAAAGGTGCTGGGCCCTTCGATCACAGGGAACCGTGCCATCTTTGAATCTCCTTACTGCCGTCTGCCAGGGAAGGGGGCCACCTACCTGGCCCTACCCCAAGCAAACAGGCCAGCTTCAACCAGGCAGCACTATAAATCATAATTAGCTGTTACCTTCAAACATGGGTGTGGAGGGTGAAGGACAGAAGCCCACACCAACCTCGGGCACAAAGATAAACCTCAGCTTGATTCACTGAAAGGTAATTACAGGGACTGGCAGAAGCTGGGGCCGGCTTTACTTTCTACTCGAGAAAAGCTGCAGGAACCTGAAAACTCCACATATTTGAAAATAATCCCTGAATTCCCACTGTGAATTTGTAGGTCGATCACTCATTGCTCCCAAGTAAAGAAGTCGGCAAAGTACTTTGCTTCTTTCAGATGGAGGCAAAAAATGAGATACTGCCTTTTCAATGATTCCAAAAGGGGAGGGGGAAGAACACCAGTGTTTATCAAGTGTCTGCTATGCACTGCACTAGACGTTTTATGTATATTTATTCATTTCAGTCACACATCTGTGAGGCTGGCAATACAGTTTCCCCTTTTACAGATGGGGAGACTGAGGTTTAGGAGTTAGATCATCTGCTCAGGGCACAAAGGTGAGAATGAGATCTGTACCCATATTTATATGACCCCAAAGCTCATGTGAGCTCCCAGAAGCCCCCACGGGTCATCTTAGTAGTTGGCGCATTTTGTGATTGATGCTCTTCCCTGACTGCCACAGACCTGCCCAGCCGCCCACAATTATGTCCAGTCATGTGGACACTCTGGCCCAGCCAACCAGATGCCCATGCTGAGCTGGCCTGCATCTGCTGCCCACACACCCGACAGAGTTCCACGGGTGAGAAAGCTGCTCTAGATAAGCTGTCTACATGGTGTCTACGACTGGGCCGTTGAACTCTGCTCCAGGGTTTCACTCCTCTTCCCTGTTGGCACTGACAGCGTAGCTGTGGGTGGACACCCGGACCTAATTCCTACCACCCCAGACCCCCAGGGCTGCCCCAGCCCTCTCTGGGTCCCTGGCTCATGCCCACATCACCTTTCTTCTCTTTCCCATTGAAACAGATATTTACCGAGCGTGTTGTATGAACCAGGCTCAATGCCACATTCTAAGGGTCCAGCAGAGAACAAGATAGCCACAGCAATAGCATGAAGCTGTTAGTCTAGCAAAGGAGGTGGACACTAAACAATCAGAGATCGAACATGACTGATCTCCAGAATCATCCATTCCACACATCCAGTGGGAACACTGCTGACAGAGCATCCAGCACCATGGGTTATCTCATGGATTATCATCCCATGGGTTATCTCAGTTTACCCTCCACAAGGCTCTATGAGTTGAGTATTAATGTTTTCCCAGCTTACAGATGGAGAAACTGAGTCCCAGAGAGGCTAAGTCAGTCCAACAGCTCACAGTTGACAAGTGGATGACTCAGGGTCTGAACCCAGGCAGTGTGATTCCAGAGCCCACCCTTAAGGCTGCCCAACAATACATCCTCATAGGACAGACTTGGGCAGCCAGTAGCCTCGTTTACTCTGAAAATGAGTTTAAAAGATGATTCAGAGAGAGGCCAGCATACTCATACTGGCCAGACGTCACTTTTAAAACAGCTTGTTTTCACCAGTTGACAGGTGTCCAGGTGGCCCCGAGCACAAATCAGGACTCATTTCTTTGCCAGGAGGGAGAGCTGTGGCTGAGGACAGAGAACAAGCCCTCCCAGCAGCCCTTGGCAGGCCCAATCCGTCTGGCTGGCCGGCGTCCCTAGCAAGAGGCCACAGCTGACTCCCCTCTCCTCCCAGGCCACGGGGAGGGCCGGCCACTGCGTGCAGACTGCGAGCCGTTGATTTCGGCTCTCTCCCTCTCTCCCCGGATCCCAGGAACCCGTCACTTACCCACGCACAAGCAGCCCATTCGAAGGATGGATATTACCTTCTGCGCTCACAGCAGAGTCGCACATCTCGATCCAAGCACAGATGGAAGACAAGGGCGTGGGGTTAATTGATCAAGTGGCACCGGCTCCTCTGAGAGGGGTGGCTCGTTTCGCAGACGCGCAGGCCCTTTGCTCGCCAGTCTCCTGTGATTAAACCAGGTCACTGATGCGCTTTTGAGCAACACACATGAACTTATTCATTCAGGTTCGTCTTGTCTCCTGCAAAATGGTCACCTTGGAATACCCCACTCACCTTCCTCCATTCTGCAAACGTGTGTTGAATATCAACCAGACACAAAGCATGTTGCTAGGCTGGGGGCTGGGGGGAGGGTTACAATTCAATGCAATTTGTTTCATCTTAACCAACATTTTTTGAGCACCTACTGGGTACAAGGTCCCCGTGGTAGACAACTGAAATAAGAAGATGGGTCCTACGGTCCAACGTGGGATAGACAGACAAACAAAAGAATGTCCTTCAGGGTGGCAGGGTGTGAGGGGGGCAGGAGGTCAGGTGAGGGTAGAGCACAGGGTGGGGGACAATACAAGACATATGGTGCTAAATACTGGAAGAAATGGCAGTGTGTGTTAAGCTCAGAAAGGCAAGAAATGTCACAATCGTGTTATTTTCTCTAAATCTATCCCAGGTCTCAGCTTACCGAGCTGGCAGGAATTTATACTCCGGGTGCCCTTCTTGTCCCCCAGGATCCTGTGAAGGTCTCAACGGTCTTATAAAGAGCCCTCTTTGTGGATGTCCAGTGGTTGTAGGTCCACATTGGCAGCCTTTGTTAGGGTTGTTGCCTGAGCCCTTGGTGTTCCTTGGTGGCAGATGGCAATGCTGCCTCCGTGCTAAGTTGGGCTCAGGAAACTCTGCCCAGACTGGGAGCCCCAGTGTCAGGGACCCAGCCTCCTTAGAAGCCCTCACAGTCATCCCCTCTGGATCCTGCTACCTCCAGGAATTCCCTTCTCCCAACCGAACCTCAAACAACACGTGCTTCCTAGTCTTTAGGAATACTCTCTCTCTCTCCCCCTCCCCCATCCCGTTCACCTAGTTCCACTTTATCCCTTCAAAGGCCTCTCTCTCTCCCTCCTGACTTTGCGTTACTCTCCCTGCACCCAGGAAGCCCAGGTTTTCAGGAAAACCAAGAAAGAGACCCCTGTTCAGGCAGCTTCTCCTTTTCATCCTACCATACAAGCGCCCCCATAGCAAGGGAAGACAAAAAGCCCCTCCGCCTTAGCATAGGGAACTCAAGAGCACACAAAAATTAATGTATTAAGTTATCCCACCTGTCAAAGGAAGACTCAGACACAAAAGGACTCAGAAAAGAAAATTTTACTTGCAGAGTGCAAGGGAGTCAGGCTTCAGAAGGACTGGCTTACCAAACACAAAACACAGCAATTATTTCAAGGAAAACAATTGCCAAGTCACCGGGCTCACCGGGTTTACATTTATCTGCTCATGGAGTGAAAACAGCAACTTTCACACATGATTTTCATAATCGCAAAGGTATCTTCAGAGATACTCATAGCAAAAATCAAAGATAAAATTGTCTTTCTTAGGGAGTCCAGGATTAAGGGAAGTATCCAAGGATTTACTATTTGGGGGACCTTGGTGTTTGGGGGTTGTCTCAGGGTTATGAACCTGTAGCTGTGTTGGTTCAGTGTCTCTTTTTCCGAGGATGTGGTACGTGAAGTGACTGATCATATGGGAAGCAGGACAAAGTGGTCATTGGGGCTTCTACACACCGTATGGTCAATTGAGAAAACGCAGCAGGCATCCAAACTAGTTGATCAGGGGAGATCATGAAAGAACCAGCGAGAGACCTTAAAGCATGGACAAGCTGGCACGTGCATGGGGGAGGGTACAGACACAGGGCGTGTTCACTCAGCCGGGCGGCTCACCTTGGAGCGCGGATGGCAGGGGAGGCTGGAGGAGCTGACTGAAGGTCAGGCGAGGACCGTGGGTGGGTTTCCCCAGTATCTCGACTGTCCAGACCGTGCCAAGAACAGCAACTCTGTGCCGGTGGTGTCGAATCCCTGAAACACTCGCTGGACATCGAGGCCATTTAATCCAGCCTCTTCCAACTCAGATGGGAAAACTGGGTCCAGAGAGCTTGGGTGTGTCCCCACAATATCTTCAGTGATAGCATGTTTGGCCTTTGGGTCAGGGGATTGGGGGCAGGGGGTGGATTTTTGAAAAGACTAAAAAGACATTCAGAATCAGGGATGGTCCATCAGGCAAGGACCGATGCGGGCAATGCCACTTCCTATTAACATTTCTGTAGAAGTAATTTTAAAGTACAAAGACAAGAGTAAGAGCAAATTTCTTATGCTGTTATCTGCCACTGAAGGCCATTCCCAAGAGAATCCAAACACTCTGAACAGACCGGCTGGAATATGGACACAGCCTCTCCTCTCAATGGGGTCAATACTCCTTATGACAGTTACACTCTGGAGGTCTTTCTTTGTTCTTATGTATTATTGCTCATTTTAATTAAATATAACAATCCATATTCACTGTCAGATATCTAAACAATAAAGAAGGAAACAGAATAAAAAGTGAGGACTCCCTTTAATAGCTATCTCCAATCTCACTCTCTTCCCCAAAGACAAATAATCTTAGCAATTTAGCATCTACCTTTCCAGATTTTTGCTCTATTAACCAATTTGTATGCATATAAACTCATTTAGAGAAGGGTTTTCCTACTCAAAGGGCACTACACAATATACTTCAGCTTTGTCTTTTATCCACTGAGCGTGGCATCATCAGCATCTTTTCATGTCAGATAGCTTGACCTCCTTCTTTCAAACAGCTGCAAATTATGTTGTGTGGGTGCTCCGTAATTGATGTAAATGTTCCTTAGTAATGCACATTTAGAATATCTTCAAGTTTCTTACCAACGTAAATAATGCCACAATGAACACGTATATCTTTGTACACACACACACACATATATATATATTCTATAGAACAGACTACTGGAAGTGAAATGCTGATTCAGTGAATATGTATATTTTATACTCTTGGCATTAGCACAATATGGGAGAGACATTCATCTTGTACCTCCCTCACGAAACAGGATATTAATGACCTGTTTAAAATGTTTGTCCGTTTGATTACAGAAGACAGTATCACATGTTAATTTGCGCTTTCTTAATTACGAGTAAGGTTGAATTGCTTTTTTTTACTTTTAATAAATTTATTTATTTTTGGCTGCATTGGGTCTTTGTTGCTGCACACAGGCTTTCCTTAGTTGCGGCGACTGGGGGCTACTCTTCCTTGCGTGCGCAGACTTCTCATTGAGGTGGCTTCTCTTGTTGTGTAACACGGGCTCTGGGCGCGCAGGCTTCAGTAGTTGTGGCGTGCAGGCTTCATTAGTTGTGGCGCACGGGCTTAGTTGCTCCGCGGCATGTCGGATCTTCCCGGACCAGGGTTCAAACCTGTGTCCCCTGCATAGGAAGAGGGATTCCTAACCACTGTGCCACCAGGGAAGCCCTGAATAACTTTCTTTCTTTCTTTCTTTATTTTTTGCGGTACGCAGGCCTCTCACTGTTGTGGCCTCTCTCGTTGCGGAGCACAGGCTCTGGACGCGCAGGCTCAGCGGCCATGGCTCACGAGCCCAGCCGCTCCGCAGCATGTGGGATCTTCCCGGACCGGGGCACGAACCTGTGTCCCCTGCATCGGCAGGCAGACTCTCAGCCACTGCACCACCAGGAAAGCCCCCTGACTAACTTTTTATGTGGACCTGTGGTTGTGTCAGTTCATGTCCTCTGAGAAGCAGATGCCAACATGGGATTAGACAAGCAAGAACCTTTTGGGGGAAGTACCTCTGGAGGACAAAGGGCAGTAGGAGGAGGAGGCAGGAAAGGCTTCGGACCAAGTGCAGGGCTGACACTTGTGATAGAAGAGGGGAAGGAAGGATTGGATAGGAAGATCCTCGGACACAACACAATTCTGAGAAAGCCTCCATCAGGCCACTGGGGACTTTCCAAGAGACTGGTTCAAAAGCCCTACAGTGCTTGGTCACTGGCTGGGAACAGGGGAAGCATGGCTCAGAGTGACCATGGATCAAAAGATGCTCTAGCTTGAGGCTGTCAATCACTTCTTCTCCCCACAGGAGATTCTTTTGAAAGGAGATCTGAGCAGCTTCTCCATGGCCATTGCTGTCATCAGTCTTCCCTCTTCTAGAAGGTACCTGGCCACACCCTTTGCCTACTTTTTTTACTGTCTATTTGTTTTTTGTTATTGATCTGCAGAAACTCTTCTTATATCTAGTGTAGCAGTTCTTGGTTGTATATGCTGCAAGTGTATTCTCCCAGTCTTTGCTTTCTTTTAACCTTGGCTCTGTGTTTCACTGTATAGATTTTTTTTTCTAAGTTTTAAAATTTTTTCTACAGTAAAAATATGTTCATTCTTTTCCTTTAATGCTTCTGTGTCTTACTCAAAAATGTTGCCTTCCTTATTAGACAAATGCAAATCAAAACTACAATGAGGTACCACCTCACACAGGTCAGAAAGGCCATCATTAAAAAGTTCACAAATAACAAGTGCTGGAGAGGGTGTGGAAGAAAGGGAACCCTCATACACTGTTGGTGGGAATGTAAGTTGGTACAGCCACTATGGAAAATAGTGTGAAGCTTCCTCAGAAAACTAAAAATAGAATTATCATATGATCCAGCAATCCCACTCCTGGGCATATATCCAGACAAAACTATAATTCAAAAAGATACATGTACCCTTATGTTCATAGCAGCACTATTCACAATAGCCAAGACATGGAAACAACCTAAGTGTCCACTGACAGATGAATGGATAAAAAAGATGTGGTACATGTATACAATGGAATACTATTCGGCCATAAAAAAATAACAAAATAATGCCATTTGCAGCAACACGGATGCAACTAGAAATTACCATACTATGTGAAGTAAGTCAGAAAGAGAAAGACAACTACCATATGATATCACTTATATGTGGAATCTAAAATATGGCACAAATGAACCAATCTACAAGACAGAAACAGACTCACAGACATAGGGATCAGACCTGTGGTTGCCAAACAGTGGGGAGAGGGATGGACTGGGAATTTGGGGTAGGTAGATGCAACTTATAACATTTAGAATGGATAAACAAGGTCCTACTGTATAACACAGGGAACTATATCCAATATCCTGGGATAAACCGTAATGGAAAAGAATGTATATATGTGTGTAACTGAGTCACTTTGTGTACAGCAGAAATTAACACATTGTAAATCAACTATACTTCAAGTTAAAAATTTTTTTTAAATGTTGTTTTCTTTTAATAGAAAACAGTGGGAGGAGGGTCCCATTTCTTTATCTCACACCTTCCCTGGCTGCACAGTACATTATGGACATAAATTCAGTATAAACGGTTACTATGCACCAGCCAGGGCTCGATTGAGTTTGTTTCTCATCATTTCCAGCTTTTTGCCATGTAATTATTACAAAGTATGTTTCCTTTTGAAATTAGTGGCTGAGCTCTATTTGTTCATGATCCCCCCACACACAATGTCATCAATGAATTTTGTGCAGCAGGAAGAAAATCTTTGCAATAAAAGACATGTGCAAGCTTCAGCTGGTAGGTGAGCCCCCAGCTAACAGAAAGCTGTGGACGGAAGGAAGAGAAGCCCATGAGGAGCCCATGATCAGAGGACTCTGCTTCTACCCACCAGAGAGCTGGAGAGACTCTCTTAAGGACTGTGATCCACACCACACACGTCTGGATCATCTCTGCCGCCTCCTTTTGGCTTTCTCCATAGTAGCTCTCATAAGCTCTAATTGTCTCATTTATCGCTTGGAAACAGGAGTTTCTTGGCCCATTTAGGGCTCCCTATTAGGCAAGTGGCTGTGGATATCTGCTGACCACTAGTCCATTTGGAGAGGGATTTGGGGAGCAGGGTCCACCTTGCAGGGGATAACCAGCTACAGCCAAGCAAGACCTTCTACTGCCCCACGTTAACCATATTCTATCTTATCCTCCGATGTTACTGCCGTCAGTTCCTTCCAGGGACCTCGCAGGGGACAGCTCAGCATGTCCCTGGACGCCCTCTGCCATAGCCACCCACCCTCAGCTGCTCTTAAACACCCCAAGACCACATCAATTAGCCCCAGACAATTATCAGTTATCTGGGACTGTCTTGAGCTCACATTTTTATGTCAAGATGAATTTGGATTCTGAAGTTGATCTCCTTATTGTGAGGGTTTTATGAGGGAAAGATTAAATCGTCCTCTGATGTGTGCTTCATTAGGCCCCAAATCCTTGAAGAGTCATTAAAGCACCTTCTCACTGAAATGCTCTCCATCTCAGCTTGATGGATATTGGCAGGAATAATCTCTCCATTATTTGGGAAGCTCTACTGGATGGGAAGCTCTGCTGGATGTGATTTTGCCGCAGTCCTTTAAGCCTGCCCCTTCTGCAGCTGGTGACCCCCAAAATCCATGAGTGTGACAACCCCAGAGGCTGATCCTGTTCTGTTTTTCCCAGGAAGAGACATCTCCTACCCCTCCCCTAAGGGGATGGATTAGCCCTGCGTCAACTCCACTCTCACCAGGAGCCCACAGCTGCAGATCCCGTCCGTGAGCTGGGTAGGGGTGTCAGTCCATGGTCAGGGCACAGCTACGGCAGGATCATGGCTCAGTCTGGAAGCAGGGTCAGGGCCCAGTCTGGGACGAGGACCAAGACTCAGTCTATTATCAGAATCAAGGCAAAGTCTGGAAGCAGCGTCAGAGTTGTGTCTGGGTATAGAATCGAGATCCGGTCTATAACCAGAATCAGGGCTCAGTCTGTGGCCAGGGTCAGGGCCTAGCCTGTGACCTGGTTACCAGCCCAGTCTATGGCCAAGGGGTCACTGATGGACCCTGTCCTGGCATCAACCCCACCTCAGCTCAGGGAACTAGGATTTGGCACCTTGCTTGAGCACTGCTGGTCTCAAATATCAGACAGACTTGTTCCCAGCCAAGTTGTGCCAGCAGCCACTGAGAGACTCAAGCTACTTCAGGTGAGAGGAAGCGGGCAGGAGTGTCTGCAGGTGAGGGTCTGGATTAGCCATGGGGTGAGGAGAAGCTGGGGCAGAACCGTGAGAGGTCTGGACTGGCGGCAGGAGAAGCCAGTGTCACCGGGGCCTCAGCCTCAGAAATCCAAGGCAAAGGGATCCCGCATCATTCCAACCCTTTCCCAGCAAAACTTACCACTTGCTCAGCTTTCTGATTTCAGCAGCAAAAGAGCCAGAGTCTTCGGAGGAGGATCCAGGGCGATGCCATGTTTCCCTCCCATCATGGCTGAGGGAGGGAGAGAAGTGAGGTCGTTCTGCTTAGTATGAAGCAGGCCGGATATATGCTGGGTGACCTTCAACAAAGCACTCTTCCTCTCTGGGCTTCAGGAGACTCTTCTACAAAAGGAGGAGCTGGAATGGCTCATCTGCCAGACTTCTTCAGATCAGCCAACTGGGAAAAGGATGAGAACAGAGCACCAGTTAAAGGAAGAGCATTGACGATGTCCCAGGCAAGAGAGAGAGCTTCGTAGGTCTGAGCCCCTGGACTAAGCCTGGTGTGACTGGACACAGAGTGAGAGAGGACAGATGGGGGAGGAGGGCAGAAAGACAGGTAGCAACTAAGCCCGCAGGGCCCGGGTGCAAAGGAAAGGAGTCTGGTTTTTATCCTGCAGGCAATGAAGAACCTTAAAGGGTTTTTAACAGAAGAGTGAACACCGTTGGGTTTGCATTTGAGGATGAGCTGTCTGCTTTCTATATGTAGGACAGATCAGAGGGTATAAAGGTGGAGACAGGGAAAAGACTATGCAGTTGTCTAGGTGAGAGATGCTGAATTAGGGAAGGGGGCAGAAGAAGTGGTGGGAGAGGGACAAATCTGAGAGCAATGTAGTGGGTAGAATCTACAGGACTTGATGACCAGCAAGTATGGGGGAGAGGACGGGGTCAAGGGGAACTGTGGTGAAGTCCAAGGCTCTGGCTTGTACAATAGCTGGAATGTAGTGAAACTCACTGAGATGGGAAGAGCAGAAGAGGAGGATTGGAGGGGAAGATAACAGTGAATTCCAATCTGGACCTGTGGAGTCTAAGATGCCCATGGGACTTCCAAGTGGAGGTGTCCAAGAATGAACTGGGAACGTGGGCCAGGAGTTCAGGTGAGCAAACTGAGCTGAGGACGTAAACTTGGGAGACGTGAGACATTACCGAGGGATAATGTACAGGGAGAGAAGTAAAGGAGACCCAGGATGGAGTCTTGGGACACCCCAACAATTTAAGGAACCAACAGAGGAAGAAAAGTTAGTGAAGAAGCCTGAGAAGGAGTAAGCAGACAGGTGGGGAAAAAACAAGCTTGAAGAGGTGGTGATGTATTGAGAATTGGAGAGAGAATTATATCGAATGTGACCAAGAGACAGGGTATGAGAGCTCAAAGGATTCAGTGGCAATGGAAGTCTTTGGTGATTTCAGAGGGAGCAGTTTCTGGGACCCTTCTGGGGGCAGGAGCCAGACTGAAATGAGTCGAAGAATGAATTGTGGAAGTGGAGACAACTCTTTAGAACCATTTTCTCTGAGGAGGGAAGGTAGGGTCAGAGATGGAGGAAGGCGTAAGGTTGGGGCAGAGAGGTGTGTTCTAAGTAGGAAAAGACTTGGACATGTCTAAATGCTGGTGGGAAGGATCCCTTAGGGGAGAAATTAAAGACACAGGAAAGAGAAGAATTGGGGGAAAGAAAGGGTCACTGGGTATAGGCTATTAACCATCATACAAGGTGCATCCCATACACTTTTAATATTTAATCCTCTCAACCTGCCTGTGGTTTCACATAACCACACTTACTTCCTTCACAAGCTCGTACCAGAGTCAGTAAATTATTTTAATTATTCTTTGGCTTGTTTACTGACTCTCTTTCCCACGGCTCTCTCCAGGGAGTCTATCTTATCTTGATTGATTTTTTAATCGTGGCACTTAACACTACCTGATATCATATTATTTGTTTGTTACTTGCTTTCTGTCTGTCTCCACCCACCAAAAATGGAAACCCCAGGGGATATGGTACTAAGTCTGACTTGTTCTCCACTCCACCCCAGCGCCCAGCATTATCCCCAGCTCATAGCAGGCACACAACAAATAGGTGTGGAATGAACGAATGGAATGAATGAACGATCTAAGAAAGGGTTCTGAGAACTATGAAGCACGATTCAAAGTGAAGGACAGGGAGAAGAGCTTAACACTGATCAAACCTGTACCATATACCGCATAGACAGCTTCACCTAAACTTCACGGCAACTTTGGGAGGCAGGAAGTATCGGCCCCTTTGCAGAAATGAAGAAAATGAGCTCCACAGAGATCTGAAATAGTGTCAGAAATAACACCGCTAATACGTGGAGGCATCAGAATCGAAGGCCAGGATGTTTTAATTTTGTTATTTGTTGTTGTTGTTGACTGGTTTGTTTTTCTCAAAAATCTGGGTTTATTTCCTGCCTCCCGTGGCCTCTGGGGATGATCACAGATTCTTCTCCGCACCCGTCCTCAGGACTGCAGGTCCGGAAGGAGCGGCTGACGGAGGCTGGTGTGTGTTCCAGAACCATCCCCCGGCTGCAGGCATGCAGAAGGACCAGTGCCTTCCCCGGGCTGGTGGTGGCCGGGGCTGAGTTGAGGACAGTCAGGAGAGAGATCTGAGACAGAACACAGACAGGGCCTGAAGGGTATTGAGAGGTGGAGCAGAGAAACAGCGGGATGTCCAGGCTGGACCCCCAGGTTTCAGTTTCAAGGCGCGGTGTCCAGTGCTGCCGATGGCTGATACCCAGAGAAGAGGAGCAACTGTGGGAAGGGAGGTGGCGTCCGTCTTGGATGGGCCGAGCGGGCGGGGCCTGTGGACATCCAGGTGGTGGTGTCCAGTGTGAAGCTCAGGGGAGTGGCCAAAGCTGGGAGTGGTCAATGGAGCCCTCGTGGTGGATGCTCTTACCGAGGGCAGCAAGGTGAGAGGGAGGGGCTGGGGCAGCCCCAGCATTCCCAGGTGTGGGCACAGAGGGTCTGTGAGCAACGCTCAGAGGAGCAAGGAGTCAGTAAGATGGGAGAACATCCCTTCTGAACTGTGCGGCTATAAGGACAAAAGACAAGACAAATGAGCTTTTCTGTGTGTTCGCTCAACAGAATATTTTACAGCCTCCCTGGATAAACAAGCTGTCATCTACCACCCAACCCTCTATCAACTGAAGCAGCTTGGGGAAAAGATAAGACTGTGGGTTTGGATACTCGCAGCTGCTGGTGCCTAATTACTACACAAGCAAAACAAACCCAGAGAGTTGTAGGCAAAGAGGGACTTGTTGGCTGCCTGGAGAGGAGAGTCATTTCCCCGCTCCCTGGGGAGGGATGGAAGACAAGCACTGACATATGTTGAGCTCCTACTGTGTGCCAGACAGTCAGCACATGCCATCTTACTTAATACAGTGTAAGGGTATCATCCCCTTTTGGCAAATGAAGAAACAGAGGCTCAGGGAGGCCAAGTTAAAAGAAGCACACCAGGGTCTTCCCGCTGCACTTCACTGCCTCCCTGGACAAGGTCCAGGTTTGTTTCCTCTCTGTTTCCCCAGTCTTGCAGAGTGACGTCCAAATGCTGTGGTCATGATTTTGCAGCTCTGCTGAGTGTTTTTTGCACGAGACATCCGTTCGTAAGAGAGGAACCTGTTGGGCTCAGCAGCAGGGCAACAGCTACAAAGGAAACTGCTATTGAGAGCATGGACTCGAGCTCTCAGAATTGTGGTATATTCAGAACAGATTGACAGAGAGGATAATTCCAAGGGAATCCATGTGCACGTTTCCTCCTACCCTGTTCCACGTGTGTCTGTCCAAGGTGGAATCGGGAAGAGGGAAAGGAGGTGAGGGAGGTTGTAGAGGAACTTGACTGCCCCTCAAGGAGATGTCAGCAGTCTTCTGGCTCAGGGGACAGGGCAGCTGATTCCTCCTATTCCCTCCTCTTCCTGACCTTGGAGATGGGGAAATGGGGCCCAGAGAAGATAAGTGACCAGACTGTGACCAGATTAGATCCCAAGTGCCTTGCCTCCTAGTCCACAGTGCCCTTCCCAAGATAACATGCAAGTTCATAAGAGGCCAAGAAATCCATCTATAAGGAAAATTTATATATGAATTACTTGTATGATTTAAATTAACTTATTTTTTCCTTTAAAAAAGAATTCTGATATATATCTTCCAATACAAATGGGCAAAGACCACATCTCTATATAAAGAGAGATGTCTATACATTTCTACATAAAGAGAACAATAGCCAAAGAACAACCAGAATGTTTCTAGTACTGTCTTTTATCATGAATTTGTACAACTGTACACCACATTCCAGCCACACAGGCCCTTGAAGCCCCCAACCTGGTTCCTGCCTCAGGACTTTTTCCCTCACTATTCCCTCTGCCCAGGACACACGTCTCTAGGCTTTCAGAGCTAGATTTCTCTTGTTAATGAGATCTCAATTCATATGTCACCTCCTCTGAGAGACCTTCCTGGACTACCCTTCCTCAAGTAACCATACCATCACTCCCCATTAACAGTGGATCTCAAACTTGAGCATGCATCAGATTCACCTGGAAGGCTCAAACTACAGATTTCTGGAACCCACTGCCAGAGTTTGTGATTCAGCAGGCCTGGGGTGGATCCTGAGAATTTACATTCTCACAGGTTTCCAGGTGTGCTAATGCTATTAGCCCAGAAACAACACATTGGTAGCTACTGCTCTATTTAACATCACCCTGTTCTTTTATTGTCTTCATAGTGTTTATCATAGTCTGAAAGAATCTTGGTAATCTATTCAGTTACTTTACTATGATCTGCCTTTCATACTGATTGGACGCTCCTGAGAGCACAGTATCTGTCTATCTTGTTCACTGCAGTATCCCCAGGACCCAGAACAGAATCAAGTATATATGATAGATGTTCAATGAGTATTTGTTGAATAAATGAATTTGCAAATGGGTAGATGGATGAATGGATGATAGATGGTGAATGGGTGGATGGGTGATGGGTGATGGGTGATGGATGATGGATAGATGGACGATAGGTAAATGATGGATACATAGGGTAGGTGGATGGAAGGATAATGGATGGATGCTCACCTCAGCCTCTGGATTCCTACCTCTGTACATGCCATCTTTTTTCCACACCAAGTTTATCCACAGGTAAAAGCAAATCCAATCTTCAATTTCCAAAATCCCACAGATGAAAGCAAGAATATAGAACATTTTGCCAAGGGTGTTGGAAAGCCATGGCCATGAGACACATATTACAAAATGGCAACTGACTTAAATCTGCACATAAGCACAGATGCTCTTAAAAGCCATTTTAGCTACCCCATCACCCCAAGTGGTCCCTAGCCTTCTGCCATCTTGAAGTCGGCTCTCTCCTATACATTTTCCTCCTCTTCCTTCTCCTCCTGGCTTCTCTTTTCCTCCTTCTCAAAGATCTGAAACATAATATTTCTCATTTTCCCATATGGAACAGCTTAACCATGATTTTTTTCATTGTTTGAGGATCCCAAGAAGACCAGTACACCTTCTCTGTATTTAAAAGTTCCTGCATCTTTGAGACTCAGACAAGTTATACCTGCCTCTCTCCACCATTGTTGTACCTCCTGGAAACTCTCCTTCATTCAATGACGTCTTCGATCCCAACTTACTGACGTCATCCTGAATGATTTCAGGTCAACTGCTGATAGCCACATGGGAGGAGGAGGTAAGAGGTGTGGTGAGAGTGGGGAAAGCTTTAAAATTAAATAATTGATGCAAGTCGTGGAGGAATGAGTTGGCTAGAGAAACACATGTCCAGCTCTGGAAACTCCAGTTGAGTTGATGATAGATATGTCAAGAAATGGAGAATCCAAGATGTGAAGAGTCATTCAAGTACTTTCTTCTCTAATCTCTTAATCAACTTTGTTAGTTTCCAAATTGCTGGTAACAAATTACAAATTTAGTGGCTTAAAACAACACAAATGTATTATTCTTATAGTTCTGGACATGAGAAGTCCAAAGTGAGTCAGCAAGGCTGACTGGAGGCTCCAGGGGAGAATCTCTTTTCTTGCCTTTTGCAACTTGGGGATGCCACCTGCATTCCTTGGCTCATGGACCCTTTTGGTTAAGACATGGATATCTCTGGGAGCGGGCATTATTCTACCAGTCACCCATTGGGAGGGTCACTTCCTGAACTTTATCATCATCTGAGACTGCTTTCTCCAAACTCACTAATCCATGCACCCCATTCCCCCTGAATCCTCCCCTCCACCCGGCTTGCCCACCCAAGCATCCCACTGCAACCATTCTTCAATCTCATCAGGACTTCCAGTCCATCCACCTCTCCTCGTCTCCCATCCGTGAGCCCCTCCTGCCTTCCCTTTCCTCACTTCATCAGCTGGACCCTATGATCTATCATTACTCGGCTGCCTAACTCATCTCTCTGTCACATCGATTGGCAATAATGCAATCCTGAATGAATTACCATCTTCTTCCTCCATGCTGTCACTGGGGAACCCCAGCTGGGCAAAACCACACAACAGTAACATGTAAATCTTCAGCGTCCAACACCAACTTCACCATGAAGGCAAGGAGAAGCCAATGGAGGGAATTAAGCTTAGAAGTAAACAAATCAGATTTATATTGAAAGATCATTTCTGCAGCAGTGTGGAGAAAGGATGAGAGGAAGGAAGTAGAGAGATGAAGGATACACCCTCTTCACCACAACACCACAGCTTATTCTCAATATTTCACCATCAGCATTCTACTCCTTCCTTATCTCTAACGTTCATACAATCCCTCATGTCATTTGTATACATGGCTGTCTCCTTGGCTACATAGGCAAGAAGTTTAGGCGGAGGATTCAAGTTCAAATTTAATCTCTTCACTGGAGATTATCATACTAAGTGAAGTAAGTCAGACTGAGAAAGACAAATATCATATGATACCATGTATATGCGGAATCTAAAAAAAAGAAAGATAAAGTTAACTTATTTACAAAACAGAAACAGATTTACAGACTTAGAAAACAAACTTATGGTTACTGAGGGGAAAAGTGGGGGGCGGGGATAGATTGGAAGTTTGGGATTGACATGTACACACTGCTATATTTAAAATAGATAACCAACAAGGACCTACTATATAGCACAGGGAACACTGCTCAATATTCTGTAAGAACCCAAATGGGAAAAGAATTTGAAGAAGAATAGATACATGTGTATGTAAAATAAAATAAAATCTGAAAAAACAAAATTTAGTCTCTTCACTGATAAGCTGTGTGAATTTGGTCAAGTTGCTTAACCTCTCTGAGCTTCAATTTCCTGCACACTCAGGAAAAATACTGAATGGATAATACCTGTGATCAATAGCATTATAACATTCATCCAAAAAAAAGCCTTGCAAACTATTTAACACCCTATAAGTATTACTTATTATCACTATCCCTAGTTTATAACTCCTTTGAGAATAGGGGTCATACTTTCTCTGTGTTTTCATCCATCCCTCCCAATGCCTCACACACTGGAAGCAGTCTATAAATGCCTTAAGAGATTTTTTTAAACAGCTATTGCCTATCACACTAGTGATCATTTAAAGAGGCAGTAAAACATTACCAAGACTGCCCTTTTAAACCTTCTCTTTCTCCCTCCATGATGATCTTTGCCCTGGTTTGATTTTCTCTGTTCTGAGATATCCACTCTGACCCACATGCAGAAATTAGTCTATTTACAGAGAGGCACCGGCCTCCTGATGCCACAGCCCAGATAACCAAACAGTGAAGTGTTAGAAGGCCCTGGCGAAACATCAGGATCTTGAGAATTTCTTTTTGATGCATTCAACAGGCTAATCCAGTGCCTCTTTGTTCAGACAGTTTGGTTTATGCTACTCTTCTGAGATTGTTGTCCTTAATTACTTTTGAAACCGGGCTTCCTCTCAGAGCCATCTGGTATCCCATGTCCCTGAAGTGACCCCCTTTTCCCAGCATAGGCAGAAGCAATCACTCACATATCTAGGCTCAAATATTGCCTCGGGATTACTTGTTAATTTTAAAAGACACTGAGGCACCTGGCCAAGGAAGCTGTCACAATCTGTAACAAAGGGCCCTAAAGGATGGGTTGTTTGCTATTTTGTGGGGAGGAAGAAGCAAATAGAACTAAGCCGATCCCCACCCCAGGAATAAATCTCACGCAGCTTTGAGGCTTTTTGGACCTGCTGAGTGATACTAGGTCTAGAAAATTCACCTCTGGGCCTCCAGGAGCTCAGCTTTCACAGTCATCACTTAGGAGGGCACTACAGCTGTATTGTACTGGTTTGTTGCCATGGTGGTCAGAAGAGTTTGGGGGGGGGGGGGAGGGGACACACCTAGAGAGTATAACAAAGCTCATGAGAATGGCAAAGGTCACCTTCTCTCATCCAGGAGCAGCATCAGCAAAAGTGGAACATCCCTATGAGAAACTTCGGGGGTCCTAGAAGCCTGTGCATCTCTTTGGGAATGTCTTGTCATGTCTCATGCTTTGTATAACTGGCTTCTCTCCCTGAAATTTAAATCTTGAACAGAGAGATAAAGAAACTGCAAAAATATGGGAGTCCATTCCATCTGACCCTGTTCTGCTTCCTACCCTCAGGAGCTGCCTTGATTCTTACACCTTGTTCTCCAGCCTCCATCCATCTGGAGGGCTCCAACAGCCTCCCTTCTGTGAGAAGTAGCCAGAGCTGTTTTCTGAACCTCATAATCCAGTCCTTGGGGAATGTGTAGATGGTTTAAACATCCAGAAAAAAGGATGACTCCTTGAACATATTTGCCCCAAATGATGTGGGACTGGACTGCTTCCCCTCTCCCTCTGCAGCAGATATGCCCTTGGTGGAGAATACACGCTCTCTATCCCAGATCCCTAGCGGCAGGACAGAAGTTGCTGCTAGAGCTTCAAGCTCAAGGATCTTTGCCTGCCAAGAGGATCTTCAGTCCTACTGTCACCTGTTCGCATAGTGAGCAAGAAGTGACTCTCAGAGGTAGAACCATTTGCCAAGAGAAATTCATGGTCTTTAGCTATCCCTGAAGGAATAATGTCTACCCTGCACCATTGAGATGTGAATTCCTGGAGGATGGAAAAATGCAACTCTCACCCACAACCTGGAACAACTACTCTTGCCCGAAGTTCTTTCTATCCACCTCAAGGGGCATCACAAAATCCCTTTAACTGTGTTTAATTTAATATATGTGGAAGCAGATCTGAACTCTCCAGCTCCACACTTCTCGTACCCTGGTAGAGAGCCTACAGCTTCCTTAATGAGCTCTGAGTTGGAGTCCAGTCCTTCCACCAGCAGAGAGCCCAGGGGTTCCCCAGGAGGCCCAGAGGTTCCCGAGGCATTCTGCACACTTCCGCTTAGGGCACTGTATCAGTCAGGGTGGGATAACTGATGTAAGAAACAACCCCCAAATCTCAGCGGCGTAACACAATAAGGTTTGTCCTTCACATCACAGTACAACCCAGGTCATTTGGAGATGTGGAAATTTCTACTCTCTGCAGTCATTCAGAGACCCAAGTCCTTTCCATCCTGTGGCTCCACGCTTGTCTCAGTGCTTGGAGTTCTCTCCATTTATCCAGTGGATGGTGAAAGAGAGAGTGTATTGAGAATTGCAGAGGAGATTTTTATGGGCCATGCTGGGAATCGTGCTACATTGCTTCTGCCCACATTCCATTGGTCAGAACTCAGTCACATGGTCTCACCTAACTGCAAGGGAGCCTGGGAAATGTAGTCTAGCTTCATGCCCAGGAAGAAAAGGAATGGGGCTTGGTAAACAAAGAAATGCCACTGATCCTTAAAGTTTGTGTTGTCACGGATTAGGGTCTGCCTCCCCTGGGCTGTGAGCTCCTCCAAAGAAGGAACTGCATTCAGATTTGCTTCTCTGAGTCATGAGCTCCAGGTTGCAAACCCAGGCTGGGTGGTCCAGAAGGTGGCATCCCAGAGGTGGACATCACAGCTGAGCACACCAGCACTAAGCTGCCAGGCACCTGGCAAAGACGGGCAGATCAGGACCAAGGCCACCAGTTAGGAGCCTGACAACCACAGCAGACCCTGAGGGCTTAGGGCAGAGACAGGAAGAGAGCCTAGAAGAACCCTAAGCCAAGGAAACAGCCTTCAATGGCAGCAGGGAGAGTTCTGGGAAGGGCACCAACCAAGCTTGGATTTAGGGTTTATAAAGAACTATCTCACTCATCAATATATTAACCTTCACCACAAAAGAGGTCGGGCCTTAATGTACCTACTTTACAGATACGGGAATAGAGGGATTTTCCCCCCAAGTCTCCTGCCTAAGCAACGACATGAACCTACCAGACTATTCTTTATGTTACTAATCCATGAACATTCCAGGACACATCGCTGTGGAGACTTCTGGGGAGCTGGGGAGGCCCCTGTCTCTCTCTCTCCGGAAGTGCTCTGTGCTGTGTCCTGCTTCATGTAACTGGGTGACCAAATATGCCTGGCAATGAGTTACATCACCCAGATGTGTTTGAGGGATCTGTCTCTAGTTTTCAGAATATTTTACATCATTGACTACATTTTAAAATCAAGAAATTTTACCTAATGGGGAGTCCTGGCTTTTCTTTTTTAAAAAGTCAGGAGGTCCACAACCACCATGGGTCAAATTCCCACAAGGTGACGATCACTCAAAGCTGAGTAACAGCTGTGCCATTGACAGGACGTGTGTCTTTCATGTCCCCACAACTCCCACCTTCTGATTTTTCTCTTTTCCGAACTGTGTTACTCATTTCACCCTCCCCCTGGCTCTTGTAGGCATTTGAGTTTATAATCTTGGTCCTGTGCATTTTCAAGGCTTCAATCACTTATTCCCTCCATCATCCATTCAGTCCGTCAGCAGGTGTTTGCTGAGTGGTTGTTCTGGGCCAGGTTTGTGCTAGGCAGTGGGCATGGAAACAAGATATGGCCCTGCCCTCAGAGAGCTCATAGTCTGGAGAGAAAGACAAATACAGAGACACAACATTGCAGGGAATTTCCTGGTGGTCCAGTGGTTAGGACTCTGCACTTGCACTGCTGGGGCCAGGGTTCAATCCCCGGTCTGGGAACTAAGATCCTGCAAGCCGCGCAGCGCGGCCAGGAAAAAAAAACAATACACAACATTGCAAACAGGGGATGTTCTATGGATCCCAGATGTTTAAGCTTGTGCAGATACCCTCGGTGCATGACCCACATTCCCTTGGGGACTCACCAGTCCCAGACAAGGGGATGGCTTCCTACTACAAGCACCTGCAACTCCCCGCTTAGTGGCCTTTGCATGCAGGCTGGAAATACTGAAGAATACATGTCCCCAGGAACAGCCCTCAAATGACTGACCTGAGTTGCTGGATAAACAACCCAGCTCCCTCCCCCTCAGGCGGGATGACCGTGATGTGGGTTCTACATTACCTACCAGAAGTTCCCCAACAGCCAATGCATTAACTTGCTCATTAAGGCACCTTATACTTTCCCTTCCCTGTGCCACTACCCTGGTCCCCTACCGTCACTTCCTCAGATCACTTCCCAGGGAAATCACATGCATTCACACCCTTAGCTGCTTCTGGGGGAGCCCATTCTGAGCCGTGTGCCCATAAACAAATGGGGTGCACAGCCCTTACAGCCTTTCAGAATCCACTGACCTCAAATGGAAATTGACTGTCAATTAGTCTGGAATGGGATAAACCCAAACAATTCATCAGCTTTCCTTTAAAGATAATCATTGCAGTAATCATGCTAAAAAATAATGAAATGTAATAATTATATTAAACATACTAATATAAAAGAATAACTAAATAATAAACAGAATAATAAAAAGGCTGCTTGAGCAGGTGCACTTGGGTCTGCTGGTTTTTATCTTTTTGTGATCTTGCTACACATTAAATCAGCTCATTCAGTCCCTCTGTAGAGGGGCCCGTAGCTGCTGTGAACTTCCTTTCAGTTACCCACTTCACTGGTTCTTTTCAAAAGAAGGAAGGCCTGTGAAAATCATGGAGGAGATCAGGACTCAGGAGGGACTGATGTTTGGGAACCATTCCAGAAACTTTCTGTGTGTTATTTCATCAGTTCCTCCCAACTGCCCGTGAGGGAGACAAGATCATCTTCACTCTCCTGGTGCAACAGGGACTCTGGGGCATCAGGTGACCTGCCCAGGATCACATGACCCAAATCCATGTGACTCAAAACCCACCCTATGGCTTTCTCCTCAGGCTGTGTGTGTGCGCGCGTGTGTGTGTGCGTGTGTGTGCGCGCGCGCGCACGCGCGTCTGTTGACTAGGACGAGGAGGGAGGGAAGAGCCATAAGACCTAACCTTGGGTGTTAGAGGAGCCGCGGTGCTGGGAATGGCCTTTCAACCTGCAGGTTGCTGCTTCCCTCGGGTCTGGAAAGTGTCCAAAGGAGAATAAAGGCAGAGAGTAGGTGTGAGAAGGACCAGAATCTGGAGCAGAAGACACAAAGGGAAATCTTCTTTCCTTCCTCCCTCCCTCTCTCTCTGTCTCTGTGTCTCTTTTTCATTCTTCTTTCCTTCCTTCCTTCCTTTCTCTCTCTCTCTCTCTCTCTCTCTCTCTCTCTCTCTCTCTCTCTCGTCCTTCCTTCCTTCCTCCCTCACTCTCCCCTCCCTTCCTCCCTCCCTCCCTTCTTTCTTTCTTCCTTTCCTCCCTTCCTCCCTTCCTCTCTTTCTTTTTCTTTCTCTTTCTTCTCTTCCTTCCTCCCTCCCTCTCTCTCTCTCTCTCCCTTCCTTCCTTCTTTCTTTCTTCCTCTCTTCCTTTCTTTCTTTCTTTTCTTTTCTTTCATCATGAGCAAGGGCTCAAGGGAGCCCAGAAATGTCTGAGGGCTTATTTAACAAGGGTTAATTCTTTTTAAATAATCTGATAAAAGCTCATGCACTAACGGATTAGACAGACAGGGAAAGCAAAATCTCTTTGTGTCATCTCATTACATGGTCACAGGTGGGTAACATAGTGCCCCCCCTTCTTGGGCAATGCAAGGACTAGGTGGCAACAGCGCAGGGCCTGTCACTTAGGAATGGCTCATTGCTCACTCCTTCTCACCCCTTTCCCAGTTCTAGCAAATGAGAGGGTCCCCGGCTTGATTTTTGAATGCTAATGTCTGCCTTACAGGATCCCATACTGCCTGCTTCCATCAAGAAGCTAAACCAGGGCCTTCCCTGGTGGTACAGTGGTTGAGAGTCCGCCTGCCGATGCAGGGGACACGGGTTCGTGCCCCGGTCCGGGAAGATCCCACGTGCCGCGGAGCGTCTGGGCCCGTGAGCCATGGCCGCTGAGCCTGCGCGTCCGGGGCCTGTGCTCCGCAGCGGGACAGGCCACTCCGTACAAAAAAAAAAAAAAAAAAAAAAAAAAAAAAAAAAGAAGCTAAACCAATATTTCCAACTCATCAACACTTAAACACGGGGCCAATTTGCACAATACACTGTCTATTTATTTTCCAGGCTGCAATCTTTATGATGCATATTCCTGAGGCAGTTAATTTGCTCTTGAATACATCTCTTTGTGTATTGGTTACCCATTTCATTAGCGGCGATATTGAGACCGGCTGGGACATGTGGGGGATTTTTTTTCACCGAGTGAAAGAAGCTTTTTAATAAGCCCCATCATCGCTGGCTTTATGGTTCCATTTGATGAGCAACAAATGTATTCATTTAGCAGCTGCATTCCTTAATCAGGTATTCACTGGGTAACAGCATATACAAATATGGAGAAACACAGAATTTAGGGAGCTGAGTGCAGTCATTTTCCACAGGGATTGGAGCATTGTCTGTATTCACCATCAGTTTTCAAGCAAGAACCTCTCCTTGCTGGATGTGAAATTCTGTACATAAGCACATGGGGCCCAGCTATGACTCACTGCCCTCTGTCAAAAGTATCCCTCCCCCACTGAGGGGCCAGACCCTCCAGAGGTCTCTTGTTCCCTCTTCTGTGTCAAACAAGTCCCCAGCCATTTGGTTTCTTTGATCAATGGTACTTTTAAACCTTTCCCGTGGCTCCCACTCCATTTGCCCTCAAAATGCCCCCAGAGACAAAAGTTACTAAAGTACATTAACTCTTTTTAAAAAAACAACAGCTCATTGAGGAATAACTGACAATTAAATATGCGTAGATGTAAGGTGTACTGACTTGACTTCTTGATAAATGTATACACTGTGAAAGGACCACCACAATTAAGCTAATTAACATATCCATCACCTCACAAAGCTACCATTTTCTTCTTCTGTGTGTGTGGTGAGCACACTTAAGATTTACCCTCTTGACGACATTCAGGTATATACACTACAGTGCTGTTAACTACAGTCATACCGTTGTACATTTGATCTCCAGAATTTATTCATCTTGCATAAGTGAAACTTTATACCTTTTAACCAACATCTCCCCATTTCCCCCTCTCCTGCCCTTGGCGACCACCATTCTACTCTCTATTTCCGACTTTGGCTATTTTAGATGCCACGTATAAGTGAAACCATACAGTATTTGTTTTTTTCTGTCTGGCTTTTTTTTTCTTTTTTTTGGTTGCATTGGGTCTTCGTTGCTGCGCACGGGCTTTCTCTAGTTGCGGCGAGCGGGGGCTGCTCTTCGTTGCAGTACGCGGGCTTCTCACTGTGGTGGCTTCTCTTGTTGCAGAGCACGGGCTCTAGGCGCGCGGGCTTCAGTAGTTGTGGCACGTGGGCTTAGTTGCTCCACAGCATGTGGGATCTTCCTGACCAGGGCTCGAATCCATGTCCTCTGCGTTGGCAGGTGGATTCTTAACCACTGTGCCACCAGGGAAGTCCCAGGATTTCCTTCTTCTTAAAGGCTGAATAATATTCCATGCCCCATCTTTATCCATTCATCCTTCCACATTTAGGTTGCTTCCATATCTTGGCTAGTGAATAATAATACAATGAATCTGGGAGTGCAGCTAATCTCTTCAAGATCCTGATTTCAGTTCATTTGGAAATATACTCAGAAGTGGGATTGCTGGATCATATGGTAGCTCTATTTTTAATTTTAAAAAAATCTTTTTTTGAAGAACCTCCATACTGTTTGCCATAGCGGCTGCACTAATTTACATTCCCACCAACAGTGCACAAGGGTTCCCTTTTTTCTACATCCTTGCCAACACTTGCTGTTTCTTGTCTTTTTGTTAATAGCCATCCAAACACGTGTGAGGTGTGTTTCTAGGAATTTCTTTTGTTTTCCGTGGGCCTGGGACAGAGGCCATTTCTCTGAATATGGTGAGATTGGGTTTCTCAGGAGGTTGAAGACCAGAATGTGTGTGTAAGTGCCCCCATTGATAAGATCAGTATAATACATCTAGCTAGACTGTCAGGGCAGGAACCATGTCTGTTTACTGCTGTATCCATGGAACCCAGAGCAGTGTCTGGCATACCAGGATTCTTAGCATATGTTAAAGAAAGGATTAATCAATCAAGGGCCTGTTCTCTGTTCAGCTACTTCTAGGCTGTAAGTGGAAACTCCCAGATATGCCAACAGAAGATGGCTTAGCAATAAGCAGAAGACCTCCTTCCCCTACTCAGGCCAACAGTGGCCTTTCTGAGACAAAGCCTCCATGCTGTGAACCCCGAGGGAAAAAGGGGGCAAAGAAAGAAGAATGGCAAAGGAGAAAGGCAGCAGATGGAGGAAAGCTATCCCAGCTGTTGGCATCCGTGAACAAGGAAAACCAATCTCGGTTTGGAAACGATAATGTTTGTAAGGACTTGGCCAGGATTATAATTAAAAGAGGAAATGCACTAAATGTTGTGGAAATAACACACATTTTTTTCCTCATATCTGGAACTGCCTGAACCTCTCGCTTTAGTCATGGTGTCAAAACAGACCCTGGATCAGAAAGAGGCAGGCTAGGATCTCTCATATGTAGGGGGCTGGGAGGCTCAAGGCCATGGCCAAAGGAACATGGTGGGCTCAGGTGTGGATAGTCTTGTCCAGAAGGCAGGGCACCCAGACATGGGTCCAGGCAACAGGAGGTAAGATGTCACAGCAGTCCTGGGATTCTTGCTTAAAGGAGTAGGGAGGGGGTAGGAATCAGGAGATACGGTGCTGTGATAGACCGGCAGCTCTTCTCTGCCAAGGAGACTTCTCTGACTTCCTCTCCAGGAGCAAGTGCCCCTCCCCAACCTCCCACATCCCCCACAGTGAGCTCTACTTACGACACACCACACTTTACAATCGACAGCTTTCCTGGCTGCCTAAACCACTGAGATCTCCTTATTGGCAGGAATCACATCTCACAGGAGGTGCAAAATGGAATGAAAAGGGAAGAGCCTGCCATTCGAGTTGACTATTTGGGGAGGAAAAAAATCCCTCTGGAACCAAAAGACAGACTAGAGCTTTGCCACTCAAAGTTTTGCTATTCTGAGGACCAGCAGCTTTGGCACCACCTGGAGCTCTGCTACAAAGGCCGCGTCTTAGGCTCCACCCAAACCTCCTGAACCAGAGTCTGCATGTTCACAAGATCCCCAGGTGACTCATATGATCATTATAATTTGAGAAGCAATGGGCTAGAGAGTTGAACGATCTTTGGGACTCTAAACTCATACTTCTTTGAACTCCCACATTTCTGTGGTGCTTTGAAAGCCATACAGCACTCTGATATATTTTCTCTTTATGCTTCCCCAGCCTGAATTGACTTGAGCAAGGGAGGAAGAGAATATTGTAAAACAAAACAAAAACAAAAAACCAAAGAAACAAAAAAAGAACTAGAACCTGCTAACAGAGTGCCCACTCTAAGCCAATCACAATGTTGAAAACTGTCGTATGCATTATCTTATTAAGTCACTAAAGCAAGTACTGAAGTTAGGAGAATAATGGGCACCATTTTCCAGATGGAGTGAGATCGAGAATGGTTAAGAAACTTTACCAAGTTCACTCAATTTGGACTTGTTCAGCTGCAAGAAACAGAGACCATCCTGGTCTAACTCAGTCAAAGAGGTTCTTATAAAGAAAATAGGTGACTCGGAATCCTAGCATAGGAAATCCAACAAGACCAAATGTTACGGAGCCTGAAAGTAGATAGCAGTCAAGAGCCAAGGTATCTGTCTTTTGTTTCTTGGGAATCCGACTTGCCCTTGAGATGGGAATTCTTGTGCAAGTGATTACTGAGGGAGGCTCTCGGGAGAAAGGGAGAGAGGAAAGCAGGACAAGGAAGGGGAGAGATGAAATCTAAGCAAGAATGTCATCTCAGGTGGAGACCAGCTTCAGCCCGACCCCCAGGGAGCTCAAGGGTATGAATGGCACCACAAAGCTGGCCTCATCTTGAGTCAGGAGGCTGGCCTTTTGTACCACGTGAGTCAGTCTTTGGCAGCTGGTTGCTGGGGGCAGAGCAGTGGACCAACCTGGCTGGGAAGCCGTGAGGTCAAGGGTTTCTCTGGGGAAGGAACAACTATAAGGTGTTAGCAGCCAACATGCACAGAAGCTTAAGGTATAAGGGCACCAACGAAGGGCAGGGTCACCAACAGTGTGTGTGTGTGTGTGTGTGTGTGTGTGTTGTGTCCTTTACTACTTACACAGAATACGCTTCACTTCTGACACTTCTGGTCACCAAGTGTGTGTGTGTGTGTGTGTGTGTGTGTGTGTGTGTGTGTGTCTTTCCTTCTTGGGGACAACCTCTGCTCTAGCACGAGGCATCTCTGTCTCTCTCTGTGCCCTGCTCCATTCTCTCCACCTCTGAAAGCAGTCCCCCAGTTGCCCACACATGTCCTCCACTGCCTTCTAACCCAGGCTTGCACCTGACCCCCAATGACCATTCCAGTCCAACAATGCCTCTGGACCAGAAGGTTTCAGCTCCCATCCTCACTGCTCAAGCCTCTTAGCCAAATGCCTGAGAGTGAAATCTGATAGGCCATCCACGTCATGGGTCCCAGCCAACAGATGGAGCACCCTTGAGTCACATGTCCATCTCAGTCCAATCAGCTGAGGCCTGGGGTGACATAATGGAACATGACCAGGAGAACTGGGGGAGGGGCCTATTCTCAGAAAAACTATGGGTGGAGCAGGCAGTGATGGAAATGTCTAGTTCTGCTCATTAGCTGGAATCCAAATTCACATTTCTCTGAGTCCGAAGTTTATATTCCTGCCACACTGCTTCTCCTTCATGATGCAGTTGTTCAGAACAAAACTGCCTGGGTTAAAAGCCCAGCCCAGCCACTGCTAATCATGAAATCCCGGGCAAATTAACTTCCCTGTTCCTTCCTTTTACTCATCTAGGAGGTGATAACACCTCCTAGGCTGCTACGAGAATTAAATGAGTTAATATGTGCAAGGTTGCCAAACAAACGAATTTCTCAAACTCTCAACAGCAGAGAGAAGGAGCTAAGCAGGCCTGACCCCGCAGGGTAGAAGCTGGCCAGCACCCCAGAGATTGTTGGCACGTTGAGCTGTCTGGGATGGAGCCCTGGGAGACAGACAGGAATGTCACCATCGTGGCTCAGGCAAGAAAGACATTTCTGATCCCTTTCCAGGAAATCAGTGCCATGGCAACTCGAGATGGCCCAGGGCAACGTGACATATCAAAGCTTGCAAGGATCATGGTGATAATACTGACCGATATTTCTAGTATTCTGCTATGGATGCTACAGGTGCTTGTTACGGATTGAACTGTGCTCCCCCCCACCCTCTCCCTCCCACATACACACAGACAAATTCATATGTTGAAGTCCTAACCCCCACTACTTCAGAACGTGACCTTATTTGGAGATGGAGTCTTTACAGAGGTAATCTAGTTAATGATGAGGTCTTTAGGGGGTGTCCAATCCCAGTATGACTGGTGTCCTTATAAGGAGAAATTTAGATGCAGACACATAGTCTTCCTAAAGGGAAGACGATGTGAAGAGACACAGGGAAAAGACAGCCAAGGAGAAAGGCCTGGGACAGATCCTTCCCTACCAGCCCTCAGAAGGCACTGACCCTGCCAACACCTTGGTCTCAGACTTCCAGCCACCAGAACTTCAAGACAATATATTTCTGTTGTTTAAGCCACCTAGCGTGTGGGTTACAGCAGCCCCAGCAAACTAAGCCAGTGTCTTTCAGTCTGCACCAGGCACCGTGCTAGACACTTCACGGGCTTTAGTTCAATTAATCTTCATACCCATCCTGTGGGGTAGACGTTGTACGGTCTCACTTTACACATAGGAAACTGAAGCTCAGAGGAGGTGAGTGCTCTGTCTTCAATTATGCAGTTAGTAAAAGGCAGAGCTGGACCTTGAACTCCCGTCAGCCTGAACAATGCCACAGGAAGGCACACAGGAAGCACTCATCTAGTTGTTGGGGAGTCTTGAGACACTATCATTAGACCAAAGGCAAAGCTGACAACAAATCCAACAAAGCTTTGAGGAGGAGTCAGAACTGTCCCCCTGATTGCAAATGGGTGCAGCCCCTATGGAAAACAGTATGCACTTTCCTCAAAAAGTTAAAAATAGAACTATCCTATGATCCAGCAACCCCACTTCTGGGTACATATCTGAAGAAAATGAAAGCACTATGTCAAAGAGATATCTGCACCCCGATGTTCACTGCAGCGTTATTCACAACAGCCAAGACACATGGAAACAACATAAGTGCCCATTGATAGATGAATGGATAAAGAAAATGTGGCACATATGTACAGTGAAATATTATTTAGCCGTGTAAGTCACTTCCTGTTTCCTGGTTAGCCATGTAAATCCTGCCATTTGTGACAACATGGATGGACCTTGAGGGCATTATGCGAAGTGAAATGAGTCAGGCGGAGAAAGACAAATACTATAAGATCTCACTTATATGTGGAATCCAAAACAGGGGGGAAAATCCAAACTCATAGAAAAAGAGATCAGATTTGTGGTCACCAGAGGCAGCGGGTGGGGAGAAGGGAATTTGATGAAGGTGGTCAAAAGGTACACACTTCCACTTATAAGATAAATGAGAACTGGGAATGTGAATAGCATCCAACATGATGACTGCAGTTAACACTGCTGTCTGGTATATTTGAAAATTGCTAAGAGAGTAAATCCTAAAAGGTCTCATCACGAGGAAAAAATTTTTTTCTTTTTTCTTTTTTTGTATTGATATGAGATGATGGATGTTAATTTATTGCGGTTATCATTTTGCAATATATATAAGTCAAGAGTCAAGTCATTATGCTGTACCTCTTAAACGTATCCAGTGCTGTATGGCAATTATATCTCAATAAAACTGAAAGGAAAGAAAAGACCGTCCCTGGGGAAGATCAGTTAAGAAGCCAGACCCCAAGGAGAAGCAGGTCTTCCCTGAACCCTTCCTTGTCTTGGGCTCCAAGAAGCAGAAGGACCAGGAATAGAAGTCTCTTTAGGCACTTCCTGTTTCCTGGTTCCTGCCCCCTCCTCCAGCACCACTTTTTGCTGAACAGTTCCTCTCCCCCCATCTCAGGGCAAGAGCCCCTCGTTCCTGGGAGAACAGGAGAACTGCTCTTAATGATCACCCTGGAGGAAAGCCCATGTTTGAGGCAGGCTTTGTATTCCTGGTAGAAAATGTTCCGCCTCACACCAAAATAAACTCACTGACAACTCCTCCTGGGGCTTCATATCTGAGATGTAGAATAGACAATGTCATCCCTTTGTGTGTGAGACGGGAGATCCACCAACAAAAGAAGCCTGGCAGAGAGAAGTCAGAGAAGAAAGGAGAGGTGGCTGCAGTCACACTACACACATGGCTCTCTCTCCTAAATTACTTCTTTTAATGTATATATGATGAGTTTTTCTGATTACAGGTGGAAATAAATGTTAATTTGTAGAAAATTGGGGAAACACAAAAATAGCATAAAGAAGAAAATTTAAATCATCTACAGTCCCAACTCTTAAATAATACCACTGTTTATACAGGAAAAAAAAAGAATTGTACATATAGGTACACATAGATGTGTGAAGTTGATCATGTTTTTTCCCTACTTTTTCCACTTAATATGTTGTAAGGTTTTTTCTGTGCCGAGTCAGAGTGCTGTTTGTTCTCCAATCTCCACTCTCCCATTCTCCCTTTAGTAACAGAATCCACCAAAATTTTTTGTAATTGTTCATGATACTTTTAACACTACACTTCCCAGCAACTTAAATGTCCATCGACAGATGAATGGATAAAGAAGCTTTGATACATATATACAATGGAATATTACTCCTCCATAAAAAAGAATGAAATAATGACATTTGCAGCAACATGGATGGACCTAGAGATTATCACACTAAGTGAAGTAAGTCAGACAGAGAAAGACAAATAGCATATGATATCAATTATACATGGAATCTTAAAAAATGATACAAATGAACTTATCTTCAAAACAGAAATAGATTCACAGATATAGAGAACAAACTTAAGGTTACCAAAGGGGAAAGGTGGGGGAGGGGTAAATTAGGAGTTTGAGTTTAACAGATACACACTACTATATATAAAACAGAAAAACAACAAGGACCTACTGTATAGCACAGGGAACTGTATTCAATATCTTGCAAATAACCTATAATGGAAAAGAATCTGAAAAAGAATATATCTATATATACATATACATAACTGAATCACTTTGTTGTACACCTAAAACTAATACAACATTGTAAATCAACTATACTTCAATTTTTAAAAACCTACACTTCCCAGCCTCCCTTGCAGCTAAGCGTAGCCATGAGAACTCAGGAAGTGAGGATGAAGTATGGACTGTCTTGGACCATGCTCTATAGATGGCAGAGCAACAAGATAGAAGGAGGCTGGGTCCCTGAGTGACCTCTTGGAGCAGAGCTGCTGCAAGTCCTGGACTGACTATTTCCAGACTGCTGCATGAAGGAGAAAGAAACTTCCATCTTTTATAATTCACTGTTAATTTAGGTCTTCTTTATAGCAGTTGAATCTATATCTTAATACATGTTTCTGTATCTTTCGCTACAATATAGTTTGAATGACTGCATGTTTTTCTATCACATGAATGTTCAGCATCAAAATTTATTGAATCCAGAAAAAAGTTACTGAATAGAGCTAATTATAAATTCTTGGCCATTTGTATTTCTTTCAAACTTTTCTTTATAATAAACACCACTGCAATAAGAATCCTTGTATATAAACCTATGGGTATATTACTGATTTTTTTTTTTTTTTTGCCGTACGCGGGCCTCTCACTGCTGTGGCCTCTCCCGTTGCGGAGCACAGTCTCCGGACGCACCAGCCCAGCAGCCATGGCTCACGGGCCCAGCCGCTCCGTGGCATGTGGGATCCTCCTGGACTGGGGCACAGACCCTCTTCCCCTGCATCGGCAGGCAGACTCTCAACCACTGCGCCACCAGGGAAGCCCCCTACTGATTATTTTTTAGGTACATTTATAGAAGCAGAACTCCTAGGTCAAATAATACAAATTTTAAAATATTTTTTTATTTCATGATTATCATGTGTTTGCTGTAGGAAGGTATCCTGCTTGAAATTCCACCTGAATGTTCTCCTATACAAATTTTTATTTGTATAGGTTTATAAGATTCACTTCATGTTTATGTTTATTTTTATTACCTTCTCCCTCCCATATGGATAGGAAGAAGTAGAATTAGTCATGCAAGCTCTGGCGTCAGATTTCCTAGATCTGTGTGTGTGTAACCTTGGGGAAATTTCTTAACCTGTCTATATTCCACTTCCTCATTAAAGAAAAAAAAAGGCATTCTAACAGTGCCCACCTTATGAAGATATGAGAATTGAGTTAATACAGGTAAAACATTTAGTGCCAACCATATAGGAAGTGCTCACTAACCATTCACTATTATTTTTATTCTTTCTAGGATTGTTTATGACATTTGCTTTCTGTTCAAAAAAATGTTTAGATTTATTCTAGGTATAAATTATTTCAATTCTTACTGCCCACCATTGATAGCCTGCATTTTCCATTCTTAAAGTGCTTGTTTCATACCTTGCCATGTTGAAATGCATTTTCCAGTCTTTTTTTTTTCCAGAAAAAAATATATACAAGCGGTATAATCACTGTCTCTGCATACCTATGAATGTTTTCACATTGTCTTCCAATATGAATGACCTCTTGTCTAGGCATAGAATTGGGGGGTAAATTTTCCTTCAAAGCTTCGACTCTAATTCTTTTCTTCTTCCGTAGAGAATGTTGAGGAGAAATTTGCTATCATGCTGGTCTGATTTTTCTCCCTTTGTTTCTTTTAAAAATGTTTACCTTCAAGTGTACTCATACGATTGTTTCTTTATCCTTGAAATTTAAAGTCTTCCCTGGCAGTGACTATGGGATGGTTTCTTTTTCTTAGTTATTATATGAGAAGACTTTCCATCTGTAGATTCAAGTCCTTCTTTAGCTCAATCAAGTTTTCTATAACCACACCTTTAGGTACTGTTCCTTCTACAGCAAGTACGGCTGCTATTGTTTTCTCTTGCTGAGAACAATGTTCTATGCTTCAAATCTCCTCCATATTCTTCATCCACACTCTGATCACTTTAAGCCCTTGTGTTCTGGGAGAACCTCTTAGTCATGGAGTCTCAGTGATTTCCTCTCCTGAATACTTCTTAAGTCTCTCTACCTCTCTCCATCCCAACTACTCCCATTCTAACAGGTCTTCCTGCTTAGTCCTGCACCTCTACAATTCATTCCCCACTGAGCAGGGGAATCTCTTAAGCATCTCTTTTAAGATGTAAATTAAATCATTCTTCTCTCATCTTTCAAAGAGTAGCCCCCACTCGCCACAACTAGAGAAAGACCGTGCACAGAAACGAAGACCCAACACAGCCAAAAATAAATAAATAAAATAGAATTAAATACAGTCACCTCAAGGCCTCCAACAAACTGCATGGTTTGGCCCTGTGGTTCCTAAGAGCCATCCACCAACCTATCCCACAAAGGTCTATTGGGGTTGACAGCATTCGAGGATGGGTGCAGAGTTTGGAGTGGTAGGAAAATGCTATCTCTTATGAAATATGCCCCAGGCACAGCTATCAGGACAAGGATAGAAAGAGGTAAAGACACAGGAGGTGAGAACACAGTATGGAGGAAGAAGTCATCACAGTTTTGAGGGGTCAGTAGGTTCCAGGTTGTAAAAATCAGACCAGGAAGGTAATAAAGGGCATATTTGTTGAGCACCCACTATGGGCAAACACTGTTCTATATATAGCCCATTTAATCTTCCCATCTTTATTAATTATTCCCATTTTTCAACAAAAAAAACTCTGAGAAAGTAAATGACTTGACCAAGATCCCATGGCTAATAAGACATGGGGACAAAGATAAAATTCAAGTCTGCATGATTTCAAAGTTTCTGATCTTTCCCTATATCCTGTGGCCTCCCTAAAAGGTGAATTCCAACATGGCAGCTGGGGATGGAGCCATGTGGAAGTGGAAGGCTTTAATAGGTCCCCAAGTTGGAGATAAACTCCTTGCTCCGTTCCAGGAACATTCAACCTATATATTAGACTAGGCTAAGTTTGGCTAAAGCAATACAAGCTGGCTGGAGGACAGCGTTTTTCCATGTTCCCTCCTATGGATCCACCATGCTTGTCATCATATGTGTCCATCTAGCATATGTGTCCTATCTGCTCTTCATGGTCCTTCGAGATGGCAGAGCCAAGAGGTGAAAGGAGCCTGGGTTGCCAAGTCACCACATGGAAGGCTGTCCATCAAATGCCCAATTGCACTGTGTCATATGCAAAAAACCAAAAACTTTATTGTTGAAAAGTTCACTGAGATTTTGGACTTCTTCGTTACAGCAACCAGCATTGATTACACTGACTAATACAAGTAATATCACAAGTTTAAAAACTGAGGCTGCAAAAGCCAAGATTCATATTTGAGTAGCCTCATGTCAAACTCAGGGCTCCTTTCCCCATGGCACACTGCCCCTGGTGACCTGAAACTTGTCCGGGTTCAGGCTCTAGCTCTCTATGGAACTCAGGGAAAGTCACTTCTCCTCTCTGGACCTCAGTTTTCCCTGTCTGCAGAATGACAGGAGCTTTGACCTGGATGGTGGCATGGGGCACTTGCTCTATGAAGGCAAGTCTTACTGCTGCCTGCAGCCCAAATGCATTATTCTGCAGTGACCCCACGCACAGTCACCACCCACAGTTCTTGGGTCATCAAGTCATTCATTGCAAAAGGAGGGTCAAAACTTTTCTTTTTCCCAAAAGATTCATCCCAGTTTGTTATATAATCATCTACATTTAGAATGTCTTTACAGTAACCATGGAAACCATGACGTGTGCAGTCCAAACTTTGTTCAAAATCTGCTGATGAGGATAAAGAAATGGTTCCTTATGTGGACCTTAGAGGGACCAACATGGTTCCTCTCTTTCCTCTGTGGGACTTGGCTTGACTTCTGGCTGTGGGGAGCCAAGACCAGGAAGAGAAGGGCTTTCCTTATGGAGATGACCAATATCTGAGCTGAATTTTGCCAGATTAACTGAGGCTTTCTAGGCACAAAAGAGATGCGGGGAGCTGTGGATGGGAGATAGAGTGTGTGCAAAAGCCTGGAAGTGTGAAAGACCTTGTTATGTCTAGGAAACAAGCAGATGGTTATTTTTCAGGCACAAGTGTGGTGACGGGGACAGTGAAGAGGAGGAAGCTGGAAAGGTAGAGTGGAGGTAGGTCATCAAGGCGTTTGTGTGCCAGGCTCAGGAATTTAGACTCAATTCTGTAGAGTCGCCAGGAGGGCGGGAGGGGCTTTTGAGGGAGGTGAAAGGCAGATAGATCCTCAGCTCCACCCACCCCCTCGCCTCCAGACCTACATAGTCAGCATCTCCCAGGGTAGGACCTAGACATTTATACTTTTTAAAACCTTTCCAACAGTATGGCGGTCCCTCAAAAAATTAAAAACAGAACTATCGTATGATCCAGCAATCCCACTTCTGGGTATATATCCAAAATTATTGAAAACAGGGTCTCAAAGAGGTATTTGTACACACATGTTCATAGCAACATTACTCACAACAGCCAAGGAATGGAAGCAGCCCAAATGTCTATTGACGGATGAACAGATAAACAAAATGTGGTCCATACATACAGTGGGATATTATTCAGCCTTAATAAGGAAGGAAATTCTGACACATGGTACAACATGGATGAACCTTGAGGACATCATGTCAAGTGAAACAAGCCAGTCACAAAAAGACAAATACTATACGATTCCAGTTATATAAGGTACCTAGAATAGTCAAAATCATAGAGATAGAAAGAACGATGGTAACAAGGAGTATGGGGAGGGGTAGTAGGGAGTTGTTATTTTTTTATTTTTTTGCGGTACGCGGGCCTCTCACTGCTGTGGCCTCTCCCGTTGCGGAGCACAGGCTCCGGACGCGCAGGCTCAGTGGCATGGCTCACGGGCCCAGCCGCTCCGCAGCATGTGGGATCTTCCCAGACCGGGGTACGAACCCGTGTCGCCCGCATCGGCAGGCAGACTCTCAACCACTGTGCCACCTGGAGTTGTTATTTAATAGAAATAGAATTTCAGTTTTGCAAGATGAAAAAGTTCTGGTCATGTGTTGCACGACAATGTGAATATAATTAACATGAACAATGGTTAAGATGATAAATTTTATGCTATGTGTTTTCACCACAATTAAAAATACTTTCCAGGTGTATCTGAGGTCCCACTGCTGGGAGCCCTGGGGAGCCACTGATAGAGCTATGGATGACTCACTATTAGGGGCAGTATGAGGTCAAATTAACATTTCAGGAAGAACAACCTAGCTGAAAAATGGAAGAGTGGATCAGATGGGATCAAAACTGAAGGTGAGAGAGAATTCCCCGGCGGTCCAGTGGTTAGGACTTGGCACTTTCACTGCCTTGGCCCGGATTCGTTCCCTGGTCAGGGAACTAATATCCTGCAAGCCACAAGGCGCAGCCAAAAAAAAAAAACACTGAAGGTGAGAAATGAAGCGACCAGCTGGGAGACTGTTGCAACAGTCAGCCAAGAGGAACTGGGGCTCTAAAGGGGTTGAGAGTGGGGAGGGAAAGCTGAGAGATGCTTCACCTAATCAGGTTTCATGAGCCCCATTTTACAGGTAAGAAAATGAGGCTCAAAGTGGTAACTACCTCGCAGCAGGCCCAGAGTAGGCAGGAGTCACACCTAGGGAAGTCTGGTTCCAGGAGGTCAACCACACAGTTCACTGCCCCTTAAGTCCAGTACTCATCCCCTGTCCAAGAAGCATGCTGAAAGATACATGTAGACTTCGGGAAAGGAAGACTCTCTTGCTGGAGGAAATGGCTGGATGGCCTCCAGGCCACAACACGAGGCCTTGGACCAAGCCCCACACAGGGAGTATGACCATGTTGAAGACTGTTGTTAGCTTCAGGGACCAGAGCTGCCCCTGCTTTGGGCCAGAGGAGGTAACAAATGGCAGTAGGGATTCAGCCTCCTCCCAGGCCCCAAGGATATTTCACTCTCCCCGCCCACCTCAGGGCCCTTGCACTGGCTTTTCCTCTACAGGGAAATTCCTCTTTTCTCTCACTTTCCCACACCTGTTTAACCCTTACTCAGATCTCAGCTTTAACCACAAAGAAGCATTTCTTCACACACACACACCTGCACACACACACGGCAGATCAAGACAACGCTCCCTGTCATCCCTTCTCATAGTTCCCTATACTCCTATCAACTCATTCTGTCTCCCAGATGGAACAAACAGCACAGCTGAGCTGAGTAGCTGAGGGCAGATGTAGAGAGGAATCATTTAAAAGGCGAGCAGGGTGAAGGGAAACACGAAGGCTCGTGCAGTGCTCCAGACTAGAAACAGGGGGGCACCATGAACAGCCCGGCCGGAGGCCCAGCACGGGGGAAGCTGTAATGAACCTGAGAGCTGGGTGGAGAGCTGCGGCCTTCAGTAAGGACACAGTCAACAACCAGTGATCTGGGGGAATAAATACCTCGACTGCATCTTCCTCCCTCTCTCCGGTCTCTGGCCAGGCCCCTGTTGGCCCAGTCCAATCTGACAGCTGAGAACAGAAGAGCCGTTCGATACAGATCACAGCGGTCAGCCCCCAGGGAAGCGTGGAGGACGGTGGAGGTGGACCCAGAGAGGCAAACGAAAGGCACAGAGCACTTGTCCCGCCTTATAATTAAGGGAATATGTAAGTCTGTGTGATTATTCAAAGCCTGCCTGTCCCATTCAACCTTGAACCCCATGAGGGCAGGGGCTGGGTCACCACTTTATCCCTTGCAGTTAGCATAGCACCTGCACACAAGGCACCCACTAAATATTCACTGAGTGAATGAATAAGTGATGCAATGAAGGAACAAACTCCTCAGTATGAAGAACAGACACTCACAGAGGGAAGCCCTCGGGATCAGTCAGGACCAGCCGTTCCTCCTCAGAGCCAGAAAGCTGAGAAACATTGTCACTGATCATCAGACATGACCTTCAGAGCCTTGTCATCCAGCCTGGGCCTCAGCCCTGTCCTGGGTGCAGGACCTGGAGTAGACGGTGCTGCCCTGACATACTAAATCCTCCCCACTGACTCAGAGCTGGACCCCACTGCCCCAGACTCAGTGTGGGACTCCAGAGAACCCTAGCCCTGCTACCCACAAACTCCCTAGAGAAGCCTAGCCCTGCTACCCAGGTTCTGCCACCAGCCCCCCACCGCCATAACTGACCCCTACATATGGACGCCTGCCTGACTGTCCTGAGGCCACCATACCTCCTCCATAGTGTGGTAGGACCACGCACTGTCCCCCACCTCTACCATCTGCCCACCATTTGGTCCTACAGCCATTTTACACTCTACCATGCCACACCTAGCCCAGTCTCACTGTCTTCCCTCTTGGCTACTACTAAGTCCCAGCATTCCGGATGGGAATTTCTACATAACATCCAACCAATCAAGGTGGCTGGGGGAAGAGGGCATCTAGGATCTGTAGGCTTTGCTCCTGAGTCAAGTTTCAAGCCAGTAAGGTCTAGCTCTGCCTTCCTGTCACCTCCCTCTACATGGAGAAGGATACCAAGTCTGCTGTGTATGCTTATAAGAGTTCATCACACAAAGGTGCCCAGCTGGATGGAACAGTGTAGGTTGAAATCCAACCCATGCTCCACTGGACAAACTGTGCACCTGGCATAAGCTGGGACTGCCCAAAGGAAGGAGTGCCTTTTTCTAATTTGAACAAAGATGCTTATGGGCTAAGGGTCTACCCTAAAACTGACACTACATGAAATCTGGGCAAAAGGGCCTATACCCAACACAACTGGGGCCTGAAATATTCTCTTTCTACCTCTGAATTTCATGAAGTCAGATGACTTCAAGTCCAATACTTCCTGTGGAAATTCATTAAACAAAAAGAACTTCTGGAGTAACAAAAGATATCATTGCAATTACATTTATCAAAAAAAGCATGGCAATCAATGTCTCATGCACAGACCGCGTTTCAAATGCCCTTAATCAATGGCTGTGCTAATTACACATTTATTGCAATTAATTTCATTTCAGTTATGCCTTAATTACTAACCTTGAGTGAGATTGGGCAGCTCAGAGAATTTGTGTCACCACAGAGCTAGGACCCAGAGATAAGTTGCCGTCCTTCGATTGAAAGATGCTACTCCATTAAAAGTTAGTTATTGGATCCAAGCTTTTTGGGGGAGGAGGGGGCTGGTTTCTCCAGGGAGGCAATTCATAATGTGAGTCTGAAATTGACTGTAGGATGGCAGGCAGCTGTGCTTACTAATTAACTGGAGCTGGTGTTTAATTTGCTTCTTATTGATGCTGATTCCTCACTGGTTCCTTAGCTGTGGTCAGAGGATAAATGCCTTCAGTGTTTATGATTTTGTGCTGTCCTCAGCCTCTGGTTCAGTGCCACTTGTTCACTGTCTTCCCTCCAAAGGAGGGCTCTTTCTTAGTACCTTCTCACCTCTAAAAGACTCAGCTCTGCATTCCTGGGGCAGGGTCCAGGATAGAGGCTCCTCATGTTGGTTGAGATGCCCAGGGAGAATTCCATTTCAATAATCCAGCCCGGGGTGTTGGGAGAGAACTTGCCCTGTGGCAAAGAAAAAGCAGCTTGTTTGGTAGACAGAATTCAGGCTCTGCAATCCCTCAGAGCAGGGTTCAAGTCCGAGTTCTGATACTTTCTAGCACTGTGGTCTTGGGCAAGCCATTTAATCACCCTAAGCCAAGTAAATGAAAAACCGAAGTGCCCAATCCTTGGTAGGAGCTCAAAAAGTATCAACTGCCTTCCACAGTAAACCCTTCTCTAGGACTTACAACAAGGCTGCCTCTGGGAGATTTACTTCCAAAAGATCTTTCTGTAAAACATCTTTTTAATCATTTCAGGAAAAAGGAAGTGTAGAAATCTGCTAGTAGACCTTCATCTTAAAGACGGGGAAACTGAGACCAAACAAGGGGATGCCAGAGGTCACACTGTTAGCTGGTGTCAGAATTAAACTAGAACTGGGTCACCTGACTCCTAACTGTAGAACTTTCCTGCTACGTCACAAGATAGCCTCTTTAGAAAGTCATATGTCAGTATCTGGTAAAGACTGAAGATATACAAATATCCCATGTATGTGCTCCAGGAGAGAGGTATATTGATGTTTACTGCAGCATCATTTGTCATCAGAAAAAAAAAAAGTATCAGCAACCTAAATATCCCTCAGTAGAGAAACACAGAAGCAAAGGGTAATGGATTCACAGGGTGGAATACTATACAGCACTTAAAATGAATGTACTTGATCTATGTTATCAGTATGGATAAATTTCTAAAACATCATGTTTGAATTTTAAAAAGCAAGTTGCAGAACATTTTCAGCATGATATCACTTATGTTAGTTTTTTAAATTTAAAAAGGCAAAAAGAGAGACTATAAGCCGATCCATATGTAATTTAGGTATTAGAACATGAGCAGGAAGAATATATAAACTAGAGGCAGTGGCTACCTGGAAGAATGGTGAACAGGACTGAGGAGCGGTACAAAGGGGAACTTACAGCAGTAAGTGTAGCACGTTACTTATCTTTTTAAAGAAATATTTAAAGCAAATATGATTAAATGTTCACATGTGCTAGCTTTGGATGGTAGGTACCTGGCTTTCTTTCCAAATTCCTTGTTCTGTTTGAAATATTCCAACATTACAACAAAAAAGTATAACAGTTAAGCTTTGATACAACAGTTAAGCTTTTTCTGTCTAAAAAAAACTGAATGATCATCATTTACTGAGAACAGAGACACGTAACTTTGAGAAGGTTCCAAGTTAACACTCAACAGAACCAGAGGTAAGGTGACCACACATCCCAGTCTGCCAGGCCTAAACCCAGTCTATGGGACATTCATGGGTACTCAATAAATATTTATTAAATGAATGAATGAATTAATTAATTAAAATATAGTGGATACGCAAGTAATGCATTTTCTCTCCTTTGCTTATAAAGGTTCACAGGAAAATCAATGAGACGGGGCAAAGTGAGACATGCAGATTGATGACAAGCCCATTGCCTTTGTCTGGGTCCTAGACTCTTGGAGAAGGATGTTGGTGGCTGGGACTAGGGAGATGGTAGTGGAAATGGAGAAAGATGGACAGATTTCAAAGACAATTAGGAAATGGAATTAGTAGGATGTGCTGACGGAATAGATGTGGGGATTGAAGAGGAAGATCGATCTCATCTAAGACCCTGGCTTCACTACTCCCTGGGACAGGACCAGGTTAGAGGGAGAGACCTTGAGTTCCATCTTGGATGCAATGAATTTAAGGAGCAACCCAACCTTCAAAGAGGAACACACACCTTTCACTTCTGCCTCCAAGGCCAATAATATCTCTTTCCTGGGGCTCTGTGTGTGGGCTCCGCCCTCCACCATGGCAGGGTGCCCCAGAGGGCTCCCAGCTTCCATTCCCTGGGTTTTCAGGAAGGTTGCAGGGACTCAGATATTAGTTAGCAGGCCTGTCAGATGGGCTTTGAAGCAGCAGGTCAGCCTAAGACCAGCAAGGCTGCATTGTCAACGTCTGCGTTGTCAAACTTAAAAACAACTCAAAAGATCCGGGTAAGAGTGTGCCCCCAACCCCACCACTAGGCTTTCATCCTGACTGGATCCCAAAAGGGATCTGTGCCGAGAGCCTGTCTGTCTCCTGGGGAACAGGGGCCGGTGCCAGGTACATAGAAATACAAAAAGGGTCTGGCCCCCAAATTCCCAGGGAAATGCTCTGCTCTGACGGTGATGGCATATAGCCAACAGTCAACGTCTGCCTGCATAGCCCTGAAAAGAGAACATAGGGGAAAACCCTTCTGCGAGTGGAGGGTTTCACAGTGCCAGTGAAAATTATGCACAGAATGACGATCATAGTCAAAATCCTTGTGGGCCATGATGGAAAGGCCTCTTGTTTTAAACATCAGTCTTGCTCTTGGGTCTCGTTCATTTTTTTCGGTGCTGAAGAGTGCAGAAACCTCGGCTTTATCCAGGTGGACTGGCTGAGGCTGGGTGGCTGCAAATGGACTTCCCAAAGGCTATACGTAATTGCTTTTCTTTCAGCTTTTCTTAAAAATTTTCATTTATTTTTCTCCCATCCTCACCCTGGCCTAGGGCCAGTGCTTTTGGGTTGAATAAATTTAAATGTCATTACTGATAATGCGAAAAGCCAAGCCCACCTGTGAGCCATGTTGCACGATGTAACCTTTCCAGATGGGAGGATTATAGGCCCTCAATAGCTCCACTGCCACTTATCCATCAGTGCACCAAGTCCCAGGCCAAGGTCTGTGCAACTCTAGGTGTCTCCAATGATTTCAATGACTCCTGCAAACCTCTCAAAATTTTCTCAAAACAGATCGAATTTTCATTCAGTATCCAATTAAAAATAAGTACACATCGTGCAAGATTTTGAAGCACGGCTTCTTAACCTAGGTTCTACACGTCTGTGGATAGAATTCAGTGATCTAGGAATGTGGGCAGGAAAAGTTACATCTTTTATTCACCAACCTCGGATTGAAACTTGGAATTTTCTTCCATTATGAATAAAGAAAATTGGGCTTCCCTGGTGGTGCAGTGGTTGAGAGTTCACCTGCCGATGCAGGGGACATGGGTTCGTGCCCCGGTCCGGGAAGATCCCACATGCCACGGAGCAGATAGGCCCGTGAGCCATGGCTGCTAGGCCTGCGCATCCGGGGCCTGTGCTCCGCAACGGGAGAGGCCACAGCAGTGAGAGGCCCGCGTACCGCAAACAAAAATAAAGAAAACAAACCACAGTGGTATTAGAAGGACGTGGGCTTTCACCAATTAAACTCATGAATATTTTCATACCACCTAACAATTGCTACATATTTCAGATATTTTGAAACATTTACATTCAACACTACTTTGCAATCACAGTATTTATTAAGCCCTCCACTAGGTTGATAGTTAAAGTGTTAATAAAGAAGCACATTTATCACAATATCACAAAATTTTTTCTTAACATTCGGATAACTATATTTCAATATAATTGGTTTCCTTTGGAAGCCTATGTATTTGTTATGCATTTAAAAATTTTATACTTGAACAGAGGTCCATAGGCCCCACCAAACTAATGAGAGGGTCTGTGTAGATTAAAAAGGCTAGGAACCCTGCTTTGGGTTGGGGAGTGAGGCGAAAGAGGAAGAAAATGAAGGAAGAAATTTAATAATGATGGATGGAGAACGTATTAATGTACCATCTGTTCTGAGCTTACCACTGGGGGAAAGGCAGGCATCTGAAGATCAAAACAACAAGATTCCACCCCTCTTCCTAAATCAACACTTCTCAAACTTTAATTTTGTGTAGTAAAGAATTTAGCCTTGCCCAAAGAAAATTCTAGCCTTTGTTCCCAGCACCTGGAAGGTAACCTCTAAAACCTTGAAATTTCCTGAGTGATAGGAGTAAGACTTTGGGGATGGTTTGTTATGCAGCAACAGCTGACTGATACACCTCTGGACACTAGTGGTTACCCCTAACTGACTGAACTTCCTGTGTCCCCATCTTCTTTAGGTCAGTTCCCCCAGAATCTAGCTCAAGTCAGGGGCAAACCCTGTGCCAGTTCCCAACCCTCCCCCTCCACCTTCTCTGTTCCCGTTTTGCTTCTCATTAACTGTGTGAGCTTGGCAAAAAAAATATTTAACTTCTCTGAGCCTCACTTCTTTAGGCTTGTTGGGAATTTTGGTTGTAGATGTTAACACACTTTCTAGGACAATTCTAAGGCATCTGAAAGATGTTCAATAAATGGTAATAAATCAACAATTCCAGACTGATTCCTGAGAAATTCCTCACTCCATTGAGATGTTAGAGAAAGAAAAAAACCCTAAGCTGGATGGATGGATGGATGGGTGGATGAGGATGTCATACCTTTGGAAGGGCAGATAAACAGATGGGTGGATGGTTCATAGATGGACAAATGGAGCCCCTCATCCCTGGGGATGCCCAACTGCCTCACATTTGCTTCTTTTCCTCTCCCATCTAGCTCCCACTCATTCCTCTCCTTCAAAATCAACTCCAGGGTTATTTTAAGTGTCCTTTTGAACAAATCACAAATCTCAAATTGGCTGGTGAGGGTTTCTAGCATTCTAATTGTGAAACATGCTTCTGAATGACTTAGGAGCTGAGGGGAGCTTGAAAAAAGCCCAAGATGCTGAGAGAAAATGAGAAACATGACATTTAGAAAAGGAAACCAATTTTCTTTAACTAAAACTGTTGCCTCTGTAAACCATATTATACATCCAATAAATTCACATAATGTTAGGTCCCTCACAAAAGAGAGAGGGGAGAGGAGAGGAAGAAAGAGAAAAAAGGATAAGAAAAACCTTGCAGAGATTTCCAAAGTCATATTTTCCCATTAAAAACAACTGCTGGGCTTCCCTGGTGGCGCAGTGGTTGAGAGTCCGCCTGCCGATGCAGGGGACACAGGTTCGTGCCCCGGGTCCGGGAAGATCCCACATGCCGCGGAGCGGCTGGGCCCATGAGCCATGGCCGCTCAGCTTGCGCGTCCGGAGCCTGTGCTCCGCAACAGGAGAGGCCACAACAGTGAGAGGCCCGCGTACCGCAAAAAAAAAAACCAAAAAACAATTGCTTTAATCCTTATGAGAGTTATTAAGACTCAGACTACCTGGATTCAAATACAGGCTCTACCACTTACAAGTGGAGTAACCTTGGGCAAATCACTTAACCTCTCCATGCTTCAATTCCTTCATCTACAAAATGAGGATAATAATAATACCTACCCCATTGGGTAGTTGGGAGGATTACTGAGATACTATAAGTAAAGCTCTTAGAAATCATCCAGGCACGTGGTAAGTGCATGGTAAACGCGAGCAAATATTATTACTATTACTCCCACACACATTCACTAGGCGAAGAACACAGCTGCAGGACCTGTGTAACCTAGGGAATATGAATAGATTCGGCACTGCAGTGACTACTTTGAAGACCCTCATTGTCCTTTACAGCTTCACAAATTGATATTCTCCACTCTGATTACCCATAATGATCCTGACACTAACTGCTCACAAGTTCGATCACAAACATCATGTAACCCAAGTATGGATGTGGACCATATGGTCCAGCCCAACCTAGTGTTATACTGAAAGAAACAGTCCAGCAACCAAAAAAAGTAATTTAAGGGACTTCCCTGGTGGCGCAGTGGTTAAGAATCCGGCTGCCAATGCAGGGGACACGGGTTTGAGCCCTGGTCTGGGAAGATCCCACACACCGTGAAGCAACTACGCCCATGCACCACGACTACAGAGCCCGTGCTCTAGAGCCCACAAGCCACAACTACTGAGCCCTTGTGCCACAACTACTGAAGCCCATGTGCCTAGAACCCGTGCTCCGCAACGAAAAGCCACAGCAAGAAGCTGGCACACTGCCACGAAGAGTAGTCCCCACTCACCACAACTAGAGAAAGCCTGCGCGCAGCAATGAAGACCCAACGCACCCAAAAATAAATAAATTTATCTTTTTTTAAAAAGTAATTTAAAGCACTTCAAACATTTACTCAATCTCCCAGAAAATTTCAAAGGGAGAAGTATTATACATTCTTAACACACAACAAACATCTTTAAAACCTCCCCTATCACTGTGGCTTTCAATATCCCATGCATATTATTTTCCTAAAACCCTCTCTCTCCCTTTCACTCACTTTTAACCTCCAGATCTTGAGGCTTTTCTATTTCTAACCCTCTCCATATGTTTGCACCTTAGTTCTTTCTTTATTGGGTAGATCAACATAAACTTCTGACAGCTTTAGTGGCTTCTTCCCGTTTCATACTTCACCTAAATTCTGTACAACGAAGGTGAGCCCAGGAGCTGACCAAGTAGGACAGAATTCTTCCCTATGGAATCAGGGAGAAAGCTAAAAATGCTCATTCATAATTGTCCCTGCGACACCAAGTTCTCCAATATCTCCATGGCTTTGCTCAAGTTATTTCCTCTGTGTAGAACGCACTCTAGTTTTCTTGAGTAGCTTTTGGTTGGACTGGCACCTCTGTTCTGAGAGCTGAGAGTGAGGCTGGGTTGGTATGGAGGGGTACAGGGCTGGAAATGTGAGGTCTAGTTTAGGCAGTCTGACTCACCTCCGATCTGGTTTGGAAATTCATAATGTGTTCCCTCATAGTCTGGGTGACACTGGCCTCACATGTGGTCCAGAGGACATAATGGCTAGTAAGGAGTTGGACTAGCTGACCCCAAAAACTCAGATTACGTGGCATTTAGAGCAAAAGAGCCCCTTACGGGGAAAAAGCAAGCCAACGTTCACCCTAAATTGCTATAGCCATCAACTACCACCCACTGGTCCCTATGAGGCAGAAACATCAGACTTGGAAGATAGTTCAAGGTTCTCCAAACCAGTAGGTCCATGGTGGCATCTCTGAATACTAACTTCCACCCCCTAACATGGGGCAAAGAACCCCTAGACCAGACCTTTTGAAAAACACCCTAGAAATCTTATCTTTTACACAGCAGTTTACAGTTTTCAGTGGACTTTTACCTATGTCCTCACAACCCCATGAGACAAACAGGAACGGAATCCCAGTTCTGACAATAGTTTCATGTGACATTGAGCATGTCACTTCCCCTCACTGGAGCTCAGTCTTCTTACCTGTGAAAAATACTCAGGATAAACTAAGCTATGCTACATAACAAACTCAAACTCGATGGCTTTGCACCACAAAAGTCTATTTCTTGCTCATAATAAATATCCAAGGTGAACCTGTGAGGGGCTCTGCTGTACACAGTCTCACAGACTGACGGTCTCTACCATCTTGTAGCTGATCCATCTGGAACACAAGGCCTCCGTATTCACATGGCCAGGGAAGAAGTAAATTAGAGCAGGCTTTTAACCATCACAGAAGTGACACACATGACTCCCACTCATATGTTATTGGCCCTGCATAACTCCAAGGGAGCCAGGAAATATCAGAAAATAAGTGGAATCTTCGGTAAACAGTGTCACTGCCACAAGATATGATAATAATACCTCCCTTGCTAGGTGACTAGACGAATTAGATGGACAATTATATTTCACAAGGACTTTCAACATTTAAACCTCAGCTAAATTTGACTGTGTAGCTTCTGTCTGCTAGGCCCTGTGATTAGTGCTGAGAATACCATGGTAAGCCTCTCCTCATGGAGCTTATAGTCTAGTGCGTGAGGCAGACAAAAATCAGATCATCACACCAATGTGAGTGTAATGAAACACTGAGACAGATGCACTGTCCGAGAGACTCATGGTGATGAAACGAGGATCCTGGACTCATCTGGGGGCCCAGGAAGACTTCCCCTAGAAGGTCATTCTTGGGTGAAGATCTAAAAGATGAGTAGGCATTAAGTAAATGAGCATGGAAGAGAAGGTGGTACGAAAAGCAGTGTTGGCAGAGGAAAGAGTATAGACAAAGGCCCAGTGGCAGGAAACCCCAGCATATTTGAGGGACCCAGAAAAAGTCCAAAAGGCTCAAGTACTGAGACGAAGGGGTAGCTTGGGGTAAAGGGGGTCATCGAGTTCAGCAGGGACCAGACCTTGTAGGCTGCAACAGGGATTTATTTGTCCTTTATCACCAAGGCAAAGTGATGTCACGGTTATAGTGTTCCACTTTGCAGAAGTGGAAATTGATGCTGAGAGAGGCCAGGAGACCCACATGGAGTTTCGCAGCTATCCAAGGAGGAGCCAGAAGCCTGCCTGATTCAGGCCCTAACTACTATGTGACCACCTGCAACAGCCTCAGGACAATTCAAGACTAAAAACATTCTCCCCCACCATGAGAAGAACCATTTCCTTCACGGGGCATGCCCCTCCCCGCAGCCAGCGATGTATGCAGACGGTGTAGCTTTGGCGTGAGCTGGGCCAGGTTGAGGCAAAGAGCTGGGGAAGAAGATTACGGAGACCCAGGCACTTCCTTTCCATCTCAGCTGAGCCAGTTTTACCACGCGGATTTGAATGTGCCATTTCCCCCTTTCCAGCGATGTTTCCCCATCTCTGAAATGAAGCCATTAAATCAGATGGTCTCTGAGGTCCCTTCCAGTCACAGGAGTCCTAGGTGTGTTTTCCGGCTGAGTAATTGAAGGGGGAAAGTGAGTAGACTCCAAACCAGTCTTTATCTGGAGAACCGCAATTTGCCAAACAAGAAAATCAAAGGGAAATTGCAAAGATGATGAGAGATGGACCTTTTTTAGGAACAACAACCTAATCACAAGTCACTGCTGGAGAAGAAATGTCACAAAAACCTTGATTTGCAGCTTTAGGGAGCGACGTGCCACGGGAGCCAGGCAATTAACAACGTGAGATGCTTCACGGAGGCACAGATGAATCACGAAAGGCAGCATCTATAGGCTGCAAAGGATGTCAGACAGCACGTGATTAAAATCCTAGTTTGATTTATGAAGTCCTTGTGGAGCTGCCCCACCAAGAAGTCAGTCTGCGCCTTCCTGGTCCCCTCTTGTGATGGGGACCTTCATACCAATTCCCCAGCAGTGCATGGCACATAGCAAGAGCTCAACACATTTTTTTTTTTTTTGCGGTACGCGGGCCTCTCACTGCTGTGGTCTCTCCCGTTGTGGAGCACAGGCTCCGGACGCGCAGGCTCAGCAGCCATGGCTCACGGGCCCAGCCGCTCTGCGGCATGTGGGATCTTCCCAGACCGGGGCATGAACCTGTGTCGCCTGCATCGGCAGGCGGACTCTCAACCACTGCGCCACCAGGGAAGTCCCCCATCACATATTTTTGAATGAATGAATGAATGAATAGCTCTGGTGCTGCTCCAAGAACGGTCATGACACTGTCGCCCATGGGTCCTACTGTTACCATCTGGGGCACCCTTGGTCTTATGACTGCCTGTCTTGGGAAGGGAACCCCCAAAGCAGGTCCTGATTTTGGAGGGGCTTTTAGGAACCCCCGGTTGGTGAATGAGAAACCGAGACAGGGAAAGGAAGGAAACTAATATGGGGGGTATTAATGAGCATGTTACCACTGTGGACAATTACAGCTTAATCCCTCTGGGAAACCTCTGGGAGATAATATACAAGTGTTCTGGCCAGCACAGCAGCTACTAGCCACGTGCGGCTATGGAATACTTTCAGTGTAGCTAGTCCAAATTGAGGTGTAGAGTAAGTGTGAAGTGCACGTTGGATTTTAAAGACTTTGTATTTTTAAAAAAAGGAGAATATCTCATTAATGAGTTTTTATATTGATTATGTATTGAAATGACAATATTTTGATATACTGGGTTAAAATATAGTATTAAAGTCGATTTCACCTGTTTCTTTTTACCTTAATTTAAAAGTACCTGTATGGGGCTTCCCTGGTGGCGCAGTGGTTGAGAGTCCGCCTGCCGATGCAGGGGATGCGGGTTCGTGCCCCAGTCCGGGAAGATCCCACATGCCGCGGAGCGGCTGGGCCCGTGAGCCATGGCCGCTGAGCCTGCGCGTCCGGAGCCTGTGCTCCGCAACGGGAGAGGCCACAGCAGTGAGAGGCCCGCGTACCGCAAAATAAATAAATAAATAAATAAAAGTACCTGTATGGTTCCCATTTATGGTTCCCATTATATTTCTACTGTTCAGTGCTGTTACAGAATACAACTTAGAACTATCCCACCCAAGGGGAGAGGAGGCTGGGGTTCTGTCCACCAGTTTCCACGCATCATCGGTTGAGTGCTGCTCCCAGGACAGCATTTCAACCAGTCCCATGTACCCCAGCGAGCTTCAGCAGCCAAAGAAAACTCCCGGAGTTGCGGGAACTTGCCACTGGAAGCCAGCAGCAAGTTCAAGAGCCTCACGTGTAGAGGGTGTGAGCACAGGGCCAACAGCACCTGATGTTCTGCCCTGCAGTCATCTGAAAACACATGTGTGTCCTGTCTCACTGCCCCAACCTCTCCCCGCCAAACTGAACAACGCAATTTCTCTCTATATGTCCTTCTCAGAAAACATGCTCCCTGTGCCCCCAGCTTCTGAGTTGCCTTCTCTAAATATACACCAATTGGCCATTGTCCTTTGCATAGGGTGTTGATTGAAATCGTCTATCATTCACGCAAGCCTCTTAGCCTTCCTACATCTGGGATCCCTTTGAGATTCTGGTAACTTTATGGAATTTTTTTCCTGGAATTAAAAAAAAAGAAGAAAGACATGCACCACAGTCACAAACTCTTGCATTGCCTTTCCAAAGAGTTCACAACCCCGATGTCCAGACATAAGCCTGCAGACCCAAGATTGAAAACCCCAGTTCTAATTCTTGCCTGTCCAACTCATTCTCCTCCACTACCTAGATTCAAATCTTCCTCTCTGGGTTCTTCCAAGTTTCTCACCAGCAGAGGAGAGGAATTCCTGAAGCTGTAGGCGGAGGCAGGCACCCTCAGAGGCATCTGCTGGCTGTAGAGCCCCGAGCCCTTGAGGTTAACCCCCCACTGCAATCCCCAGCGATTCTCTGGTTCCTGATAAACAGCCAATATGGTGAAGATGAGCATCACAGGTGACCGGGATACCAAGGCAAGAGCCCCTGCCCTCAGGGCACAGAATGTTAAGGCCAGAAAGGGCCCAGGACATCAGCACATCTTATGCATGCCAGCAATTGAGAGTTTACATGTCATCTCACTGACCCTCAGGACAACTCCGTGGGGGAAACAGGGCTGTGGTCTTGATTCTGCAGATCCAGAAGGTGAGGCTCAGTGGAAATGCACTTGCCCAAGAGCATAGCTAACAATGGGGGAAGCTGGGACTTAAGCCAATATCTTCTGACTCTCAATCCTGTGTCCCTCCATCTACATCAAGTTGCTCTTTGTGGGGGAGACTGCTAGCTGTCCATTCCCCTCTTGTTCCCTAGGTGTTGTGATTGCGACATGGCCCTCCAGCTAGGGAACGCATTTCCCAGCTTCCCTGGAGGTTTAGGAGGGCAATGTACCCATTCCAGTGATGGAATATGAGTGAAAACACGTGTCGTTTCTGTCTCACTTGCTTACAAAGAATTTATGGCTTTGATGGCCCTGGATTTGCACACTTTTTTCCCTCCTACTGGCTGGGTGGTGATAACCAAAGTGACCTTGAAGATGAAGATGGCAGAGGCACCATCAGCCTGGGCTCCTGAACAAATGTGAGGGGCAGAGCCACCTCCTGACCCAGAGAGTCACCTCTGACTATTGTAGGGGAGACAAACTTCTACGATCTTTAAGCCACATTATTTGGGGTCTTTTGCTAAAACAGCTGTACCTTTTAACTTAACTAATACACACCCCTAGGAAATAACAGGCCAAATTCCCTTACTATACAGAGTCAATTCTCCCTCTTGTTCATTCATTGATTCATTCATCTAGAAAGAAAGCATCTGAACTATGGGAATGCTGGCACACCAAGACAGCCATTGGAGATCGTATTTTTTCAGTGCCTCAAAGGAGAAAAGAGGAGAAGGGTTTGTGGATTGTTAGCAGAGCTCCTAAGGTGCTGGGTCCGGTACCCTGGATCAAAGGAAGAAGCAGAGAATGACCTCGGAGGTGGGAGGATGGAGGTACCCAGGCTTGACCCTGAATGGTGACCTCCTACCTCGCCCAAGGGGAACCTGGTCTGAGCAACTCAAAGGTTCAATTGAATGAATCTGAGACAGCATTTCCATTCTCCAGAGAGCCTGACACGACAGCTGCCAGGCATGGCTGAGGGGAGAGTCTGTTTTAACCATCCCCTATTCATCTCGCTGGTGAGGGAGAGATTCCTGCTCTAGGGTTACAGCAATAGCCAATGACACTCGGCATTGAACAGTTACGATGAACAGATTGATCGCATATACTCAGAACCTGGGTGAGGAGAACACTGCCTGCCACACAAGGCCACACGGGCATTGTACTCCAGAACACAGAGAACAACCAGGGTCTGTGAGAGGCAGGCTTTGTAGTATCAAGAGGGTGGGATGACCCCTGGTTTCCAAGAGAGGAGGTGATTTGCTTGTTCGAATAATTCCATGATCTGACAGAGAAAAGAAACCTGCCACATGGGGGATAAGCAGGAACTGTACCTGGTGCCCTTGATAGGGAAGGTTGTTTGATAAGAGGACCTTAACTGCAGGAGCAGAGTGGGGAAAGACACTTGCAACTGGGCCACTCAAGGTCCCTCAGTTTCAGCAGATAATCAAGGCAACCCATCAAACTGTGCGTCAGTTTTAGGCCTTACACCACAGAAGGCTCCCCGAGGAACAAAACCTCAGCAACCACAAAACTTATCAAGTGGGCGACATCAGCTCAGGGAGCCTCAACATCTACAGGATCTCAACCCAGAGATTCCAGAATCTCAGAACCTACCTCATTAGTGTTCAGTGCTGCCCAAAGTGGGCTCAGAGCTGAGCATCAGCTGGAGAGGGGCAAGTGATAGAGACACCCTGTTATTTGCACCTTCCTGAGGCCCCTCCTCCCTGTAAATCACCCTGCCTCAGCTAGGTCAAAAATCCCCACCCCCAGCTGTTTAAATCCCTCACCTTCCTTCATATCTCCTGCATTTGACACAAACAGACATTAATATATCTGCCCTCTGCTCCTATAAGAAACTGGGCTCTGTAACCAAGACAACTAGTTTTGACCTATAGCACTGAACACGGAAGGCAGCAGGCTATCAGAGATAAGGGTCCATCCTGGGACCCTCACATCTAGATCCCTACCTCCTGTCCTGTGCTAGTCAGAGGGCCATGTTTGCTTTCTGCTCTGGCCTTTCTCGACTTCTCTAATCAATTCCTGCTTTGAGACACCATCTTGGCTGAACCCACAGAAAGAGGTGAACTTTGCTCTGCTTTGAATGTGGTTCAGGTATTCGACTAATAATGAGCTTAAAACCCTGTACCCCGCAGAAATGATTCCCACGAAGGCACGTGAGACCCTGTGTGGCTACTCTGCTATGATGAGGACTTCCAGCTGTCAGAGCTTGAGAGCCACCTCAGAGCCCACCTCAGCTACCTGCTTCCAGCTTTATTCCGGAGATCAGGCCCCACCCAGACCCTCAGTCCCTGTCCAATGTGACGAGGAGTGATGTCTGGGCACCACCACCTCACCCCAAGCATCTAAAAGTATTCCTAGGGTACAGCCAAATCCATGACGTTTACCAGAATGTTCCTGCTGGTAGCCTCAGTAAATCTATTGTCCCTCCCTTAGAAGCTAAAAGGTGAGTCAGAGCTGCCACTTTGGGCACCAGGGGCAATAACCCCTCAGTCCAGATCGGGGCTGAGAGAATCCATCAGCACGACCCTAAAATTAGGATTCAGCTTCCTGGAGAAGCACAGAACGCTGTCAAAGCTCTACCATGAGTTACCTGGCGGGGAGTCCTACTGGGAACTTAAACCACGTTTTTGGTTTTGGTTTTTTTCTGCTTCAGGCAGAAGTCACCTTCTCTACCCTTGGCTAGCAGGGGGTGCAGGTTGTGTAGGGAGTGACCCTCTGAAAGGGAGAAAAGAAGGAGAGGCCTGGGAAATTCTGATGACCAGGACCCTATATTAGTTTGCCAAGGCTGCCACAGCCTGGGTGGCTTACACAATGTGATGAAATGTATTTTCTCCCAATTCTGGAGGCTAAAAGTCCAAGAGCGAGGTGTCAGCAGTGCTGATTTCTCCTGAGGCCTCTATCTTTGGCTTGTAGGTGGTCGTCTTCTCCCTGTGGCCTTCCCTCTGTGCATGTTCATATCTGTGTCCCAATTTCTTATGAGGACACTAGTCCTACTGCATTAGGGTCCACCCATATGACCTCATTTTACCTTAATCACCTCTTTAAAGGCCCCATCTCCAAATACAGTCACACTCTGAGGTACTAGGGGTTAGGACTTCAACATATAAATGTAGGGATTTGGGGAGGGAGACACAATTCAGCCCCTAACAGACCCATTCCCTCTCAGTGAGGGTCAGCAAGCTCAACGTGCTTCTAGGGCGATGCTTTATTTGCTTAGGAGATCAACAAGACTCACCTTGGGAGTCAAGAATCAGAAGAAGGGCTTCTATGTGAGATGGCCTAAAAAAGGAGGGGGCAGCACCCTGAGAAAGAGTCTTGGGGAGGGGGCATTGGGATGGGGGAAAGGAGATCTGGTCACCAGGTTTGACAGGGATGTGAATAATTTCATTGTGCCTAGGGAGGATGGCCAGGCTGTGAAGAAGCTTACAAGATAATAGGGGACATTTAGCTTTAAGAATAAGGGACCAGATTTCTGCCTTTACCTCCCTGCAGAAGGGTAACCAGTGTGCCCCAGAGGACAGAACCAGGTCCTGTGGGTATAAACCAAAGAAAGGCATGTTTCAACTGCAGGAAAATAAGAACATTCTAGGCATTGAAATATTCAACCTTGGAGTAATCTACTATGACAAGAAGTGGGTTCCCTTTACTCAGAGCATCTCAGTCAAGCTGGGAGATCATCGCAGTGCTTGGAGGAGAAGTTTTCCTGAAATTCTCAATTTTTGTGATGGATCAAATAAGAGGGTTGGAGTAAATAATTTAGCCTGCTCTTGCAGTCGTTTAGTCTTCTGTAACCCTTACCAGCCTCTGTCTTTCAGACTAGATGAATCATAAAGAGAGTAGCTAATGACACATAATTCCAGCGTGGAATTCAGGATGTCCATCCAAAATGTCCAAGTTACCATACATTTATGGTAACTACCACTATAAATTAACAGATCTTCAAAAACGCACACACGTAAGAGCAGAAGGGTAGTTTATCTAAAAAGTGTAAAAGAACCCCTGAACTCTGTCTAGAAACTAAGGTTTTTAGAAAAAGTTAGCTCTGTGACCTACTGGGTCAGGAATTAAACATCACTCTAGAAGGGTGTGGTAGGCAATATAATGATTCTCCGCCACCCCCGAATGAATGAATTCCGCACCCTAATCCCCAGCACCTGAGAATATGGTTTTTTTTTAATTGAGGTAAAAATTCACGTAGCATAAGATTAACCATTTTAAAGCATACCATTCAGTGGCATTGAGTGCATTCGTGATCTCATGTAACCACCACCTCCATCTAGTTTCAAAAGCGTTTCATCATCCCAAGAGGAAACCCCATATCCAGTAAGCAGTCACTCCTTCTTCTTCCCTGTCCCCAGCCCCTGGCAACCACTACTCGACTTTCTTTCTGTCTCTATGGATTTACCTATCCTGGATATTCCATATAAGTGGAATCATACAACATGTGACCTTTCGTGTCTGACTTCTTTCACTTGGCATCATGGTTTTGAGATCCATCCATGTTGTAGCAGGGATCAGTACTTCATTCCTTTGTATGGCTGAATAATACCGACTGTGCTTAAATTCTGAATCAGATGCTTCTCGTTTTCACTTTGCGCTGGGCTCTGAAAGCATGAAGCTGGTCTGAGCTGGCTCTGATGGGCTGTGGGAGCTGGTCACACTCAGAGGGACCCCTGCCTGCCTCTCCTCCCTCCACGTACCGTCCACCATGCAGCCGAATGATCTTACTCAGGTGAAGTCTGATGGTGCCATCTCCCTGCTTAAAATCCTCCCACGACTAGCACACATCAGACCCTCGGCCACGGGCTCCAGCTCTCTGAAGGGGCCCGACTCTGGTGACCCTCCACCCTCAGCTGGGAAGGCCCTCCCTCTGCTTCCCTCACCTCCTCTCTCAAATTGGTCTGAACACTGTAACTCTATGATTCTAAGGTCCTCATGCTCAAAAATAAGGCGAAAGTGGTGAAAGGGCTGTGAGATCAGTGGTGAGAAAGATACAATCTACTTCAAGGCTGACCTTACAGGAAGACTGGCTGAGAAATTGATGAGTCCATTTAAGCTCTTACACGGACACTTTGGGGGATCATAGAGCTTACTTATGAGGGAACTTCTGTAACCAATGAGATATAAATAAGCACATTAAAGTATTCCTGCTTCAGCCCAGCTTAATGGCCAAAAAACTAATTGTCAGAGATTGGAAAGGGTCTGAAATATTATAAATATGGCTGGAGTGGCACTTGGTATCATGTAAGGAACCTGGCCAAAGAAGTCAGAATAATGCAGGGAAGCCGACAGGATGCTTCCAGATGTCCAATGGGTGGTTTTCATTTGGGTCATTACGTTTTCCACTTTTTCGCATCAACCATCCTTAAACAGTAGCCAACACCACCTTGATTCTACTTCCAAGAGTAAGGAGGGTGAGTTGGTGGCTGGAGGTTGTGAGGGACACTGGAAAACCTGGGGTCCGGAACTCACCCATCTGGCTGTCCTCTCAGTGGCCAGTGCCCCTACGGTCAGAGGCCTTGACCATGAACAGGGATGTCACAGGTCAGCCTTGCGGCTGGGCCCAAACTATAGGCTGGGTCCCCCACCTGTCAAAGCCAGCACCTGGCACCTCAGTCCTCCCCTTCTCCCCCACCTGGGCCTGGGTCACCACGTCCAAGGTCTCGCATCAGGGCGACCCTCTCCTATCCTCAGTCTCTCCCCCACCACAGGTTCCTCCGGGCCAGCCTTCAAACGTGCTCGTCTCCCCACCTGGACAAAAGCCCCGGCCTTGGTTCTGCGTCTCTCCCAAACCACTACCTCCTCTCTCTCCTTCCACCTGCCACCGAACATCCACACCGGCTATCTATCCTTCCTCCCCCTCCCCCCAATCTCCCAGCCTCCAGCCTCACATCACATGTCCCTCCCTCGCAGAACGATCTTTCTGAAGCATAACAGAACCCAAGACCCCCTGCCTAACCTTCTGGTAGCCTTTTAACCCCCAAGAGGAAACCAAGTCTTAAGGACCGTCATGCAAGGACCGTCTTGGCCTGGCCACCTCCCTGCTCATCTCTTGTCCATGACACACCTGCACCACCTCCTCCCACCTATCCCAGGCTCCAGGCCTGTTCACCCTCCCCCAAATATACCTCCCTCCCATTCATGCACCCCTCCCCTATCTCCTGCCTTCCACCTCTATGAGCCTTGGTTTCTCTATCTATAAAAGAGATGGGTTTGGATCAGCTAATCCCTGAGGTTCCTCTCCCAATTCTAAAAGAAAAATGCAGCACACGAACCACTTAGACTTTTTTCTGAGTATCTAAGTGCTTTCCATGGAAAACTCAGGAACAGCCAGCAAGGATCCCAGCAGAAGCAGCGGATGTATTCTCTCTCACGCTTTTTTTCTCTCTACCTTCAATGTATTTCACCATCTCATGAACAAAAATAGCCTAGTTTGATTCCCTGAGGAAAAAAACAGAAAGGAAGCTGAGAGTCAAATTAGTGTCCACTCTCAGAAAATCAAAAGAAAAAGCAAAGAGAGTGGAATAACAACAACAAAAAACCCGTAAAAGATGTCAGACCCACAGACTGACCAGACAACCTAGCTCCCTGCAGCTGGGGATCCCGACGGGGCCAGAGAGACGGGGGAAGCTGAGGCAGGAAGAAAGCTTTGCCCAAGGTTCCCTATGGGGTCCTGCTCACAGGTAGCATGAACCACGAAGTTTTAGGGCAACGCTGACACACGTCAATTCAGGTCAGATATATAATCAATCATTCCCTTCTCATTTGGTTTATCAGTTCAAAGGGTTCACCTGCCAATGAGTGGATTGATCCTCAAAATGTAAAGTGTATAATTCTTTATAGTGGGGTCAGCTAATCTTTGTCTTTTGCTTGGTCCTTGGGGCAGCACTGATGTAAGTCTGGCCTTCTGAGGAAGAAGAAGAGAAATGTGTCTTAGTATCCCTGAGGACTGGGACCCCAGCTTTCACCTCTGGGTAATGGGCCAGGGAATGAGCAATGAGAAAAGGAACTTTCACTTCTGTATGTTTGTCATGTTAATTGTTTGATTCTTTTTCAATTAGCATACTCCGAAGTGTGTTTGGGTGTTTTGTTTGTTGTGTTTTGTTGTGTTTTGCTAACATGCACGGAGATGACAGGAGAAGTTTTATTCCTCAAGTTGTTCAAGAAAAAAAAAAAAAAAAGAAAAACAGCCCTGGAAGGCCAAATTACCTGGTCGGTCATCCCCAGTGTATTAAACTATCATTTATAGCGTGGTCTTCAAACTATGGCACGCAAGCCAAATCCAGCCGACCATTTGTTTTTATAGGGTCTGCAAGCTTAGAATGCTCTTTATATCTTTTAGCGATTTTTTAAAAATCAAAAGACTATTGAGCGACATGTGAAAATTATATGAAATTCAAATGTCAATGTTCATAAATAAAGTTTTATTAGAGCATAACCAAGCACATTCATTTTCACACTGCCTGTGGCTCCTTTCACACCGTATAGCTGTACAGCCCACAAAGCCAAAAATGTTCACTGTCTGGCCCTTTCCAGAGTTTGTCGACCCCAGTTCTACACTCCCACATCCTGTCATCCCAAGCCTTAAAGAGTTAAGAATATAATAAAAACTGAAATTTTAAGCAAACATCTGTGGAACATTGAATATATTCTTGAGAAACACTATTTGAAAACATACTTAAGGACTTCATAATGTGGGGCTTTTTTCTCTTTAAATTTTTCGTTACGGAAAATTGTAAACACGTTCAATAGGACACAGAACGGTACAACTAAGCCCCCATGTACCCATCATCCAGCTTCAACGGTTCTCCATCTGCGGCTGATCCCACACTCCCTGCTCCTGCACTATTCTGAAGCAAATCCCAAACTGTACAAATTTCATCTGTAAATATTCTGGAGCACAGAATGTCTTAAAATGAAATTTTACAACCCGAGGAGACTGTGACAAGCTGTTGGTCATAAGGAGTTCACAGCTAAAGAATCATAAGGCTGTGGGAGGTGGAACCGGGAGACATACTTTATAACTAGTTGAGAAATGCATGCCAGGACCTCGTCTTCCAAGCAAAACTCCCAGCTGGCTGACAGTAACCTGCCACCGGGATGGGGCAGCCCTTCCTTCCCCCATCTATTGTCATCAAGGAAAGGGGGCTTGTGAACGTAATTCAAGACTGGGAAGGAGACAGACACACTTTCAGGTGAATGAGTTTCTAAAGTCTGCATGAGTTCTGGCATTCACGCTGGCAGTGGATGAGGTCTGATTCTCCTTTCCTTAACGGTCAGTGTCAACGGGAAGAAAGGAGAAGCGTCCAGACCCCTCTTTGGTCTTCCTCCCCTCTGCCACCCCAAGAACCCAAAGTCACCCCCCAAGTTCCCTACCCGCAGGGAAAATAAGCAAGAAAGAGAATAGCCACGTCAGAGGTCAAGAATGGGGGGAGGGGGCAACCTTAACAGGGGAGGCAGAGGTGTAGGAGGGGAAAGGGAGCTTCCCTGGAGGTTGGATGCAGTGGGTCAGTGCAGCCTACGTGCGTGCTGACGAGCTAGCTAGATCAGGGATGTCACGCTCTGACGGTCAGCTCTGTACGTCACCCTGACCTGGCTGTAGCACCTAGTTTACCCAGTCACGTGCTAATCCCAGTGTTACCGGGCAGGTATTTTGTGGATGTGGTGAACACCTGCAATCAGTTGACTTTAAGTAAAGGAGATTACCCTCCATGATGTGAGTGGGTCTCATCCAATCAATCAAAAGGCCTTAAGGGCAAAACTGAGGTTTCCCTGAGGACAAAGAAATTCTGCCTCAAAACTGCAGCATCAGCTCCCGCCTAAGAGTTTATAGCCTGCAGGCCTGCCCTGCAAACTTTAGACTTGCCAGCCTCCACAATCACATGAGTCCATTGCTTGAAATAAATTTGTGTGTGTCTGTGTGTGTGTGTGTGTGTGTGTGTGTGTGTGTGTGTGTGTGTGTGTATGGAGAGAGAGAAAGAGAGGTATAGGTATAGATACAGATACAGGTCTAGATACATCTACAGATATTTATATGATGATATAGACATAGACATGGATCCTCCCCGTCCTGTTTCTCTGGAGAACCCTGACTGATATACATGCTGAACAGTTCTCTCCCCCCGACTCTATGCATGAGTGATGGCAATAACTAATACCTAACAGTTATCGAGTGCTTAGTACGTACCAGGCACCGTTTCAAGCACTTTGCCTATGTTAACTCACTTAATCCTCACAACAGCTCCATGAGGGTGAACCCCACTCTACAGATGAGAAAAGTGGGGCATAGAGAGGTTTCTGGAATGCTGTGAGCCTGCTGCAAAGAGCTGATGGAGCCGGGGAGCAAAGGTGAGGAAGGCATGCGATCCTTCCTTGTAGGCTTACCTGAGATACGGAGTCCAGTTCACTCCACCTGAGACAAGAAGATGCTTACTTGGAAGGATCCTGGACAGGAGGAGAAACACCAAAAGCCCAAACAGACTGCATGCAATCTCTGATTCTACTATAGCGGCATCAACAAAGCACAAAGTAATCTCAATGAATTATCCCATCACATTTCTGTGATACCTCAGAGAGCATTTGAACATAGTAAATCTTTCCATCTTCCCATTTACACTTTGCCTCCAACTTTGTCTGATTTATGTTTTGCTTGAGGAGTTACTAATTCAATCAAAGGTACCTGAATCAAGCCCTGTGGCTGGGGGAGAGGGAGACAGAAGAAGCTGAAGACATCTGTGGAAGCAGGGAGGTGGTCCTCAATGCCCAAGGAATCTTTCCTTGAGGAACCACATCAGGCAGAGTCCTGAGAACCCATGGTCTCTCACCAGCACTCTCATCCGGACGGGTTCTCAGCTCCAGATCCAATCTGGAGACCAAGCCAGGCCTGTGGATGTTTCCCAAGAAGGCTCTGGTGGGGTGGGGGTGGGATTTCTTTTCCCCTCTTCTCCTTGGAAACATTTGACTGCTTTGCCATCTAAACCCAAACAGCCCGACAATGTGCTGAAGTGCGTTGAAACGCAGGGAGTTGAGGCAGGAGAGCTTCAGAGCAAGGATTCCTTTAGCAAGGCCAGCCTGCCAGGAGGAGCCCCCGGGGGCTCTCTGAGTCATGGGGCCTATCTGCTGGAGAACCTCTGGAATAAATTTGAGCTTCCCAGACGTTAGAAGAGCTGGACGTATCGCGATAGAAGGAATTTGTTTTCTAGAGTGGAAGCCTCATACAGACATACCGTCCTTTAGCCCATGAGAAAAGTCCTCACACAGTTTGGGGAAGCAGGGGGAACCCCAGCACCACACATGCTGTGGTGAAGACCAGGCAGGCGGCCCCACAAGCCGAGGGTTCTGCCGTGGGTGAGCACACATGCTGGGAGTGAGCTCTGGTGCGCTTTCTGCTGTCTCCCCAGTAAGTCCTCTCATGGCCCTTAGGCCAGCAAGACCAGGGAAACCTGAAAACAAAGCCTCCTCAGCAGACTCCTCCTCTCCTCTCCCCACCATCCTTTTCAACCACCCCCTCTCTTCCATTCCTTCCACCCGGGATCCCCCTTTCTTTGACCTGACTCAAGCAGCCCTCTGGGTGTGTCCCCATCACAGTGATGTCAGACAGTCTCCTAGCAAGAGGGTGTCCCCCAGGAGACCGAGAGCTCCCTGAGAACGAGACCAACCCAGGGAAGCTCTGCCTGATGAGATTCAGTCCCCTCCACCAGTGACGCCCCTCCCCTTCCCCTGCCTCCTCACCCATACCCTCCCCCAACATTCACAGGGAGTTTATTCTGTGGTGGGCATCGCTCTGGGTGCTGGGGAAACAGGAATGACCATGACAGACCCGGGCCGGGCCCTTCTGGCAATTCCATCCATTCCTTTGTTCATGCAACAAACACGGACTGAGTACCTACTATGCGCCGGGCACTGTTCCAGGTGTTAGGGATACAGAAGTGAGCAAACAGAACAAAAATCCTGCCCCCGTGGAGTCTACATTCTAGATAGGATGCTAAATAAGTCATTACACAGATTGTTAATGACAAGTGCGTAGCTGCTGCAATGGGAGAGCTCAGGACGTCAAGAAAGCACAAGGCAGAAGAACTCTAACCTGGTCACCCCCCGAGGAACGGCATTAACTGAGGCCTCATGGAAGCAGGGGAATCAGCAGGGAGAAGGGCGGGGTATGAAGGAGCATTCCTGGCAGAGACTTGGAAGAAAGGCTAATTCAGACCCAAATAAGACCAACGTGAGGGAACAAGGGAAGGGAAGTGGCAGTAAAACTGAAGGACACGCAAGGCTCATCTAGGTAGGGCCTTGTGACTGAGTATCTGGGTCTTCACCCTGAAAGTCATAGGGAGCCACAGAAGAGTTTCAAGCAGGGGAGAGACATGATCAGATGTGTGCTTATAAAACATGCTGCTGGTGGCTGGGCTGAGAAAAAAATGGCAGGGGTGTCAGAGTGAAAGCAGAAAGGCAGGTCGTGAAACCAAGGGCTGTTATCAATTAAATCCCTTAAACTATAACTTGCTTGATAAATAATACTCTATAACCTGCCTTCACTGACTAAGGTCACTATAATTGTTCTTGCAAACTGCATACTGCTTAGACAATATATCACAAGACTCCTTTAACTACCCCTTATAGATAACACCTCTGACGTATGAGTTGTTATAGTAGCTGTTGCTTAAGTTGTTTTTCAGGAACATGGAGCTAGTCTTGCCCAGTTCAAATCAGTCGAGACAACTGACCATTCAACTGGGCCTGTGTGAGTGTCTGATGAATGACCGTTTGCAGGTCAAAAACTCCACCCTCAGATCGTGCTAATGCCGCCATTTTCTAAACACACGTCCCACGAGGAAGCACGTAACTCAGCTACACCTATGCAGAACACTGATTACTTCACCTTTTTCCTGTCTCCCATCCCCTTTCCCCATGCCTCAGGTCGCCCTGCTCCTCTATCCCGTAATTATCCTGAGCCCCTCGCCTTCAGGGAAGTGGATGTGAGACTTGTTCGCCCATCTCCTCGCTAGGCTGTCTCATGAATAAGCCCTTTCTCTGCTGCAAACCTCAACATCTCAGCAAATGCTGAGGCTTGCTGGGCATCAGGCAAACCAACCTGGTTCAGTAAAGCAGGAGTCCAGGGAGATGGTAGAGTTTTATGTTACAGTGAAGGCCATGAAGGTAGAGGGAAAAGATAGACTGGAAGAAATTTGGGAGGTAGGCTCCACTGGCAAGGAAGCTGATTACGTGAGTTTGCTAGGGAATAAAGTAACACAGACCAGGTGCTTCAAACAACAAAATGTTATCATCTCACAGTTCTGGAGGCTGGAAGTCCAAAATCGAGGTGGGGTTGGTTTCTTCTGGGGCCCCTCTCCTTGGCTTGTCAACAACTGTCTTCATGTTCGCGTGGCTTGCTCCCTGTAATGCATGTCTGTCTCCAAATTTCCCCTTTTAAAAAGGACACCATTTATACTGGATTACAGCCCACCTTAATGACCTTACTTTAACTGGATTACCTCTGTCAGGACCCTGTCCCAAGTAAGGTCACCTTCTGAGGTACTGGGGGATAGGACTTCAACATGAATTGGGGAAGACATCATTAGATATAACGCTGACTAAGGAAAGTTCAACGGGGAGTGAGGAGAAAATGTAAAGCCATTCGTGTGTTTAGAGAGACTCCAGTTAAAGCGACTCCTCTTGAATCCTTTTCAGCTGCCTAGACTCTGTCTCTTGGATTGTTTGTTTGAGGCCATGCTTTAGAGAGAGGATCACGCGTGTCTAAGACTCCCAGTTTCCAGGGATGAAAATCCAACCCCAACAAACCTTCCTGCCGGATACTTTAATGGGGGTGGGAGGGTGGGGAACAAAAGGCCAGGCTAGTTACAAACACGAGCCAGTGGAATCTAAGTAGGGCCATGGGGAAGGCTGAGAAGGGAGCACAGTAGGTTATCTGTCAATTTCTGACATTTTCCTGTCAATATCCAAAAAGTCTGGAACTTTATCTACAGCATTCTTCTCCGAGAACCCCAAATCTGACTCACAGTCACCCTGGGGTACTTGTTAAAATACAGATTCCCAGGCCCCACCCTTGCAGATTCTGCGGTGAGACCTCAGACCCCTGTTTCTCTCATGTGCCCCAGGCGATTCTGGTCTCCAGTGGCATCTGGAAGCTGCTTCTACAGAGGTCCCTTCTTCTGATGGGCCTAAATATAAACATGTGTGTGGGGACCTGGGGAACCCAGTGGTTCTGATCTGGGGTGGACTGGCACAATTCCTAGCCCTTGATTATCTTACTAACTTGTCTCAAGGCGGATTCTGAGTTCCATCTCTATTCCTGCCTCTCTACTCTGATTACTTTAGCAAGTGCCTTTCAATCGTCCCACTCTTTTCTTTCTTAAAGAACAGCCTCCAACTTCAATTTTTAAAAATATACATTTATCAGCTATTTCCTGTGTTCTGGAAGCTTTGTGCTTCCTACCTCTGGGACGTGTTTAGGAAAAGATTTTATTTCTCCTATTTTGATTCCTTTAAGTCAACAAAGACAGACTCACATGACATTTTGTTTTTGTTTTAGTTTTTTTTTTGCGGTACGCGGGCCTCTCATTGTTGTGGCCTCTCCCGTCGCAGAGCACAGGCTCCGGACGGACGTGCAGGCCCAGGGTCCACGGCCCACGGGCCCAGCTGCTCCGTGGCATGTGGGATCTTCCCGGACCGGGGCACGAACCCGCATCCCCTGCATCGACAGGCAGACTCTCAACAACTGTGCCACCAGGGAAGCCCTACGTGACATTTTGATCAAGCCTTTTTATCGTAGATAGAGATGACCCCAGATGGGGTTACTCAAATACCCAGTTTGGACCGGCCCCATGGCTGATCCTGTTGGTTCTCTGCCCGTGGACCTCCACACACTGAAGCCAGCTTAGGGCAAACTTTGCAGCTCATCGCCTGTGAGTATGGGGGCAGGCTAGGCCAGTGTGCAGGGCAAAACAGAAGCCCCAAGGAGTTCATACCCCAGAAGCAGCCCTCAACCAATTGACAGACCAGGAATTGGTAGATAAATGCTCCAGCTTCTTTGTTTCCACATTGGGATAACATTGGGATAAGATATGATCTACACTGGATCCCGGAGTTCCCCAGCCGAGTTGAGCTCTGGTTGCCCACAGTAGTGATCTGCTTGATATAAACCCCCTTATCGGCTTCCTTCCCTTCTCTCTTTCGCTTCCTCTGTTCCTTCACAGGTGTTTCCTGGGCTCACCTCCCAAGGAAATAACTTGTACTCAAATCCTTGTCTCAGTGTCGCATCAAAAGGAACTCAGAGCAAGATAGGCACTGTTCTAAACTGTTCTTCCTATGCTAGATCACAACTCTTACTCAAGAACTCAAACCCAAGCCTGTACTATATTTTGAATTTTATTACAGGATATTTAGGGTGCAACATTGTAGACTACAGAAGGCCTTTTCTGGCCATGCTCAGGTCTGCAATGCAATGAGCGTTCCTCTGAGACTTTGGACCAAACTGGGCTTGAAGCTCAAATGAATTGCCATCATCTGAAAACTTGTTTCAATCAACAAACACCAAAACAGAGCTTCTGGAGGTGGGATTGTTAAATGCTGCAGCCACTTTGGGAAATAGTGTGGCAGTTCCACAAAAAATGTTACACAGTTACCATATGATCCAGCAGTTCCACCCTTAGTCCATACCGAGAACTGAAAATACATGTCCATACAAAAATCTGTACCTGAATGTTCACTGCAGCAATATTCATAAAAGTCAAAAAAGGGGGAAACAACCCAAACACCCATCAACTCAACTGATGAACAGACAACATGTGGCATATCCATATGATGGAATATTATTCATCCATAAAAGGAATGAAATACTAACACACGCAACAACTTGGATGAACCTGGAAAACATGCCGAGTGAAAGAAGCCAGTCACCGAAGGCCACATAGCGTCCGATTCCATTTATATGAAAGGCCCAGAACAGACAGATTCACAGAGACAAAGTAAATCGGTGGTTGCCAGGGACGTATGAGGAGTGACTGCTAATAGTTATGTGGTTTCTTTGGGAGGTAATGAAAATGTTCTAAAATTAGATAGTGGTGATGGCTATACGACAACTCTGTAAATGTGCTATAAACCACTAAACTATTCTTTTTCAAGGTGAATTTTATTGTATCTAAATTATATCTCAATAAAGCTGTTATTTAAGAGAGAGAGTTTCTGAAGCCCCTATGAACCTGGACCTCAAAATTGCTTTACAACTTTCTGATTTTCCTGAAATATCTTTTCAAAGCCATGTTACAGCCTCAGAAGCAAGTGAAGCTAAAAGGCAGGCTGTGAGTCTTGGCGAGGGCCAAGCTGAATTCCAAGCAGAGGCTAGGACTGTGAGCTTCAGTGGGCACAGCAGAGGGGATGCAAGAGGATCTAGCTCCAGATCCCAGTGCGGCCACCTGCTGGTTCTGTGGCTTCGGCAGGTTGTGCCTGGATACAGGGGTGTGAAAACATTAAATGAGATTACATCTATATGAAAATCTGTCTCAGCCAGGCGGAAATCCGTCTTAAAACAACATCGGAAGGAGGGAGGTTGCTCACTCATTTGCTCATTCAAGGCACCTGAATCTTGACAGCAATGGACAAGCTGGTTCATATGTCCCTCTGTAACAAAGCAGGAGGGACTCTTTCATCCAGGAACTCTTAAGGTTGCCAAAGAATTCATTCAGTAATACAAAGGGATTTATTTACAAAACAGAAGCAGACTCACAGACATAGAAAGCTTAGGGTTCCCAAAGGGGAAAGGGGGAGATAAGTTAAGAGTATGGGATTAACAGATACACACTACTATCTATAAAATAGATAAACAGGACCTACTGTACAGCACAGGGAACTATATTCAATATCTCGTAATAACCTATAATGGAAAAGAATCTGAAAAAGTATATATATATATATCTGAATCACTTTGCTGTACACCTGAAATTAACACAATATTGTAAATCAACTATATTTGAATTTGAAAAAAAAAAAGAATTCATTCAGGAGGACTGAGGTCATTCCCTGGGGGGAGGGCTGAGGTCATTCCCTGGGGGGAGGACTGAGGTCATTCCCTGGGGGGAGGACAGAACACATGCATGCAGTTAATTTCAACATCATGATGTTTAACCAACTACAAAAGTCTTGAACAAAGTCTGTAAAATGATCCCCATTTTACAGAAGAGAAACAGAGCCTCAGAGAAATCAGATGAGTGACTTCAGGTCACATAAGTAGAACCTGGTGTTGCTGGGGCTTGGACCCGTATCTCCAGCCATACGGAGCAGGTACATAGGCAGAAGTCAGGCAGGGCCAGGGCTTGGGTGGGTCAGGCCAAGGTGTTCAAGAGAGCAAGGCTGGGGAGGAAGCCAGGGCCACATCCAGAGCTGCTTCTTACATCGGAGCGGCAGCGAGCAGGGCCATCTGAGATGACCCTTAGAGGGAAACGTAGAATGACCAACCCATTCAGCTTGGTTTCAAAGAGCTGGACAGTTTCTCGTGGAACCCACACAGCAGCCCTGCTCTGTAGAGCTCATAAGGTAAGTGTGCCGATGAGGAAACAGGACTTGGAGAGGTGATGTGACTCACCCGGGCATTCAGCTAGTGCCTGGAGGAGGCAGAACTTGAACTCAGGTCTGTACAACCCCAAGTCCTACGCTCTTTGCTCCTTAGTACCCGTTTGGTAGACAGCCCCAAGTAAAAACGCTTCCCTTTAAAAACCTTTCTGTTGAACTTACTCAGACGTGGGTGGGGAGGACTGGAGCATGGCCCCAAAAGTAGCAGCTGCTCCTAAACTTGCAACTTACTCGTTTTTAGCTATACAATGGAAATAAAACCTATACCATTGAGCTGCTGTGAGGAGCAATGAGTTGATTGACATAAAGTACCTAGCGGGCGCCTGACACACCATAAGTAGCTGAAATGTTGACTCCTTTCCCTCAGTAGGAAGGCTGGTAGTCCAAGGTTAACACCCTGTCCTCAGTGGAGATAAAAAGACAGGCACAGTTGTAGCGCGCAGAATTACAAAACGGAGTGGGCAGGGCCTTAAGGAACAGCCAATCCTATCCAGTAGATGACAGCTTGAGAAACTGAGGCTCGGAGAGACAGGCAGTAACTTGCCCAGGGTCATCCACGAAGATGGTTAGATCATTTGGAGGAAAAGCTAGTCTATACTCCCAGGTGTTTTCCCTCAACCCTGAGGAGCAAACATGATTTCTCCTCTAGTAATCCTTGGCAATTCTTAATAAAGACACTTCTCTGGCATAAATGTTAAAATTGCCTAAATATGGCTAACTCTTGGATAATGCTGGTTAATCCTGGCTAATGTTGGATCCTCTAAAGCATCTTTTCCCCAGAAATAAACTTTTTTTTGTGGGAAACTCTCATTTGCCTTGTGTTTCTTATGGAAATGTGATTTGTACATACATCCTCCCTGCATAAATATTTAGCTTATCATTGTGCCACACAAATTCCCTGCAAATTAGGTGGAAATCAGCCTCAGCTGACAGAAGCATCTATACTCATCCAGGGGGAAATCATTATTATTGAGAACTTATTAAGCCCCGACAGTTAGTACTGGATGAGCCTGTGAACTTCAATAAATACTGAACGCAAATATAAGGCAAATGCTTGAGCTAACATTGCTCTTGTAATTTCTAACTGCCAAGCGGCAGCAAAAGGTTGAGGAGAAAAAAATGGGTGGAAAGTTGGTTCTGCCAACTGCACACTGTTGCAACAAGAGCAAACCACTGAGTCCCAGGACTTCCCTGGTGGTCCAGTTGTTAAGACTGCACACTTCCACTGCAGGGGGCACGGGTTCGATCCCTGGTCAGGGAACTAAGATACCGCGTGCCGTGCGGCGAAGCCAGGAAAAAAAAAAAAAAGACAACAACACTGAGTCCCTCCTCATCTATAAAATGGGTCTAACCATACCTATCTCACAGGGTTTTTCATTATAAAGACTAAATGAGATAATATATCAATATCTAACTTATTCAGCATGAAGCCTGGCACATAGTACATGCTCAATAAATGTTCACTTCTAACAAACTAACGAACTCCAAGTGATGAGATGTGGAACTATTAGTTCACAGGTTGGTTGCAATTGTATCCCACCCCCCTATGCTACAAACATAATTTACTCCAATCTCAACTGGGTTTTATTTGAAGGTTGCAGTTAACTTGCCAATATGACATAAAACCAATCAGAGGACCAGTTTCATCTAGTGTGAGATAAAAGTCTCCATGTTTATACAAACTGCATCATTAGACTTTGTAGCCAATGCTGTCCATGTCCTGTTACACCCCTTGGACATTTCACTGTGCCCGAGCAGCTTCCATCTGTCGTATCTGTATCTCTGTGTGTAAGGGCTCTTGCTCCAGGAACTGTAGTGTATAAATACCCCAGCTCCCTCGCCTCTTGTGTGGGGTCATTCTGAGGCCTGTGTTTCCCCACACACACTTTGCTGCCTCCTTTCCTTCCCTGTTTCACTTCCCCACCGGTGTGACCTCCACTTCCCAAATAAAGTCCCTTCACTTGAATCTTGTTTTGGAGTCCAGGAGAACTCTGAAGGAGTTCAGGACATGTCACCCTAAAATATGCCACTTGGGCATGATGATTCGTTTGAGCTGAAGGCACTGGAGAAACTGCAGATGAGGGAAGGGTTCTATGACCTCCCCTTTTCTACCTAAAAACAGGCCATAAAACTTCCCATGAGAAAGGCGCCTCTCTGTACCAGGAAGACAAGAATATCTTTATCCATAGATTTGGAACAGACGCTGAAAGGGGTCTGTACAAACAAGCTTGCTAAAATAATCCTATCTTCTGCTAGTCCCCCTTCCACTATATCTCTTAGTTATTTCCCCCAAATTTACTGCCCTTTGTCTTGTCATTTCTTCACAAACTTGTCTTTTTTTTTAGCTTCACCACACAGCATGTGGGATCTTAGTTCCCTGACCAGGGATCGAACCTGTGCCCCCCTGCGGTGGAAGCGCAGAGTCGTTAACCACTGGACCACCAGGGTAATCCAAACTTATCATTTCTTTGTCTAAAAGGTATAAAAGTTTCTGCTCTGGTCACTTCCTCAGGTCTTCATTCTCTTGTCCCGTACACGTGTAAAAATGTAATTAAACTTGTTTGCTTTTCTCCTATTAATCCATCTTATGTCAGTTTAATTCTTAGGTCCAGCTGGAGAACCTAAGAGGATAGAGGAGAATGTTTCCTCCTCTACAACCTGAACTAAGTCACACACATGCCAGGTTCTCAGGGCTGTGCCTGAAGCTCAGGATCAAGTCAAGTATAACGTGGGAATAAAAACAGTCCCCGTTCCCTGAAGGCTGGCCCTCCAGAGCTCCAGCCCCACATACACAGCAGCACGCTGCCATCCCATGTGCTCTTTAATTCAACCTGAAAAAGTGATCTCCCCATCTGGCCCACATACACCTAGGAACAGCTCCATCACCCACGCACTCTCACAAGCCAGAAACCTGGACATCATCCTCAGTTTATCCCTTTCCCTCTCCCCTGCCCCCACCACTTCCAGCCATTCACCAAGTCCTGCCAGTTTGATCTCCTAAATCTCTCCTCGATCCAATCGCTTCTCTCCATCCACATAACCACTGAGCCAGACAAGACCACCCCAACCTCTGGCCTCAGCCATTGCTGTGGCCTCCGAACTACTGTCCCATGTCCACCTTGGCTCCCCACAACCCTCTCTCAGTACCACCACCACACAAGTCATTTTTTGGAACTCCAAGTGATAACAGCAACACTGAACACTTAGTGAATGCTTACTTTGTACTGGGCACTGTTCTGACCCTCTGACTTCCGCACTTAAAATCTTCCACTTCTTGTGGCACTTAGGCCAAACCCCCCAGCTCCCTGCTTGAGCCTCCAAGGCCCTGCATGATCTGGCTCCCCCTTTCCTCCATAGCTCTTTCTCTCACTATTTCCCCTGCTGGATTGAAAACAAAAGGGTCTCTTTTTGAAAACTGTGTGCACCAGTTTTCTGCTTCTATTTCTTCATGGAGACCTTTTGTCAAAGATGGACACAACCAGTCCTCATTTAGCTAAAGCAGTGAAAACAGATTTAGTGACCACTGACAGTAAGGGAAAGTGCTGAGCTCCATTCTGTTGTGTGCACAGGTGACTGGGCATTTTAAAGGAAGGATGAGGGAGGAGGAATGGCAGAGGCTTGAACAGAGTCAGGAAAGTGAGAAATTACAAAAAGTGGGAAGGGGTGTTAGGTCCATGTGAAACCCATCTGGGTTTGCTAACTGGTACCTATCGAAGTTAAGCTCCTACCCTCGCACAGAGACTGAGAGTGGGCCCTACCTTCAGGTGTTGGCTGGAACAGTGAATTAACTCATTTGTCAGCCTTGAGTTTTCTCAGGTAGGAACTTCAAGGCGGCGAGGGTCATTACTAGGGATGCAGGCTTGAGCTGTTAGACGCTATGTTAGTGTTTGCTAAAGTCTTTATAGGCCAAAGTTGAGTCCTACAAAGAAGAGGGCTGGCAGGAGGCTGGTTAGAGTTTGGTCAAGGAAAGAATCTTTGTCACTGACTTTGAATGTCTGTCAGTGCCAACTCCTTATCTCCACCCCAGTCCTACCCATCATCTTCCCAGACCCTACTCCAAAGCCTCTTCCATTAGTAAGAAGCCTTTCCTCCTTGGGGCTCTCATTGGAACACTTGAGATGAGCATGAGATTAAGGATGGTTCTATTTATCCCCTTTAACCATCCACAGGCTCTTTACAGCAAGAACACTCCTCTACCTCCCAGAGGCCTGACACAGGACCCAACACACAGTAGGTGCTCAAAGAATGTTTGTTCATTAATGAAGCCATCTAGTCTTAATCACAAATGTTCAAATGTTCTGGAAGTTGCCTTCAAACCACCCTCCCCCGGGACCTGCGGTTGATTGGACAATTACTCGGGGAGCTGGAACAAATCACCCTCAGGCGCTCAATAAAACTATGCAGTGAATGCTGCTGACAAAGGAGCTGATTGCTGCTGCTTTGACCCTGAAAGTAATTACATGCACCAGTATCCATCTGCCCTCAGGGTGGCCCGGAAGGGGGCCCTCACCTTGACACAGCTCTATCTCCTAAATAAATTCAAAAGAGCAAACATTGCCTCTTCCCCCAGGATCCTTGTTGCTTGTTAGGAATCAAACTGAGGGTGAGAGGTATAATCTGCGTATGTTACTGCCTCCCCAGGCTCAGCTGTGCTGCCTTAACCTTCTCCATCTCAGACACCAAACACTGTTAGTCCCCTACTCCAGGCAAAGTCAGCAGGACAGCCTGGGATCACATGACTGTTTGCTCTGCCCTCAGCCCATCATTGTCACTTCCACACGTCCGCCACTACTGGCACCATTACCTTCTTGCTCCCACGCTGAAATGCTGGAAGTTATCCTTGGTGCTTCTGTCTCTTCCTCCATCCATCCATTCATTCTCTCTGCAAGCACTTAGCGAGCACCTATAAGAAGCAAGTGGATGGTGCTGGGTTTATACTAACGAACAAGACAGGCATGATCCCTGCCCTCATGCAGCTTACCATCTAGAGAGGGAAATGGAGATTAACCAAATAGACATACAAATGTTCATTTTAAATGAAACACACCAAGAATTCCTTGGCAGTCCAGTGGTTAGGACTTGGCACTTTCACTGCCAGAGCCCAGGTTCGATCCCTGGTCGGGGAACTAAGATCCTACAGGCCTCACGGTGCGGCCAAACAGATAAAAATAAAAAACAAATAAATAAAACTAAGATCCTGCAAGCCACACAGCGCGCCCAAAAAAAATATATTTTTTTAATTAAACGCACCTATTATTTGCTGTGTTCTTTGCCTGTCCCTGTAGGGAAGGAATGTAGCATAGAGGGGGAGGTCATCTCCCAAGGCGGCCTTGGTATTCCTCTCAGCTTGACCAAACTTTACACAGTTTCTTCCTGACCCTATGTCACTGAACTCTCTTTCCTTAGAGCAGTTACTTTAGAAAACTTGTCCTTGTAAATTCTTTCTCTGCTCCCCTTGAGATGTAAATCTTCTCCCAGCCTCTTACCAGTTTAACAACCCAGAAATGTCCTCTTAGAAATGTAGCCATCAAGGTGAACAGTGCCCCTGTTTCCCGGTCTGTGCAGGAAGGTAAGAGCTTCTCTTTGATAAGCACCAATTAGCAGACACAGGTGGTCTAATCACATAGACCGATGGCCTCCACTATTTTTCTGTTACCCTACCCCTGGGCTTATAAACTCTCCTGCATTTTATTTCAGTGTAGTTGAGTTCAATCCCTCTCCTGTTGCAACAGTCTTCAGTAAAGTCCTCCTTGCCTGTTTAACTCTGTCCGGTGCAATTTTTCTTTGGCATCATACAGAAATGAATGAAACACGGATCCTGCTCCCAAAGAGTTTAAGGTCTGATTAGGAAGACAAAACTTTCAAAATTGTAGTAAACGCTGTGAAAGAAAACCAGAGGAAGCTATAAGAGGGTGTAATGAGGAAAACACATTTAAATGAGAAGGAAGAACTCATGAGGAGTGATATTTAAACCGGGACAAATATCTCTCTGCTCTAGGCAGAGGGACAGTACACATAAAGGGCTTCAGATCAAACAGTCAGCTTCCAATATATTAAGACCCTGTCCCCCCATCAAGTCCTGTGCGCATGTGTCTCTTCTTTCACTTATCAAAGCTCAACTCTGACTGTCTGCTCTCTCAGCTCAATAACATTCCATGAATCCCAGGCACCCCCTGAACGGAGTCCATAGCTCTTAACTTCCTCAGCCTTGGGTCAAGATTGTGTCTAATCTGGTTCGTTTTACCTCTCAAACCGTATGGAGAGAAAGTGTCCCAGTGAATCACAAGCCTTCTAGGGTGTGACAGAGGAGGGACCTTCCTACAGAAGCAACTGGAAGACTGCCTAGGAAGTATGAATGCACAGCCCTCACGTGATTGAGAGTCAGTTCATAGAGTTGAAATACACAGAGTTGAAATAGAGTTGAACAGGAAATGCCATGTTCTCCTGTGATGAGCTGGGCCCATGCCCAGTCCAGACAGCAAGAAATCCAAGGACCCGAGGCTGGAGCACAGAGCTTGGACTCATGACCAGTGGAGCCCGTACCTCCCTTAAGGCCCGTTGCAGCGGCTGGCAGGAAGGGCGTGCTGGCCTGAAAGCACCTCCTCGGGAAAGAAGGAGTGGTTGACAGGCACAGCCCACTGCAGCCTTGCCCACAGCTGCCAAGACCCAGTTACTGTCCTTGACTATGACCTATCGGATGGTCAACTTCTCCCTGGGAGGAGTGAGAGCACCGCCTCACCACCTCTGCCCAGTCTTTTCCAGCTCTCTTGACCTGCTGGCCCCAAGCACAGGATTGCCTCGGTCAGACCTTCCTCCGAGGTCATGCTCTACATCTCAGAGCCAAAGCCCTTGTCTCTTCATCCACAAAACACCCTCCTTTCTTCACCCCTAGGTCGGGAGACTGCTTATGCCTCTGAGCTCTGAGCAGGGGCCCAAGCACTCAGCTCCTCCCCTGTCAGAGTCAGAAGCTTCCTAGAGCCAAGCCTGCAGCCTTGACTCTTGCTTCTGCGATGAGCTCTACCTGCACCCTGTCGAGGGCGATGAGTTACTGTGGAGGTGGGGCAGGACTTTTTTTCTTTAATTCAATTAAGCCACATGCTAACTGTGATTCTTTCTCCACTATCTAAGGCAATAGAGATGAGGCTGTAGAATCACAAAGGCAATGTGATGGGGGACAGGACAGACCAGGAAGACCAGAGGACCAACCCGGGAGTATCTGAGAGAAAGATCAATCAGGAACGGGAAGCACAAGATGGCCCTGAACAAACCATACCTGGGAACCAGTGGAGATGTGATTTCCAGCTGCTTGCAAGGGCCTTAGAAGTGAGGGGCTCTGTCTTAATTTGGGTTTCCCCAAAAGCAGACCCAGAGACAAGGATTTGGGTGCAGGCAGTCAATTCGGGAGGTGATCCAAGGAAACACAGTGAAGGAGTGGGGGAGCGAGACAGGGGAGTGAAGACAGTAAAGTCCGCATTAATGAGCAGGTCAGTCACTGGGCAGGTGGAGCTCAACCCCACTCGGAACTCTCTACGAGGCTAGGTAGCACACACCTGGGAAGTGTCCCTGAGGGGCAAGGAAGCCAGGTGTTCATTCACTGGAGTGGTTGAATGATAGTCCTCAAAAAGATGTCCGATCCCCAGAGCCTACAAATGTGACCTTAATTGGAAAAAGGGTGTCTGTCACCATAATTAAGGATCTTGAGATGACAGCACCCCGCATCACCCAGGTGGGACCTAAATCCAATGACAAGCATCCTTAGATGCACAGGGAGAAAAGGAGGCCATGTGAAGTCGAAGGCAGAGATCAGAGTGATGCAGCCACAGGCCAAGGAATACCAGGAACTGCCAGGAATTCAAAGTCAGAAAGGATTCTCCCCCAGAGCCTTCGGAGACAGCCAGTCCCTGCCAACACCTTGATTTGATTTCAGACTTCTGGCCTTAAGAGCTGGGAGAGAAGAAATTTCTGTTGTTTTATGTCACCCAGTTTACAGAAATTCGTTATAGCAGCCACAGAACACGGATACATCCACCAACTCCCATCCCTCCTTGGTTAAGGGTTACTCCTGGGGTCAACTTCCCAGCATTGCCAGGCTGTGCCACCAAAGGCTGAGCCCAAGAAAGACCTCGGGGAGAGAGACACCTGTGCTTGTGGTAGGACGCCGTCACTGAGGATAAGAATTGCCCACTGAAACTGCAGTTGACCTGACCTCTGTCGGGGAGAGGGTTTGAGGAGGGAGGTGGGCACTGACAGCACCTGCTATAGGATGGCTCGAGTTGGATCAGGGCCACCTTCTGGTCTACCTGTGTTTTCCAAGGGGACCCCTATCAGGAAGCAGGTTCCTCCTCAGAATCAACCCTCAGGTAGGAAAAGAAACTCACATTAGGATGTGCCAGCTGTGTGCCCACATGCACATCCCCCCAAACATACCCTTCCAATGCCGCTATGAGATATGGAGCAAGTGGTGGGAAGAATAATGCTCCCCAAAGACGTCCATGTCCTAATTCCCAGGACCTATGAATGTATGACCTTACGTGGCACACGGGACTTTGTAGATGTGATTAAGAAGTATGAGATGGGAAGATGAGCCTGGATTGTCCAGGTGGGCCCAACGTAATCCAAGGGTCCTTGTTAGTGGAAGAGGGAGGCAGGAAGGCCACGAGGTCAGAATCACAGGCAGATGAAAATTCTACCCTGCTGGCTTTGAAGCTGGAGGAAGGAGCCTCAAGCCAAAGAATGCGGGCAGCCTCTAGAAGTTGGAAAGGATTCTCCCCTAGCACCTCCAGAAGGGAACACAACCCCGCTGACACCTTGATTTTAGCCCAGTGAAACCCATTTCAGACTTCTGACCTCCAGATAAGAGAATAAACTTGCATTGTTTTAAGGCACTGAGTTTGTGGTAATTTACACAACATTGGACATTAACACGTTTTATAGACTTAAAAAAAAAGGGGGGGCTTCCCTGGTGGCGCAGTGGTTGAGGGTCCACCTGCTGATGCAGGGGACACGGGTTCGTGCCCCGGTCCGGGAAGATCCCACATGCCGCGGAGCAGCTGGGCCCATGAGCCATGGCCGCTGGGCCTGCGTGCCCGGAGCCTGTGCTCTGCAATGGGAGACGCCACAACAGTGAGAGGCCCATGTACCACAAAAAAAAAAAATTGGGATTAGCCCAGGGGCTGTGAGCAATGGGATGACTGGGAGAGCATTTCTGAGATATTAGTTGAAGTTTTCTTTTTCCTCCTCGTAGTTCACTCTTTTGCTTTCTCCCCTTCCCTCCTCCCACCCCAATTCAAGCCACCAGGCCTCTGAGTTCACTGCCTGCGAGAAGGGGCAGGACATGACCCAGGTCAGGGAAGTAGAAAACAAGACACCTGCCTGGTTTGGGTCTCCACGAGCCTGTGTCCTTGGGGGACATAAACAAAAGTGTGAGAGGAGCACGGCCAAATATCCTCCACCCCAACAGCCATGAAGATAATCTTCTCCAGGGATTGAGAAGGAGAAATACAGAGATCCTGTGGGGGAAGGGTCCTGCACCTGCACCCCAGGGAGGCTATAGGAGGCTAGAAAGGGAAGGCTGGGGTTGGGGCGTGAGCCCAGGTGCGCGGGGCTGGGGGTGGCTGAGAATCCACAGGGCTTGCACCTCGTAAGTGGTACGGTATTTAAGATGGAACAAGCCCGACTTGGGGGAACATGCTGAGTACCCTGGTGATTGTGGTCAGAGCTGGGGGTCAGGCGAACCCCTATGGATGGGGGAAAGATTTCCCCTGAAGGGCACAGATGTCTCTGCCATGATTCCAGGGCAGGATATTAGGGCATCTCAGACTGGGCAACCAAAGGATGTCCCCTCCCTCTCAGGCCAAAGAGGACATTTGGCAGGGACTCCAAACCTTGTGAATACCTGGGCGTACCAGCTTCTGGGGGCTGAGCTGCCCCTGCCCTGTGGAGGCCAGCCAGAAGCTCCTGGGGTCTCCGCAGTGGTGCTTGGGTCTGCGGGCTGCAAGAGCAACTAATTCCCCAGCCCCACACCCTCAGCCGAGGGAGTGAGGGGTGTGTGGACCCCAGGAGACCAGTGAGGGGGATTCGTGATCATCAGTGACAAAGACATCCCTGTCCCCAGGGCAGACTTCTCACCAGTGTCCCTAGCAGGAGTGCAGCCACAGCAACAGAGGGTCCTGCCAAACCCCTCCCCATACCCACAAGATGGCAGCGGAGAAGTCCTCTGAAATAACGGAGGGGACTTCAGAGGGGCTTTACCACCAGCAAGGGGCCCAGAAGGGGCTGATGCCAAAACCATTGAATTGCAGGCGGGATGGGTGATCTCATTTCACAGCCCGGGGAGGCTTCCAGCTTACAATTGTAATAAAACATTTTATGGGGAAGAAACAAAATGGGAGCAATTAGAGTTCTGTATCATTAGCAGAATTAGATCAATTCAAAACATCAACCAGGAACAATAAGCCATCTCCCTCCGGGTCACCCTGTGTATCCAACGAGACCTATGGTGTACAAAGGACCCACCAGAGCCAGTCATACAGTCAGTCTAACTACATAACCAGAGGGTCATTTTTAACACCCTCCACACACACTCTAGGGCAGAATTTTTCCCAGGAATAATCATGGAATAATCAATAGTCATTACTTTTCTGATTCATTCGTTAGTTTTAAAATCACTGACAGTTATCAGTTATAAAGGAAAAAGTCAATGTTACATATATTATTCAGATTCCATAAAATATTTACTATAGGAACTGAAATTAGCACTTACAAAACACAAATTTTTCCAGCTCACAATGTACACCCCATTTCACTGTTCTAAATTCTAAGCATAAATAGCAACTCCAACTGGTCACATAGAATGATAGAATTAAAGTAATACATTAGTGTTTTTCACCATTTAATTGCTGGCCTATCACTGTTATTATTGAGTCAACTGTTTAAATGCAGGAATACGTATATACCACAGGCGTTAGAGACCTGAATTGGGCCCAAAGAGAACTTGAATGATTCTGAATCATTAGGAACTTACTTTTACAATGAACATGTATAGCTGAGCCCATAAATCTAGAGGGATGACTATATAACAGGCAATTCTTTAGATTAAATGCCATGTAAAATACAATGTTTATGAAAGGATAAGTGATTAAAATATGTCAGTTTGAAGCATGCATGTATATTAAAACTGAAACCACAGTTACAGTAAACGGTATTAAAATGGTAACCACAGCAATTTAGATTGTAGCTCAACTGAATATTTCAGGGTGAGGGCGTGTTTGATACAGTTTAGAATTGCCAGTGTATCATAAGGATGAAAAACAGACTGGATAAACAACAAAGTCCTACTGTACAGCACAGAACTATATTCAATATCCTATGATAAACCATAATGGAAAAGAATGTAAAGAAAAAAGAATGTATATATGTGTATAACTGAATCACTTTGCTGTACAGCAGTAATTAACACAACATTGTAAATCAACTATACTTCAATTTAAAAAATTTTTTTAAAAACACATATATATGGAATCTAAAAAAAAATGGTTCTGAAGAACCTAGGGGCAGGACAGGAACAAAGATGCAGACGTAGAGAATGGACTTGAGGACATGGGGAGGGCAAAGTGTAAGCTGGGACGAAGTGAGAGAGTGGCATTGACATATACACACTACCAAATGTAAAATAGCAAGTGGGAAGCAGCGGCATAGAACAGGGAGAGCAGCTCGGTGCTTTGTGACCACCTAGAGGGGTGGGATAGGGAGGGTGGGAGGGAGACGCAAGAGGGAGGGGATATGGGGATACACGTGTATATATATAGCTGATTCACTTTGTTATACAGCAGAAACTAACACACCATTGCAAAGCAATTATATTCCAATAAAGATGTTAAAAAACAAATAGACTGCCTTTGTTGGTTTTATCATTGCTTTTAAATTCTCTATAGATAACGCTCCCTGTTGTTGCCTGCACCCAGGCAGTGTTCCATCCTCATACACTACAGGTGACTGGAACCCCTTCCATTCTTTGGGGGAAATCATTCCTGCTTCAAAAAGTGAAAATAGTTCATACTGATTGTCTGCCATAGCTCTAAAAGCTTCACATGTATTAACTCGTTTACTTCTCAGTACACATCTACGCTGGTGGCTAACTGTCCTTATTGTCATTTATTGAACACTGATGTATTCAGAGGCCTTGATATTGTATTTGGAAGTGCTCTGTACACTGTAAGTGCCAGACAGATATTACTAAGTTGGCAGTCATGACAGTGAAGTTTTCACGTATTTGGTGATGACAATGGACCAGAAATACCAGGGAGAAAAAGAAGGGTAGATGTTTATGAGGCTGTTAACAACCTGGACAAAATACCAAAGCCAAATTCAACGGCACCAGCGTTCCATATTCCCAAAATGGAGCCTGTGAAGACGGCCAGACGATGTGACCACGGTCCCCAGTGCCAAGCGGCCAGCTACCAGAGACATGGTCCAGCTCACAACTGCAGCAAGTCTGTGGTTGCAGACAAATGGCTTCAGCGCTCACAGTCCCCTGGAACCCAGCACCCCCCAGCCGCCCTGACCCCCGCAAGAGCCAGGTCACGCAAGGACTCTTGGCTCGCAGCATATTCAGAGGGGAGAACTGGGAGAGGCAAGGGACCACACAGCTGCCCGCGGGGATGCCCACCGCCACCCGCGGGCTGAGACGAGGTGGTCCGGACAATCTGTGAACCCCTCGATAGAGGCAGATAAGCAGAACCAAGCTGCTCTTTACAAAAGCATGTTTAGTGAACACCTAAGGGCTTGGGCTGGATGCGTCCATCTTTTCCCTTGCTGTCTTTCACTTATTTAACGCATGCCTCATAAAGCTACTCTTTTCTGCCCATGAGTAATGTATTGTTGGACAGTCACTTAGCTGGAACGGGGTGCAGAGACAGCTGGATTGGTCACAAATGGGACCAGAGCTTGAAGCCCCAGATGACCCACCGTAGACCCTGGGAGCAGCTTGACAACCCCAGACGGGATCCACCCTGGAAGGTCGTGCAGGCCACCCTTGCATCCTGCGCTGGAATGGTCTTGCGCGCCTCCAAGGATAGGGCACGCCCTGCAGCCTGAAACAGCTGTGGACATCTCAGAGGTGAGAAAAGCAGCCTATGGCCCAAGCACGCCACGCTGCCCCTGTCTCTACACACAAGCCACACCTGTGGCTGGGCCGGCCTTTCAAAGACCTTCGGTGAAGTGCCATGCTGCCCTAATCAAAATTAACCCACACCTCCACGTCACCCAGCCCTTGTGTGTACAGCACGCACAGCTGCCTGTGTTTCAGCCTGTTTTATAACTACCTGTCTCCCCCGTTTGACTGTGAGCTCTTGAAGGCATAAACTGAGTTTTCTCCTTCATACCTGATCCCCAAAATGCTTTAAAATCCTTTTGTTAAAAAATGCAATTCGGGAATTCCCTGGCGGTCCAGCGGTTAGGACTCTGCGCTTCCACTGCAGGGGCCCCGGGTTCAATCCCTGGTAGGGCAAGTAAGATCCCGCAAGCTGCATAGCCAAAAACAAACAAACAAACAAACAAATTAATTAAGTAGGTGTTGTTTAAAAATAAATGCAGGGCTTCCCTGGTGGCACAGTGGTTGGGAGTCCGCCTGCTGATGCAGGGGACACGGGTTCGTGCCCCGGTCCGGGAAGGTCCCACATGCCGCGGAGTGGCTGGGCCCATGAGCCATGGCCGCTGAGCCTGCGCGTCCGGAGCCTGTGCCCCGCAACAGGAGAGGCCACAGCAGTGAGAGGCCCACGTACTGCAAAAAAAAATAATAATAATAAATAAATTAAATAAAATAAATGCAATTCTTTAACAACAATCACCAAGCTCCCTCGGCTGTCTCTCTCTCTCTCTCTCTCCCTCCTCCCTCCCACTCTCTCGCTTTCTCCCTCCCTCCCTCCTTCCCTCCCTCTCCCATGTGAGGAAATCACACAGAGGACCCTCCCTTCCGTGCTGAACACACGTCACAAACCATCAGCCACCTCTCCCCTCCTACCCCCTCACCCTAAATGCAATTCCCAGCTTTACTCCACCCCCAGAAAATGAAACTTCAAAGCAGTGGTTTTGAGATCTCAGATCGACTTTCTAATCCAATCTCTGTTCCCATGGTTCTCAAGCTTGACCAGGCATCAGCATCCTCTGGAGGGCTTGTTAAGACACAGAGCTCCTAATTCAGGCGTTCTGAGGTGGGACTCAAGAGTTTGCACTTCTAATAAGTTCCCAGGCGATGCTGGTGCTGCCAGTCCAGGTACCACACTTTGAGAGCCATGGTGGCACAGTGCTTGAAGGATGTTCCCAGCCACCGCATGGCTGGCATATGGGGACAGGAGAGGCATGGAGGACTTGGGCAATATCCTGCCTTTTCTCACCACCCAAGATGTCCACAAGCTGTTTGAAGCAGCACTGAGCACCTTGAAGGCATGGAAGCAGAGGTACAAGACTGTATCACAGAGGCTTCCCTGGTGGCACAGTGGTTAAGAATCCACCTGCCAATTAAGGGGACAGGGGTTCGAGCCCTGCTCCGGGAAAATCCCACATACCACGGAGCAACTAAGCCTGTGCGCCACAACTGCTGAGCCTGAGCTCTAGAGCCTGCAAGCCATAACTACTGAAGCCCGCGCACCTAGAGCCCATGCTCCATAACAAGAGAAGCCACCGCAATGAGAAGCCCGCACACCGCAGGGAAGAGTAGCCTCCGCTCGCCGCAACTAGAGAAAGCCTGAGCACAGCAACAAAGACCCAACGTAGCCAAAATAAATAAATAAATTTATTGAAAAAAAAAAAGAAAAAGACTATCACACACACAGAATCTCCACTGATGCTTTATCTAACCCCTGCTTACATACCTCCAGCAAAAAGATGCCCATTACTTGGAAAGTTAGACTACCCCATCTTCAGTTATTTCTTATATTGAATGACTTGTCACCTCCTACCTATGGTTGCCAAATAAAATACAGTATGCCAGGACTTCCCTGGTGGTCCAGTGGCTACGGCTCCGCACTCCCAATGCAGGGGGCCCGGGTTCCATCCCAGGTCAGGGAACTAGATCCCGCATGCCGCAACTAAGAGTTCGCATGCTGCAACTGCAGATCCTGCATGCCACAACTAAAGATCCCACACGCCGCAACAAAGATCCCACGTGCCACAGCTAAGACCCAGTGCAGCCAAATAAATAAATAAATACTTTTTAAAAATACAGGATGCTTAATTAAATTTGAATTCCTGATAAATAATGGATAACGTTTTGGTAAGCATGTCCCATTCATCGTTATTTTTATTTGATAAATCCTGGCAACTCTACCCATTAGGTGTCCAGGTGCTTGAGCCAAATTCCTGCCAATCCTGAAGCAGCCATGTGAACTCAATCTCAGGTGAAGTTACTTCCTCCACTTCCCAAAAACCATTTGAGTCAGAGGCAAGAGCAAACAGAGTCAGCCTCAGGAAATACACTTGACCAGAGCTGTACTTGGAGCCTGGGTCTTACAGCTAGTCCAGGGCTTGGTCACTGTCAGGAAAATGACCTACCACCTGGGCTCCTCCGGTGTGTGCCTCCTTGCCTTGAAGCAGGTAGACTTTTATGTGCTGGAGCCCTACCAGACTGTCAATACCTGGTCATCCACCCCCACCTACCCCAGAGGTAAATGCTGGCGCCTAGACTAAAAGCTACTTCTTCTGACTCCCATGTTGCAGCCTTTTCACTAATTCAAGAATCATTTACTAAGAGGTGACCCCAGATAGTAACTAGATTTCTTGTGGTGATCATTTTGAAATGTATATAAATATCGAATCACTGTGTTGTTGTACCAGGAGCTACCATCGTGTTGTAGGTCAGTTATACTTCAGAAACAAACTCATAGAAAAAGAGATCATTTTTGTGGTTAAGAGAGGTGGAGATTGGGGGCAGGGGGAGTTGGAGGAAGGTGGTCAAAAGGTACAAACTTCCAGTTATAAGATAGATAAGTACTAGGGATGTCATATACAACATGACAAATATAATAACACTGCTGGATGTTACACGTGAAAGCTGTTAAGAGAGCAAATCCTAAGAGTTCTCATCACAAGGAAAACGATTTTTTTCTATTTCTTTAATTTTGCATCTGTACGAGATGATGGGTGTTCACTAAACTTACTGTGGTCATCTTTTTTTTTCTTTTTTGGGGGGGGGTTGCCGAGCCGTGCAGCATGCAGAACTTCCCCGACCAGCGATCTATCCCCTGCCCCTTGCATTGGAAGCGCAAGTCTTAAGCACTGGACCACCAGGGAAGTCCTGCAGTCATCATCTCATGATGTATGTTGAGTCACATCATTATGCTGTACCCCTTAAAACTTATACAATGCTGTGCGTCAATTATATCTCAATAAAACTGGAAGAAAAAAAAGAGATGGCCCCAGGATCTAGTAGAGGTGCTAAATGGTAGAGAAACCCTCTTGTGCAAGTCTTGTCATTTCAAGATGCCAAATACCATGGATCAGAAGAGTCCTACCCACTTTCTGATGTCCCCCTTAGCGACCACCCAGCCCAACCAGAGACGAGAAGGGACTTGCCCAAGCTCTGATTCAAGTTGACAGTAGAGCTGGATAAGAATCTATGTCTACTGACCTCAGCTCAGACATCGTCCCCTCTGCTGCTAGGGCCTCTTCCAACCAAAAGGGAACTTGTACTGGCAAATGAAAACCGCAGAGGTATACCATGGAACTAACAACAGTAGAAAATTCTGACAATGCCAAGCATTGGAGTGGATATGGAGTGGATATGGAGAAAATCATACTCTTCTGTGCTGCTGTTGGGAATGTAAATTGCTAGAGTGACTTTGGAGAAAACTGGCAACACCAAGTAAAATTGAAAATGCACATACTATACAGCAAAATGATCCCCACTCCTCATGGCCTGCCTCCAGGGAAACACCTGTGCCCAGTGAGATCTGGGGCAAGGATGCTTGTTGCAGCATTGTTTGTTACGGTGAAAAACTGGAAACAATCTAAATATGCAATGAGAAGGAAATGAGAAACAAAACATGCCTTATCCACATGACAGAATACCTTGCAGCAGTTAGAATGAATGGATTAGAGCTAAATTTGCCAACAAGAATAGAGGTCAAAAGTGGCCTTGTGTGAAAAACAAGGTGTAGGGGACTTCCCTGGTGGTCCAGTGGTTAAGACTTTGCCTTCCAATGCAGGGGGTGCAGGTTCCATCCCTGGTCAGGGGGCTAAGATCCCACATGCCTTGGCCAAAAAGCCAAAACATAAAACAAAAGCAATATTGTAACAACTTCAATAAAGACTTAAAAAAAAAAAGAAAAACAAGGTGTAAAGGGACCCAGGGCAAATTTATGTAAATATCAAAATGCATTCCCACAAAACAATGCCATGTATCTATTATTTATAATATATCATAAATGTATATAAAAATACAAATGTTTCAAGACAATTTATTTTAAAAGGCTTGCCCAGAAGGAAACACAGCTCTTCACGAAAGTCACAATAGTTGTTGATTCTGGGAAAGGGGTAAAGTTTAAAATGTTAAAATAAAATATCTTTTGTTCAAAATACACTTGAAGTAAATATAACACGATGTTCAACGTTATCATCCCAGCAGTGGGCATGCCAATTCATTACTTTTGTGTTTTTCTTTTGTTCTAATTCTCAAAGAAAAATAAACCGGCTATTCTGAGGTGCTGCTCTCTGGGGCCCCCCAAGCCTACGTGACTGACCAAATACACATTTCTCAGGTTTCAATAATTCGTCACCTGAGCGGGGGCATGAGTGTGGGAAAGTCTCCATCCTTAAGGGAATATGGAGGAATGCATCCGGTCCAAGCTAAAATCTTCCTCCCTCCATCCTGACTAGAATGACCTTGGGTTTGAATGAAGAGGAAGAGGGTTTAATGCACTGGATGCGTCTCCCAATCTACTTTAGAGAGATGGGAGGGAACTCTCACCTGCCTCAATAATTTATCAGAAGTTTAGCATGACGAGATGAAGAACATTCCATAGGCATGGGCTGTGAGTTAACGACAACTCTCCATGACCACTCGCTGGTCGATTTGAGGTGATGGGCTCATCCAAGCTCAAGGATGGTAAGGGGTATATGATCCCCATAGATGGGAGAGAGGAATCCCTAACGTGCTCACAAATCACATGGGGATCCTGTTACAATGCACATCCTGATTCCGTAGGTCTGGGGGCAGTGCTGGGAGGTTGCATTTCTATCAAGATCCCAGATGTTTTGGGGGTGGCTGGTCCATGGACCACACTTTGAGTAGTGAGTTGCTACACTCTCTACTGTCAACTGCCTCCTTCAACTTCTGCTTCAGCATCTGCCTTACAAATAAAAGCCGAGCATTGATGGTGTCTGACGGTATTAGGGTCAGGAGAACCGGGAACACCTAACTCCTGCGGGTCAGTCCCAAGGGAGATGGCTGCTGGGGGACCAGAGCACCCCTTCTTAGCAGCCCTGGGCTGTGGGAAGCAGAGGAAGGGGCTGGGATGGAGCATAAGTTTGGCTTTCATTTGCTCTGGACTCCTCCAGCCATTGAGGAGTGGTTAACTCATGGGACACTTAAAGCAAATTGCCTTATATGGGAGGGTATCTGCATTCCCTTAAACATATTTCTGTGTTCAGACCTTGTGCAACAGCCTAGGGCTACAGAGATGGGGGAGGTGCTTGTTCCCAGGCTGGTGGGGAGACAGATGTGGAAGGATGCATTTGACATGCATGTGGTCAATGCAGGGACAGAGCACAGTGCAAAACCCAGCAAAAGCATAGAGCGCAGTTACCAACCCTGCTGTCCATCTCCCACTTCCCTGAGTGGGCTGGAAGCAGCTCAGCTCTGGGGGCTTGTCTTGACCCTCAGAGCACAGATCTGTGCACACAGCTAGTGCTCAAAAATGTACCGTTGGGCTTCCCTGGTGGCGCAGTGGTTGAGAGTCCGCCTGCCGATGCAGGAGACACGGGTTCGTGCCCCGGTCCGGGAAGATCCCACACGCCGCGGAGCGGCTAGGCCTGTGAGCCACGGCTGCTGAGCCTGCGCGTCCAGAGCCTGTGCTCCACAACGGGAGAGGCCACAACGGTGAGAGGCCCGCATACTGCAAAAAAAAAAAAGGATTGTAGAGGCCCAGCTCCTGCACCGCCTTCCGGGAGCAATGCCTTTTCTGACCTATGGCCTGAGAAACCAAAAAAGAACATTCAATAGACTGCCCTGTGCTAATGAAACTACTAACATCTAAAGTACTAACATCTAATGAAACTACTTAACATCTAAACAAACTGATGCTTGTCTAGATGGAAAGGCAGGCAATCATTTCCTATCTGCAAACTGCAAATTCTCCAGTTAAAACAAAGTGAAAGGGAAGAGGCTCCCCTGTTGACATCAGTGCTTTGATTCTAGCTCAGCTACTGTCTGGCTACAAACTGCTCCAATTCAGGCCACCCCTGGGCCACTGGGCCACAATCACTGGCTCTTGAGGTCGGGGTCCTGCACAGCTCTTATGTTATTCCTACCTAGAAAAACTCCTAACCCCTCCTCCAGCACCCAGTTCCTGAGAAAGCCAGGGAGATGCAAGGGAAAGAGAATCTTTCCTGGAATAGGGTAAACCGGCCTGAGTTTAAATCTTAGCAAGACCATTTATGAGCCATGTGACCTGCAGCCAGTAGTTTACCCACTGGGTCTCAGCATCCTCGTCTGTGAAATAGGGATAAACATACCCACTCTCAAGAGTGTGGGGAAGATGAAAGGAGATCATATGAGTAAAGATCCCGGCTCCCAGGCAGACAGCCCGCGGTCACTGCCTCCAGACCCTCCAGCCGTTGGGATCTGGTGGTGTGGAAGGAACTGCACGTGAGAGAGAACACTGTTCTGCAGGACTCTTCCTTCAAATCCCACCTCCAGCTTTCGCTGCCCTTCTGTGCAGTGCTGGGAGTAGAAGTGCGAAGGCCCCGAGTCCTCCCAGCTGTTCTCTTTGTGACTCAACCTTGGGCAGTCAGCGCAGAAATATCACAGGCAGAGCCTGTTCTGGTGACATTTCAAATCCAGAGCATCTTTTGCATCCCCCTCCCAGGCTGTTTCTGGTCAGCCTCCATGGCTCAAAAACTTCCTGGGGAATTTCTGTCTCCTTTTCAAGGGTCCTTATTTATTCTACTTCACATGGGGAAAGTACTTTACAGTTTATAGATAGCACTGTCACACGCCTCATCTTATGCAAGCCTCCCAGCTCCCCTGCCAAGGAGGAAACAAATGCTCGAAAAGTCAAATCAACTGCCCGAGGTTACCCAGTGGGCTTGTGGCAGAGTCAGGATTTGAACCCCCGACTGCCTGGTTCACAAGCCTCGCCTTTTATACAAAGTCATATTAATGCACACAGAAATGAAGTAAGGCCACCGTTCCTCTCGGCCTTCAGACTGGCCCTCAGCACCAGGTAAGAGCTGGACCAGACCCTGGACAAGGACCTGGAATCTCTCGCACCCACTCACCTCCCACAGACATGCAGTCCAGCCTATGGGGCCAGCAGCCCAGAGCACTTACTTCCCCCAGGTCCCCCTCCCCAGGCAAGGCAGCTGGAACCTCCCAGGACAGGCTCGCTACAAAGCCTGACATCAGCACCAGGAGCACCCACAGTGCAGCATCTCTGACACCTGCATCCCATCAGGCTCAGCCCCAGGGTTGTTTAACAGACACACCTAGCTGTACAGCCCAGCCCAACCTCCAGCATAAATGATACTGCTAAACGGACCAAAAACTGAATTGCAGTCGGGGCAATTATGAATAATAGGATACCAAAAGGCCACAAACCAACGGCCATTTCTGAGGAGCTGGGAGCAAAAGCAAAGTACTGCACATGAGCCCTGCACACAGCGCCACCCAGGGGGCAAGCCGACCTCCCAAGCCGCACGGCCCGGCCCCCACCCCCCGGCCTGACCCACCCACCTCCCCCCACCCTCACCCCGTTTAAGGGACCAGCCCGCCCTCCTCAGAGAACGAGCAAGGACACCTGTTTCTTTTTTCTTTCTTCCTTTTTCTTTTTTTTTTTGCGGCATGCGGGCCTCTCACTGTTAAGGCCTCTCCCGCTGCGGAGCACAGGCTCCAGACGCGCAGGCTCAGCGGCCATAGCTCACGGGCCCAGCCGCTCCGCGGCATGTGGGGTCTTCCCGGACCGGGACACGAACCCGTGTCCCCTGCACCGGCAGGCGGACTCTCAACCACTGCGCCACCAGGGAAGCCCATGGACACCTATTTCTTATTTTCACTCCCCCATGCTGCAGCGTGAGTCCCAGTAAAGCCTTGCCTGAATTTCGCGTCTGGCCTCTCTTATCGATTTCTACCGATTGAAGAGTCCAAGGAGCCGCGTCGGTAGCACTGGCACCTTCTAGAGCAGGGTTTCTCAACCTCAGCACTACTGACATTTTAAGCTGGATAATTCCTTATTGTGAAGACTGTCTTTACATCGTAGGATGTTTAGCAGCATCCCTGGCCTCTACCCACTAGATGCCAGTGGCGCGTTCCACACCCCCACACACCCTGCCCCAGTAGTGACAACCAAAAATGTCTCCATACATTGGCCACTGTCCTCCAGGAGGACAAGATCACCCCCAAGTGAAAACCACTAGAGCAACGTCAGCACCTGGACCAGGACCAGTGGCCTTGACCACTCCATCCCCATCAACCGTCACTTCACTCTGCTTCCTTCCTCTCCCAGGGCAGCCACCTACCTTCTCCACTACCCAGGGCCACCCAGGAAGCAGGCGGGAGCAAGAAGACTGAGTCCATCCGGGTGGACTTAGGTCCCAAGCTTCAGTCACCCAGGCTCCTCCCTCCTAGTACTTCCCCTAGTCTGTAACTGGACTGTCACTTATTAGTATTATTTCCTGGGTCCATTATCTTTTCTGCCTCCCCTGCTAGGATGCAAACTCCTTGAGAACAGGAACTATTCTCTTCACTGTTCTGTCCCTTACACTAGCAGAGGGCCTGGCCCAGAAAACACAGATGGGAGGAAGGGGGAGTGGTGGGGAGGAAAGAGAGAAAGGAGAGAAGGACAAGAAAGAAGAAAAAGGTTTTCAGAAGAAAGGGGAGAACTCTGCAGGGAGGGGAAGTATTTATCAGATGAAGCAATGAGAGTCAAACATAACATCTGTGCCTTGAGATAATCTGTAGCCAATAAAAGGGATAATGTATCTCTATATTCACAGACATAGAAATATCCCTAATAAAGCTATTTATATACCCATCTGTGTATGTATGCCCAAAGAAATATCTGAAAGAATGCTCACCAAAAGGTTGAAGATTTTTATCTGAGTGGGGACATTTCAGGAGGAATTTTGCTTTCTCTTTTACTTCCATTTCCTACAATAAGAATTATCCTTCCAAGCAGAAAATTTTATAAATCATGTCTTCAAAGAACATATTTTATGATGGGCAATGTCTCATGATAAAATGTTAGGTGGAAAGTGAGCTATACAAAGAATTTACTTACTATACATATAGATAGCCCAATTAAAACAATTTTTTAAATTTCACATGGAAAGTACTAGAAAAGAGATCAAGAGGAAATCCATCACATTTCAGGGATAAGGTGCTTTAAATCCTTTCTCTTCCTGCGCCTTTATTTTCTAAATTCTCTAGAGTAGCGCTGTCCAATATGGTAGTGAGCAGCTATTGACACTTGAAGTGTGTTATGCATGATATGACTTAGGACCTGAATTTTTTATTTGATTTTATTAATTGAAATTTAAATCTAAATAGCCTCACGTGCCCAGTGGCTACTGTTATTTGACAGCAGAACTCCATCATGAACAAATATTTTTTATACTTAGAAAAAGAGCACAAGATGTGATTTTTAAATTAATAAATAAAAACTCAGAACAGAAAACCCAAATGCTGTCCCAGTGTCTGGCCCAGTTCCAGGCCAGGGCTGTGTTCTGCATCTGTTTAGTGTTAAGATTTGAATGCCCCATCCAAACTTTCTTGGCAGATGTATCATTTTTCCCACTTTTTTAAAAAATAAAAAGTGATTTCTTCATCTCTTATTCAGTTTTTGAAAGTGAGGCAAGTCAATGAACTCACACATATTCCAGAAACTGACTTCCTTAGACCCTAACAGAAGGTACTTAAGTGCACAGATGTTTGCTGGTTTTAAAAGGAGGCCTTGCTGTGTATGAAAAAACGTTCCCCCTAATTTTTTGCTCAATTTGTTTTAAATTGGTAATGAAATCTGTGAATCTCCGCTCCCTTTCTTCAGGAAAAATGGAATTTTGATCTCTTTTAAAAATCAGAACGCGACAGGATAATGGAGAAATCAGTCTCAATAGCACATTTCATGTTCATTTCAAGGCTGTGATGTGTAAACGTGATGATGCTACGCTTTTGGGGTCTTTGAGATTTTTGCCACAAGCATAGCAGCTCAGGTGGATTATTGCCTGATGCACGCGTCTTTGGTAGATTTTTGTCAACAACTTGCATGTCTGCTCATTTGAAATAAAATCATGAAGTTGTTAATGCCTTTGCACAAAGACCGCTCCATTCTGTTAGCCCTGAGGAAGAAGACTTTGCACTAATCACCTCTTCTCTCCTAGAGTAAAGAGCTGAAAGAGGGACAGAAAACCCACACTGATTGCACTCTTACTACATGCCAACTAGTCACACACATAAGAGGTTTGACTATCTCCTGGTGATCAGGGGCCATGGTATAGAGCAGAAGGGGTTGCTGCTTGGCCTCTGGTTTCACAAAATAAATAATAATAAAATAAAACACTGAACATTTGTGCTTTATTCACTACCTTATTGTACGCACTTTGTAGATTCTGCATTCAACAATGCAGAACAGGCTAATGAAAAAAGTTCCCCCAAATCTCACCACCCAGAGACAAAAATCACCCATTTTGGAGGGCATTCCACATCTCTCTCTATTCCAGTGGTTCTCAACTGAGAGCAGTTTTGTCCTTTAGGGGACATTTGGCAATGCCTGGAGACATAGTTGGTTGTCACAACTGGGATGGGGTGCTACTGGCGTTTAGGGGGTAGAAGCCGGAGATGCTATGAAATATCCTACAGTGCACATAGGACAGCCCCCGCCCAGGAAGAACGATCCGGCCCAAGTGTTAGTGATGCCGAGGCTGAGAAACCCCACCACACACATACGGACTCTGTGACAACGACATAATCAAGTTCACACTATGCCAGCTGTTGATCATCCTGCAAGGACACATGTATCGCTTATTCGATATGGTCGAGCACTGCTCGTTCCCTAGAGAGGGCTTTGTTTAATTTTTACCAGAACTCTGTAAGAGAAGGAGCTATTACAGATTTCGTTAGCTGAAGAGACTGACGCTTAGAGTGGTGAAGTGTCTAGTCCAAGGTTGCACAGCCATTAGTCGTGGTGCTGAGTCTGAAGCCCAGGTCTGAGGGATTCCAAACCCTGCCTTTCCCACCATCTGTTGATCTGCTCCCTTTCACCCCAGGACCGAGTTTGTAAAGGGCAATTAGGAACCTGGGAAGAAGACCGGAAGAAGACCCTTGAATCGTCTTTCCAGAACCCGAGGGAGGTAGGGCTGTGGTCTTCATGTACATCATTCAAGCAATTCTGTTACTTAAATCCTCTCTACAGTCTAATTTATATTTGTGTCCATACGATCTGTCAAGAATCAAAAGAATACATTCAAGTTTCTCACTAACTGCTTTTCTGTCAATTTCTCATTGCATGTCCAATATTTTTCTACATATATTTATAAGCTACATTACATTCACAATTATTACCTCAAGGTTGTGGATTAAACTCCAGCAGTCTGTTAAGTGACCTTCTTGGTCTCATTTAATAACATCTACCTTGAATTCCCCTTCCTCTGAAAGCAGCGTGTGACCCCTGCCTTCTTTTCGTTTGCATCTGGCTGGTGTATTTGTGACTATTCTACCTTAATAATTTTATTTTAGGGAATGTCCTAATCTAAAAGTCATCTTCTTTTACTAGATTATTTTTTTAATTTATACATACTTTCATAACAGAGACCTTTGGTCTCAATTCCATTTTCTTCTTTTATATTTTATATGCTTCTGTTCTATCTCTTTTCTTACTTTTCCTACCTTGCTAATTTGGTAAACAGAATGTTTTTAGTGTGCTATGGTATGAATGTCTGTGTCCCCCCAAAATTCATAGGTTGAAATTCTAATGCCCAAAGTAATAGTATTAGGAGGTGGGGCCTTTGAGATGTGCTTAGGTCATGAGGGTGGAGTCCTCATGATGGGATCAGTGCCCTTATAAAAGAGACCCCAGAGATCTCCCTCACCCCTTCCACCATGTGAGGACACAGCAAGAAGTAAACAGTCTGCAACCCAGAAGAGGACCTCACCAGAAATGAACCCTGCTGGCACCCGGATCTTGAACTCCCAGCCTCCAGAACTGTGAAAAATAAATTTCTGTTGTGTATAAGCCACTCAGTCTGTGGTATTTTATTACAGCAGGCAAAACAGACTAAAATACTTATTTTCTAATTTTTCCTACCTTCTGCTAATTTGGTAAACAGAGTATTTTTAGTTCTATTGGTGATTATTTTCATATCTTTAAATAACATGCTTTAATTTACATCTCTGAAGTTATAAAATTCAGAAATTAAAAAGTAGCAGTTGACTCCCCTTGTGAAAGACAAGAAAATCAGTCCCCTTATACTTCCTCACTCTCTGCACACCCCTGTGGGTGTGGGCTCTGGGAATTTGTCTCAGTCTTTCATAGTAAAATTATGAGGTTATTTTGCTATGTATACTTTTTAAGAATTATAATAACTCCCTTCTGTTTTATAATTTTTCCATGGTTTTTTAAATTTAATTTTATATATAAATAGTTACAAAGCATACCACCATCCAATAGATTTCCTTTCCAGCAATGCTAGATGCTTTTCTCATGAGTTCTTTGTTTTGATTCATCTCTTGGTGGACTGAAGCACCTCTTCCAGTATTTTCTTAGCACTCCCTTTCTCACAAGAAGAATATATGAATGATATATAATATTGATATATCATATATATATATATATGGATCCCATCCTTTCCCCTCAAATGTCTTCATTGCTTCATTTCCTTCTAGAATCTAATGTCAGAGTTGAAAAGCTGAAGCCATCTGATTTTTATTTTCTTTGAGGACAACTGGCTTCTTCTGCCTGAATTTTCATAAGTTGTTCTTTATCCTTGAAATATAATGGTTTCATCAGAGCATATGTCTCACTATTAGTTTTTTGTATCCCCATTAAATTCACTTGGTAACCCTTTTGAGCTATCTCCCTTCACTTTGGCAATGTTTTCTTCTATTTCCTTTTTGAATATTGTATCTGTTACACTGGTTCTCTTTCCTACTGTCCTAGAACATAAATTATCCCTACATCAGTTCCAGATTTCCTTCTTCTACAGATTTCAGTGTATCAGTCAGCCTCTGGTCAGGAGACAAAAGCCAGTTATTTTAATAGAAATAATTCAATGTAAATAACTGTCAACTGGGCATAAATGTGTTAACTAGGTGCTGAAAACGCAAAAAGAGAACACTAAAATATTCTATAAGTAGCAACTCCAGGAAGCAGCTATCACCGTGACAACTGGAGAAACAAGGGACGAAGTTGGCACTATTAAAACTTAGAAGCTTGGAGCAAGGGCTCCATAAAGCTGAAAAGAAGCTTTTCAGTTTCTGAAAGCTGAAAGAAGCTCCAGACTTCTAAGGAGCAGGCACTGCTCGGCTGTGCTGGTGTCTCTGAGCTCAGAGGTGAGGCCCCTTGATGCTGGGCTAAGACCTAATAGTTCCTGTGCTCTAAGCCAAGCATTTAACATCCCCTGCCAGAGCCTGAAACAGTGGCAGGGCCTATGCAGAGATACTTCTAGGCCAGCAATTCCCAGCCTTGGCTTCACACTGGAGTCACCTGGGGAATATTAAAAAATACTGATGCGTGGATCCCATCCCTTGAGAGTCTGAATTAATTGGTCTGGAGTGGTGCCTGAATTGTGAGTTTTTAAAGCCCCATTTATTCAATTTTCTTCTACATTTGATTATATTTTCTATTTTAATTAAATTTCATTTGCCCATTTATTATTCCAGTTGTGTCTAGTTCTACTTTTGTGGTAGTATTGTTTGTCTTAAGTGGTAAATACTGGAAAATATGAATTGAATCTTTATACTGTACTAACACACTTCAGAACACAAGTATACATTTACTATATGTCTTAAAATATTTTGTAAAAGTCCAGAACTCATATCACTTTGGAAATTAACCACTAGGAAATCCTTTAAGTGTAGGGGTCAAATTATTATTAATAGATTGAGGTAAACTAAATAAGTGAAATATACCTCTATATTAAAAAAAATGAATATGTTCCTTACCTTAAGGAAAGCCATATCTTTTGAATATCTTATATATTATTTCTGCTACCACAGGAAACCACTTTATAAGGTCTATTAGAGGTCAAAATCTTTTGTTGTATTAAAAATTGATTGTAGGGTCTTCCCTGGTGGTCCAGTGGTAGAGAATCCACCTTCCAATGTAGGCGGCGCGGGTTTGATCCCTGGTCCGGGAATTAAGATCCCACCTGCCACGGGGCAACTACACGCGTGGGCCACAACTACACAGCCCATGCGCTCTGGAGCCCACACGCCACAACTAGAGAGAGAAAAGAACCCGCATGTCACAGCTAGAGAGAAGCCCGTGCGCCGCAACAAAGATCCCGCATGCCGCAACTGAGACGCAACACAACCAAAAGATAAATAAATAAATAAAAAGAAAGAAAGAAAAAAAACCTCAATAGTAAACAAACAATCTAATTTAAATACTAGGTAAAAGCTTTATATAAAATATAATATTAAAAATCTGATTGTATAAATGACTTTTTAGAAGAGAATAAAGTTTTTAAAATATGAAAAAATAAAATAAAACAAAAGCTCCCCAGGTGATTCTAAGTGTAGCCAAGATTCTGGTCTAGAATTATCTCTGAATGGGACCTGTTACCACCTCTGAGAACGTATTCACAGCCCTGGTTTTATAGTATCATGATAATCACCTAGGAAAGTTTTTTTTTAACTGGTGATGCCCCTTCCCTTCCCCACCCCCTCCCCACCAGAGGTCCTGATTTAATTCACTTGGGTGGAGGGTCAACTTTGGGATTTTTAAATCCCGAGGAGTTGTAGTGTGCAGCCAGGGTTTTGGGAGAGGAAAGACCCATAATGCATATTTCTCCTATTGGGGAGTTCTGATGAAGAGATGCCACACATCACACAGAAGCAAAAATTATGTCTAACATTATGTCAGCATCGGAATATGAGGTTGGTGGGAAAAGCCTGACAATTAGACGACTTTAATAGGGGGCCTTTTCGCTATGAGATGGCAGAACGGAGATTAACTCAGTGGGCCGCACACACACACACACACACATCCATTGATTCTGCAGTGGAGAGGACAGAATTAGGGGAAAATTATGAATGTGAGTTGACAAGATAAGTTTCAATTTCCTTTAATATAACTGCAAGTTCACTTTGGGGTCACTGTCCTAGGGCAGGTGTTCCTGGACCAAAAGCATCAGCATCACCCAGTACCTTATTAGAAATGCAAATTCTTGGGTCCCACCTGCTGACTCAGAAATTCTGGGGGTGGAGCTCAGCTATCTGTTCCAACAAGTCTTCCAGCAGATTCTCATGCACACTCAGATTTGAGATTCACTTCCCAAGGCACTGACATGTGGAAAAGTCACACCGGAAAAAAACAAAACACTAAAAGGCCTGTGTCCACCTCTGTCCCAGGAACCCCTTCAGTGGACAACTGCAGACAGTAGCCCACCCTCCCTCTGGTAGACCGACTGCATCGTCATAGCAACATGGATACTCCTGGTGGGTATCAGACATTCACCCCAAGAACACCTTTTCTTAATAAACTGAAGAATTTATATGTAAAATTAGACTCCTGTGACCTTTGTCCCTTCGCCTGCCTGTGACAACCAGTACCATCTCTTTGCTGTTTCTTTCCACATACTGAGATTTTTGTCTAATCCTGCTTTATCCTTTCAAATCAGTGCAAAGTCCTTCCAGATTTTGACAAGGGATCATCTGATGGTCCTAGCTTTTGCCTACTGTTGTGATTTTGTCCCTTTAGCAATGCTTTCCTTAATGCTTCTGTTGCATTCACTTTCTATAAAGGGCCACATCAAACCGTGACACTAACTGAGCTCAGAACAAACTAAAGCCCCTGATTTATTTTCTGCAAGTGATGCTAAGCCACTCCATCTTGCATCTCGGCTGTTAGTATTTTGGACCCAGGTATACAATCTCATAACAGATCATGAGGTTTTAGCATGTCATTGTTTCCTGATTCAGTTGCACCCAGGTCGCAGACTTTGTTCATGCTGAGGTGACCAACTGTCCTGGTTTGCCTGGGACTGAAGGCTTTCCCAGGAAGCAGAACTTTCAGGACTAAAACAAGGAGAGCCCCTAGAAGCAGCTTTTATCAGTATAAATGGGATCTTGTGGATAAATCAGCAAACTTGCCCTGTGGCAGTGTGATAGGCAGCTTCCAAGATGGCCCTGGAGGATCCTACCTCCTGGTGTTCATGCCTTTGTGTGATCCCCTCCCCTTGAGGGTGGGCTGAACCTAGGGACTCAATTCTAACATAGTAAAAGTGCTGGGATATCCCTTCTGAGATTAGGTTACAAAACAACTGAGACTTCCAACTCACTGGCTTTCTCTCTCACTTTCTCCCTCGCTGGCTCTGAGAGAGGCCAGTTGCCATGTTGAGAGGTGCCCTACAAACAGGTCTTCATGTCAAGGAACTTACGCCTTTAGACAACTGTTACGGGCTGCCCAGGAACGAGGGACTTCCAGGGACACGGAACTTTCAGCGTTAAAACCAGGAAAATCCCGAGCAAACTGGGATGAGTTGGTCACCCTAGCTGAGATGTCAATTTTCATACAACAACTGCTTAGAAACCAAGGACAACAGCCAAACTTTTGGCCAAGGAAGACTCTCGTCTGTTCTATTCCTGCAGGTTCCTCTGCACTTTCTACCTCAATCAGCTAGTCACTGAGAGCTACTGTTAATTAACGATATATTGTAGACCAGTACTAATTGCAATAAATATTTTATTAATTTGCCAAGAAAAGGTTGCCTTCAATTAACCAAGTGCGAAAAATTTGATTACGGTGGTTTGCACATATGCCCATAGTTACCATCACCAATTAGCAAGCTCGTGCCCCAAAAGCCCTCATTAGTGCATGTATTTATGACATATAAACAAAAATTAAAAGCTATGGTGCTGTGGCATCGTTTTTCTAAATTCCACCAAGGGCAGGGAAGGAAACATAGTACTATTTATGTAGGGTTGTAAAAGCAATGGTTACACGTTACGATATAAAACCCAACCATCTTTTCAAAGTGTTTGCCAAGTAGGCCATCTCCCACAGGAGAGGTGCTTTGCATGGAAAATGCCACCATGTTTTGCATGTCGTTGGTCCATAATAAACATTTGTTGACCAAAGTGGTTGAATGTTAGAGCTACAGAGATTCTTGGAATTAATTCTGTGTGACCATGAGGCTCAGAAAAATGAAATGACTTTGCCAGGGTAGCATGGCTGCAAAGTAAAGTTAGGACCAGAGCCTTATTTTAGAACAGGGTTTCTCAACCTCAGCACTACTGACATTTGGGGTTGGATAATTCTCTGTTGCGGGGGACTGTTTTGTTCACCGTAGGACGTTTAGCATCCCGGGTTCCCTCCCAACTTCTCCATGGCCTGTGGCTTCTGAAGGTGACTCTGATCTTCCCTGGAAAACCAGACCTGTACCAGACCTCTTGGCCCCAAAAGTTATCCTTGATCTCCCCATCATGCCCAGCAACAATACCTCAGACAGAGAGCAAAATTTCACATGGGAAGGATAAAGAGAAAAGATTATGAGTCAAAGAGACTGCAAGTTACTAAAGGGTGGCGAGTGGTTCAATAACTGAGGAAATGCAGTTATGGAGTTATAACTGAGTTATGGAGAGCTCAGAGGAGAAATAGTTACTGGAACAGCTGTGACTCCAGACCCTCCCTGCTTCAATGGGGAGCCCAGATTCACCCCTGCCCCCAATATTCACCTTTGTATAGCCAACAACAAAACGTGTCTGAGGCAGAGACAGCATCATCACTTTCTTACTAGATGATGGATGGATGGATGGACAAATGCTGAATGAGAGCACAGTTGTTCTCTGGAGGCAGAACTAGGAGCACGCAGCTGAGGTGAGTGACAGGGCTTCTGGGTGATCCTGGCAATACCTTATGGCTGGCAGATCTCTTAGGTGAGGGGGACAAGCGGCTGTGACGGGCATGGAGAGAACAGACCAAGGAGACAAAAGCCTGCCTCTCCACTGACCTGCCATGAGACCCTGAGCTACTCCCTTCGCCTCTCTGAGTCTCAGTTTCCCCATCTACACAAATTATGGCTGTCCTAGCTCTCCCTCTTTCCGGTGCCTCCCATCTCCCAGATCCAAGGAATCTTCATGGGGTTGGGGTGTCCCAAGGCTGTTAAAGCAGAGGCATGTTCCAGGCCCTCTGCAGACTGGGTCTCCCCGACCATCTGCCAGTCCCATTTGCAGAGCGACACCAGGACGGGTGGGCAGTTGGGAGGTCTCCAACTTTTCCGAGAACATCTCTGCACATGCTTCTGAAAAGGGTGAGACGTGGGCCTTGCAACGAGTGAGAAGTTTGGAGTACTGCCACTCGGTCCTGCCTGTCCCCACACTCACCAGACAGACACCATCCCCCAAATGCAAAGTGCTGGTGACTCCCCAGTGCCGGGGCGGGGTGGGGGTGGGGGGGCTGGGTCCTTCAGTGAGATGACAGGGACTCTACCAGAGATGTCAAAGGATAAATTCCTGGAACCACTGAGGTCATGCTGATGATGGAAATGATGCAACTTTCCCACCTATGGGGGCATAGAGGGCCACATTTAGGGGATGCCCCTTTGTCTTAGTTTAGTCCACTTCCTGTTACTCACTGCCCAGGGCACTGTCAAGTCTCTTTTACAAAGATGTTCCTCAGGCCCAGGTAATCGGTTGACGCAAATGTATACCAGTGAGGGGCTCTCAATTCTTTAGACACAAATTCCTCTTAAACGCAGCCAGGATGTCTTGGTGCAAATCATTAACAAATAACTGCCTTTTATTAGCACTTGCTAAGTCCTCGGTGCTGTGCTAGGTGTCTCATTTAATCCTCACACTGACTCTATGCAGGAGGTCTTCTATCCCATTATAATACTGAGGAGTAAACTGAGGCTCAGAGAGTCTACCCACTTGCCGAAGGCCACTGAAAGTTATCCTTGATCTCCCCAGCATGCCCAGCAACAATACCTCAGACAGAGAGCAACAAGTGGCAAGAGCTGAGATGGGAATGTTGGTCTATCCACAGGCAGAGCTTGTGCCCTAACCGCCGGGCAGTGCTGCTTCCCACCACAGCCCAGATCTTAAAACCAAAGACTCTTCCACCCTCAACAAACTGGCCCCATACTCTCTCCACTTGGCCTCACTATACCATTTGCAGTTCCCAATCTGGCCAGAGCTGCCACTCCTCTGCACCCTTTGCTCTCCCCAAAATGCTCCAGGCTCTGCTCATGGGTCTCCTCCTCCAGGAAGACTTCCTGATCATTCCCAGGCCCCAAGGTAGAATGAACACCTCTCTCCTTCATGCCCCCATTGACTCTGTAGGTGCATCTATCACAGAAACATGCCCACCATGGTTTTATATCCATCTCAGCCTCTGGCTTCCAGGATTCCAGGAAATACCGTCCCTGCCTTATCCATTTCTGTTTGCCCAGGACCTAGTACAGTGTTAGGCACAGGGAAGTGTTCAGTAAATATTGAATGAAGATTCAGGTGAACTGAAACCCCATGAGAAATCCAATTTCAGCAGGGGAGGAGGCAGCAGGCAGTTTTTTTTTTTAAAGAACGAAATCCAATTTCAAGCTATCCAGAACAGCAAGTTCATGGGGCAGGGATGCCAGGCACACGACACATGCTTGCTGAACAAAAACTTACTTCATAGATGAAAGAATGAGTGACTGGTGAAAATAGCCGAATATTTGTACACTTATCCCTATCGAGCCTCTTACCAGGTGACCTCAAGGGTTTCTTCCAGATGTAATCTGGGGATTGGAAACAGAAACATCAGGTATTTTCTAGTAAGCTGATCATTAACTCTAAGGTTGCTGTTATGGACTGAATGTTTGTGTCCCTGCTCCCAAATTCATATGTTGAAAATCCCAATGTGATGGTATTAGGGGAGGACCTTTGTGAGGTGAGGAGGTCATAAGGGTGGAGATCTCATGAGTAGGATTAGTGCCCTTGTAAGAAGAAGCCAGATTGCTAGCTAGCTCTTTCTCTACTAGGTGAGGATACAACAAGAAGATGGCACTTTGCCACCTGGAAGAGGGTCCTCACCAGAACCCGATGAGTTGGCACCCTAATCTCAGAATTCCAGCCTCCTGGAAACATGAGAAATAAATTTTTGTTGTTTACAAGCCAATCAGTCTATGGTACTTTGTTATAGCAGCCCAAATTGACTAAACAGTCTCAGAGTAACTTTTTAAACTGTCCATGGGGACTTCCCTGGCAGGGCAGTGGTTAAGACTCTGCACTTCCAATGCAAGGGGCACGGGTGCGATCCCTGGTTGGGGAACTAACATTCCCATGTGCTGCGCAGCATGGCCAAAAAATAAAAAATAAAATAAACTGTCCTTCTGCAACAAAAGACCTTCAAAATGCAATAAGAAGGACTTCCCTGGTGGTGCAGTGGTTAAGACTGCACTTCCAATGCAGGGGGCCTGGGTTCAATCCCTGGTCAGGGAACCAGATCCCACATGCATGCCACAACCAAGAGTTCCCATGCCACAACCAAAGAGCCCGTGTGCCGCAACTAAGGAGCCCTCGAACCGCAACTAAGACACAGTACAGCCAAATAAATAAACAAACAACAATGCAATAAGAAAATAAGCCCTCAATTCAAAACCTTGACAATAAAAGGATATTAGTCACTCCACATCTCAGACAGGCTTGGCCTAATTCTGGAGGGATAATGAGATCCTTAAAATCAATCTTTAATATATAAAGCCTTTTGAGTCGGGGTCCCCCAGAAGCAAATCTTGAGACAAGAGTTCGAGTACACGTAATTTATTGGGGAGGTGACCTCAGGAAGCACCAGCAGGGGAGGGGGGAGGAAAGACAGAGAAGAGATGGAAGCCAATTAATAGCATGTTATTGGTCCAATTAGCACTGTGAGCGACTAGAGCTCGATCCTGCTGGGGACTCTGGGAAACAGTGTAGACTCACTTCTGAACAGACCCACCCATGGGGAAAGAGAGCTGGGCAGTCATTCTCCAACTCCCATCTGCCAAGCCTGCTCCCAGGGGCATTAACTCACCAGTATTTCCAGCCTGCCCACACACCCAGGGATGAGAGATAGCCCTCGAGTGGAGACTGGCGGTGCCTGCAGCAGGAGACTCTCAACAGAGTCAGGGGTGGTGACTGCCAAATGGGTGTGAGCAAATCATCAATGAGCCTGCTACAAAGCCCAAGGGAAAGCGGAGCTGACAAAGGCGTTTTTCTCTAGATTCCATATTTATGCGTTAGCATACGGTATCTCTTTTTCTCTTTCTGACTTACTTCATTCTGTATGACAGACTCTAGGTCCATCCACCTCACTACAAATAACTCAATTTCGTTTCTTTTTACCAAATGTAAAATACATAGCTAGTGGGAAGCAGCTGCATCACACAGGGACGTCAGCTCTGTGCTTTGTGACCATCTAGAGGGGTGGGATAGGGAGGATGGGAGGGAGATGCAAGAGGGAGGGGATATGGGGATATATATATAGGTATAGCTGATTCACTTTGTTATACAGCGGAAACTAACACACCATTGTAAAGCAATTATACTCCAATAAAGATGTTAAAAAAAAAAAAAAGCGTTTGTCTCTAACAGGTATGAGAACCTAATATAAAGTAAGCAAGAAAGCAAGCTCTAGGCAGAGAAGCTAGAACCTTCTATCTGCCTCTCCTCCTCTCTTTCTTCTGAAGTGTATATGTCTGCCTTTCTGCCTTCTCTCCCTCCCTGACCTGGAATCTATTTTCTTCTCAGTCGGAGTCTTTCTTCCTCTTCCCCCTCAATATCTTCCACCCACCTCTTCTGTCCCAATTTTTCCCATCTCTTAAGAGCCCATAACACAAAAGCGAAGCATCTTGCTTAATATTTGTTTACTTAGGAGCAGTGAGCTTTATGCACACTGTTCTTAATTAAAATCTCAGCAAGCTTCCATTTGTGGATGGAGAGGCATTCTGCCTAAGAAGGGGGGGCTTTAAAATCTTGGCACCCTCTTGCCAATGCACCCCCAGCACTTGGAAGGAACACTCAGTATTCAGTCTTGCATCAGGGGCCCATGAAGCTATTCATGCTCTCAGCAACACCGATTATTGGCAATTTCACTCTGTGAGGGAAGTGGATTTCCTTCCAGACATGCTGTAGTGGCACTTCAGGAGTGGTGACTCGCTGCTTCATCTGTGTGGGTGGCCTGATGGATAAATGCTCACCCAAAGCATCAAGCGGGGTATCTACACTCTCCACCCAAACCACAGTCTGCAGTAATCGCTCTCCCCTGTCATTTCTGGGGCTCCCCTCTAGATGACTGCATCAATAAAGTGTCTCACTGTCTTCCAGACTCTCCTCCTCCCTTCCAACTCATTCCCTACATGGCTTTCCTCAAGATCACCCAAATGGCACCTCCTCCAAGAAACCTGCCCTGGCTCCCTCAACTGGCAGTCACCCTCTCCTCTGTGTGCCTGAACTTGGGACCACCTGCTTGTAGGGCATTCCCCAGATTGTGTGGTCTGCTCACCAGGCTGTGGGTCCATAAAGACTGAGTCTTCATCCTGGTCAACTTTCCTCACTGGGGGTTCAGCCTAGAGTTCAAGCTTGGTAAATGTTGGACGGATGGATGAATGAATGGAATGCTGGGACTTTAGACTAGAGTCTCAGACCAACTTGTAGGAACTCTTGGGCTGATAGCCAGCGAGAAAGGGAAGGAATCCAAGGTGAGGACACCCAGTGATTTTCACCCTGGGGTGGGTGCGGGGGCCGGAGGACTAAACCTACCCCATAGGGAGCCAGGATGCTCCACTCCTGCTGATTTTACATATTGGGATTCTGGAAATCAAGTTCCACCCCTAAAAAGTTAGAAAATCACTGTTCTACAGTCTCAACCACAGCATTTTGTTAAAGGGGGCATGACCTACGCAAGGGAAGCTTTGCTAGGACCAAAGTTTACTGACTCCTGGTCCATTGCTCGTCCATGGCTAAATACCACAGCCAAGCCTACAGATGTGGTTCTGCCTCCAAATGGACGCCTTGCACCTGGAAGTCCAGAAATAGGGGTCATCTGGCCAGCCCTGAAAGGGAAGTCTGGGATGAGGAGATGGGGGATGGGCAGCAGCAGGAGTGTGGGGCAGCGGGTGGTACCCCTGACCAGAGTGGAAGCAGGAGTACAGCCTCCAGGTGTTGGAGGGAGGCCAGAGAAGAAGGGATAGGGACCCTATCGAGGTGGAGCTTGATAGGGATCAAGGTGGAGCTCAGGAGCCTAGACTGGGTTCAACGAGTCAGGGTGGAAGGCCAGGACAAGGTCCCTCCCCCAGCCTATGACAGTGGATCAGGAGTGACCACAGCCCTGAAGGATGGAGGTCAGAAGCGTCCTGCAACACACACTGGAAAGCACAAATCCCCGCTGGACCCATGTCCCCTCTCCCCGCATCCCGCCTTGTATGGAAGAGTAGTAGCCTGGCAGCCTCCGGATGGAGGAGGCTGGAGGCTTCCCTGTGCCTCTAGGCCCTCTGAGCAGCAGCCAGCAGAGCAGTGGCGGCGCCACCTCCTGGTGGCTCCGGGGAGTACAGCTCACGTCCAGCCAGCCTCAGTCTTAGGTGGTGGCGAGGTCAGGAAGGGCGTGGGAGAAGAGCAGATCAGCTGTTTACTTCCGCTTTTTCTACATGTTATCGTGGAAAACTTCAAACATAAACAAAAGTAGCAAGAACTGTAGTCATGAACTCCCAGATACCCATCACTCCACTTCTCCAGTTAGTAGTTCATGGCTGATCTCGCTTCTTCTTTACCCACCCGCACCTACCCCTTCCAAATTATTTCCAAGCAAATCCCAGCCATCTTATCATTTCAACCTAAATGTTTCTGTATCTATCTCTAAAATAAGTATTTTTACAAGGTAACAATACCATTATCTCTGCAAATAAGAATAGAATTCCTTAATGGCATCAAATATTTGTCAAATCATCAATTGTTTCATGAATTCATAAATATTTTTCTATAATTTATTAATCAGGATCCTGATAAAGTCTACACTCTCTTGTTGATGAGCGTGGGCTCTAGGTGCACGGGCTTTAGTAGTTGTGGCTCGCGGGCTCTAGAGCACAGGCTCAGTAGTTGTGGCACATGGGCTTAGTTGCTCCATGGCATGTGGCATCTTCCCAGACCAGGGATGGAACCCATGTCCTCTGCATTGGCAGGTGGATTCTTAACCACTGTGCCACCAGGGAAGCCCCCGGTTCAGTGTCTTTTGAGCCTTTTTAAATCTGTAGGTTTCCCCTTCATTTATTGTTGTTTTGGGTTCTTGTTTGGGTTTTGTTTTGTTTTTTTAAACTTGCAATTCATTTGTTGAAAGAAATTGGTCATTTGTCCTGACATTTCCCACAGTCTGGATTTTGTTTCATCCCTGTGGTATCATTTAATATGTTCCTCAGACTTTCTGAGTTGTAAATTCTGTCAGTTGGGGCTGAATCTAGAGGTTTGTTCAAATTCCATTTTGATCTGTTGTCAGGTCTACTTTGGAGGGGCCGCTGTATTCTGTCAGGAGGCTGGAGATGCCAACTGGCCTCCCTTCTTGTGATGTCAGCAACCATTGACCATCACGACCTAGATCCACTATTTCACTGGGGATCACAAAATGCTGATGTTCTAATTCCACCACAGCTGTTTAGTTTTAAATCTGAGATTCATTATTGATTCAGAATTCCTTCCTGTAACAAAAATGGCCCACGGGAGAAAAGCATCTTCTGGACCCTGGGACAAGTCTTCCTTTTCCAGAACTATGTCGTCTAACAATAATACCCAGATGTGGCTATTAACACCTGAAAATTGGCCAATTGGAATTTAAAATGTGCTATAAACGTAGAATACACTTCCATTTTCAAAGACTTTGCATGAAAAAGGAATGTGAGATATCTCATTAATAATTTTATATCATTTGCATGGTGAAATAATATTTTAATATAGTGAGTTAAATAAAATGTATTATTAAAATTAGTTATGCTTATTCCTTTTTACTTTTGGAATGTGGCTACTTGAAATTTTTAAATTATATATGCAGCTCACATTTGCAGCTGATCTATTTCTGTTGGACAGCACTGGTCTATCATTTAGTTCTCTCAATGAATTCATGAACTCTCCCGTTATTGAGCTCTACCCATGTGTCAAGCACTGTTCAGAGAATACAGTAGTGAACAAAATAGGCAATGCCCCTGCCCTCATGGAGTGTGCATTCCAGAAGGAAGAGATGAACAGAAAAACTAAATATATACTTCTAAATAATCTATGGAATAATAAAGTAATTATAATAACTAGGCAACTAAGTACTACCGTCAAAATTTGGGACAATAGGCTAAGGCAATACGTGGAGGAAAATGTACAGTTTCAAAGGTATTTACCATAAAACCAGAGAGAGTTAAAGCAAACAAGCTAAATGTTCAATACAGAAGTTGGAAGAGAGCAAGAGAGATGATGACAGCTTGAACTATAGTAGGGGAGACGGAGAAAAATGGGGAATTTTTTGGAAAATTGAGTCAATAGGATGGATGGATGCTTCTGGAACTCAGTGGAGAGGGTATAACCTAGAGATATAAACCTGGGAGTCATCAGCATACAGGTGGTATTTAAAGCAATAGTCAAGAGAGCAAGTGTAGATAGAGTACAGGACCTAGGTGAACTCATCAGAGCCCTCGTTCTGAACCTAAACTGGTTAAATCTTGTTGGGGGTCCCAGCATATGTTAGGTACAGAGATGCTGCCTCTAACCAAAAAAGCCCACCTGGTGTGTAAACCAGAACACCGACCAAGGCATGTAATTTTCAGGTAGACCAGATGCCACCATCATTATCATCATCCATTCAGTCATTTATTCACTATCTCACACAGATGGCATTATTACCCCTGTTATACGAAAGGAGAAAGTGAGCTTTAGGAACTTTGTCCACAACAGTGGCGGGATTCTATCCCATACATCTAGTGCTGCGTTGACAGTACAAGGTCGCTCACTGCCACACTGTTCATAACAGCAAAAAACTGGACACGGCATCAACCGCCATCATTAAGGGAGTGTTCACACAAGTACAGGTCTGAGTGATACAGACTGAGACATTTAAGATCTATTCCAAAACTCAGTGATAGATGCGGTAGCGGGAACACTGCACATGGAGTCCACCACCGGGACTCAAGCCCAGCTCCACAACTGATAGGTGTGTGATCCGTAGCAAATCACATCACCTCCCTGAGCCTCAGCTTCCTCATCTACTCAGTGGGGGACAAGACTCCCTCTCCTAGTAACCCCACAGGTTGGCAGTGACAACCACACAGAAACAGATGTGAAAGCTTTTCATTTCAATAGAGGGCTATGCAAACAGGAGTGATGGCTGCTGCTTCCAGAACTCCAAACAGGCCTGGCTCCACTCAGGTGATTCCTAGACCTCTGGGAGGCCCAGTCCTCCTAGCAGTGGGACAGGGTCAGATTTCGAGATCCCCATGCCTCTCTAGATTTGCACACACACAGAGTATCACCCTTTGACTCCAGCTACCAGGGCCTCCCTGCCTTGAGTCTCTACTTTGAAGGGTCTTTCGCTGGCCTTCCAATGGCCAGTGCTGCTGCCCACAGGGCAAGGAATCTGGAGGTCCAAGAGGATGTGCCCACCTGTAACCCCTCCCCATTCCTAGACCACGCTGCAGTTCCCCAAGTCCCCAGAATTCCCTGCCTACATGTCCTGGGCCGGCTTCCAGGACCTGCATAAATTCTTCTTTGGGTCTTTCCTCCCAAGAGTGGACTGTCCCCACTGTGTGCTTCCCTAGCCTCAAAGGGCCAAAAGGAGGTCATCTGCATGGGGATCAAGGAGGTGGAAAGGAATGGGAAATGCAGAGTATGGTGACCATATGCGTGTGGGGACACCCCTCATGGTGCAAGGCAAAGCTGGGGATGGAAGCGAAGAGGATGGGCTCCAGACCAGAGCTTCCAATTGTACGCTTGCCCCAGACCTCTCAAACATTGGGGTTGCACATAAACGTCATAACACTGATCATATCCCTCCCCTTCCCTGGGAAGGCTGGTGATAAAACACAGGGAGCAAAAACAATCACTGCTGGGGCCTAATTATGGCAAGCAGCCTGTTAGTGCTGTATATAGACTCTGCTTTGGGGGAAATGTGCTGATTTATGCAGTTCCCAACATTTAAAGGTGGAGACCAGACTGTGGCTGAATCAGACGAGATCGTTCTTTGGGACAAATTACACCTCTGAGCTGCTCAGCAAAAGTGTGTAAGAGATTGCCTGTCCTTCGTTCCCCTGACATGCAACTAGCTTCACCTTGGGTTCTCTGGTCATTCCTTTGAACCAAAGGCTCAAGTTGGCCACATGGGTATTGAAGCAGAAGCCAGTAATTACAAAGCACCTGCTCTGTGCAAAGCTCTGGGGAAACTGAGGCATCTCAAACCAAGGCCTCCAGGAGCTCACAGCTCAGTGAGCTCAAACAGATCCTCTTGGCATGAAGGCTGTCTAGCTGTGGAAGATTACAAAAACACAATCCCCTCCACACCCCATATGTGCACCTTCTTGCTCTTACTTTGAGTCCCCTTCCACTCTGACTCGGCTCTGTCAGGTGACTCGTTTTGGCCAACAGGACTTTAGCAAACAGGATGCAAGCAAAGATTTGAAAAGCTCTTGAGAAGTGGGGCTTGTCCCCTTTGTTGGCTCTTGGAATCCACCACGTGAAGAAATCTGGGCTACCCTCCTGGAGGATGAGGGCCACACAGAGCTATGCAGAGAGAGACCACCTGTCCATCATCTCAGACATCCCAGTGAGGCCATGATAAGTCAGCCCCCGCCCCCAGTCAACCCACTGGCACACTGCAGACTCATGAGTGAGCCCAGGCTGGTCCAGAAGAACCACCCAACTGAGCCTAGCCCAAACTGCCAAACTACAGAATTGTGAATTAAATAAATGGCTATGATTTTAAGCCCTCCACAGCAAAGGAGAGGACTGAGCCAGACCTACAAAGATGAGTAGGATTTACCAAGTAGACAAGCCAGGAAGGGTAAACCAGGCAGAGGGAACAGCATAAGCAAAGGCATAGAGGACTCTTCAGAGAATTATGAGTCACCCAATACGACTAGATCACAGGACCTCTGGGAAAGACGAGGCTGGTGAGTTAGGCAGAGGTCTTGCCACGGGGGACCTCAGTGCTGAATATGGAAGTTTGGACTTTATCCAGAAAGCAGTGGGAAGCCACTGGAGGAATCTGAGCAGGAGGGGGCCAAGGTGAGCTGTGTATTTTCAAGGACACTTCAGCAGCAGTGAGGGGAATCAGGTGCCCACCCTCCACCTCCAGCAAGGGGCCAGCGCCACCAGCCTCTAAGGGATGTCAGGCAGCAGCCCTTCCTCCCTCCTCCCCTCACCTTGACCTCAGACAGGAGGTGTTGCCGGGAGCCCCAGACAAATGCACTTCAAATGAACCAAGAGAAGTCAATTTCCAACCCCACTTTCCATGTCTAAGACAACAGCAGTGCTGTCTCAAGGGCAGTGACAGGCATGTTGGATGCTCAGAGTCAGTGACAAGGGAGACAAGTGTGGACAGAACCAAGAGAAGTCAATTTTCAACCCCAGTTTCCATGTCTAAGACAACAGCAGTGCTGTCTCAAGGGCAGTGACAGGCATGTTGGATTCTCAGAGTCAGTGACAAGGGAGACAAGTGTGGACAGTGAGAAGGCAGCTTTGAAAAATCAGCCTTTTTCAGAGTTGGAGAGGACCTCAAGGGCCAGCTGCCCCAGCCCCCTCTGAAGTAGGTCTCTACCGCATACCATTTCTTACATAGCTCCAGTGACGGGGTGCTCAGTACCTGCTCTGCCCAAAGTTCTTCATCACAGACTTATTATTGATCCATGCCTCCTGCTTCTGTCCACAGCAGCCTTCAGGTGACAAGATGCCTACTGAAACCCCTGATTTATCTCTTCTCCAGACTGAACATAATTCTGGAGCGATCTACACAGAATGAAAAGGGTAGCACTTACTTCACTCCGAAAACCAAATGTCTATCAGTGTAGCCTAAATAACCTTTCATGGCAGTAACATCAGTACCACCCCACGTCACCTTCAGGACCCCTCTCTCGATAAGGTGGTATTTTGTACGTCCTTCTATTATAGCTGAACTGCAATTCTTTTCCTACATGACAAAATGATTGAAAAACGAGCCCTAGAGCAAATGAGTCTTTGTCCCTTCACCACGCCAGCCCAAGGTCTGGGATAGAGTAGCAGCTCATAAAACAACTGCTGAATGAATAAGCCTGTTTCCTAAAGAGTAAGGGCTATGGGATGGATGGGACGTCCTAAGCAAAACAGCCTAGTACCAAACATATGGGCTCAGGAAGAAGAGTGCTTAGGTTCAAGGCCTTGTGTTCACTAACCCCGCCCTTGTAGGCCCACAGTTCCCAAACTATGGGCCAAGAGACCCCTGGGCACTGCGGCAAACCCAGAGGGGTACCACTGGTTATCTTAAATATTCAAGAGGAACACAGTGATATCTGTCGTACATCCACAAACTACAGCTCACGGTAGTCACAGTTTCAACATTAATTTGTGCTACATTCCTTCTGATGACACCAGATCCTTGCAAATCTGGGTTTTCAGTGGTTACAGTAATAAAAAAAACAAATACCATGTGAAAACCAAAGTGGAACAAAAAATGAAGATGGCAACGTCGCACCTGAGTCTGAGTTCTGAGAAGATGTGCAGAGCCCAACAGGCACACACATCCCATCACTATGTCATTCTGCTTATTTAAGACGGAATAAAATTTTTTTCAATTTGTGTGAACTATTTTTTCCAATAATTACTAAGCTGTTAGGACATAAATATTTATAAGTAGCTGTTTGGACTTAACTACTTAATAAACAGAACTACTAGGTATTTCTTTTGGCCTTTGGATACCATGAAAAAAATACTGAGATACTAAGGATTGTGGGAAACTATGGGAATCTGTTTTAGGCATTTTACATCCCTTCTCTGGACCTTAGTTTCTCTAAATATAAACTGGGGGATGACAATAATAGAACATAAGGTTGTTGATAGGATTGATTAAGTGAGGATATATGCAATATTCAGGATGATACCTGGTACATAATAACTGCTGTATACATGTTACTATGACATAGAGAAACCGAATCAGTAACTGACAAGATTATAGGGGAAATGTCTAAAACACAGCAGAGAACCATTTTCTAACATTCTCTTCTTGTATTAATAATGTGACTGCCATATACCAAGTGCTCTGACATTCATTACAAAGAGCACTGGACTGGGAGTCTTAATCAGGTGTGCAAACACCAACAGGGATCAGACCCCAGATGGGAGACTGACACCTGTACAATAAATAGTACAAACCTGAGGAAGTAGGTGATTAATACTGCACAACTGATATGCTAATTAAAACCATCTTTATGTTGCTGCAAATTCCCCCAGGCTCTGGAGGCCACAATCTGAAAGAATGAGTTTCTCGACTCAGTCTGAGCCTACGAAACCACGTGCTTCAAACTGATTCAGACCTTTCACTAAATTAGACCATCTCAGAATGTGTTGGAATAGTGAGGTTTTGCCAGCTGTATAATCAGTTCCTTATTCAATTCCTTAAATAGAGATTTGTTGATAAACCAACCTACTGTTTTTAAAATGAAGTTTTTGGAGAAAAAATAATAAAGCTTTCCTTTAAAAAAGATTTCAGTCTTCATTAGATCAAATTTCCTTTGCCTTTTTGCCTCTAGGTTTCCTAGGCACTCCGAATTTTTTTTTTAATGCTGAGTTATTCCTTTATTAGATAATCATTGAAATTGACCTCATTCTCACAGAGGGGTGATTATGGGCACAGAAAATGCATTCACTCCTTTTACAAGGCTGGTGGCTGACAGAAATGATTCTGCTGGTAGCTTCAGTGGAAATGTTGCGTTTTATAAAACGAGTACTGAGATTATTATAAAGCTGGTTTTGGCATGTTTTCCTAAATTAAAAAATAATGAAAATGGAAAAAATGGTTTCTTTCAGATGAAGGGCTCTACAAGTAGAAATAAGACTCCAGGGTCTAAACTCCTCTAGCCTCTTCCCTCCCCAACTAATGAAAGAAGAAGAGTGTCACTCCCTGACCTCACCCTCCAGTCCCCGGGGCCACCCAAGTCTGTCTCTGAGCCTGGAGCACAAAGCAGACCTACCCGTGGTTCCCAGATCCTCCCTGTGGGCACATGGCATTGAAACATTGTGATATCAGAATGTTTAGACTTGACTCAACAAAACAAACAATTATCTTTTGGCTTTTGAAAAATCACCTTTCCCCATCCTTGAGACTGACCCCATGATGTCATAGAAACCTCTGGTACAAGGGAAGTCCTCTCACAGTTTCCTACAAAGCTGCTAGAGCCAGATGGCCAAGGTTCAAATCTTGGCTCTGCCACTTAACTAGCTGTGTAACCTTGAGCAAATGATTTAATCTTTCTGTGCTTTGCTTTTCTCATCTGCCCAGTGGAAGTAACAACAACTGAGACATAATATCTGTAAAGTTCTTGGAAGAGGCGCTGGCACACAGTATTTGACGAAAGCCAGCTGCCGGGGTTTTGTCTTGTGTCTGGCCAGCAGCCGATCCTTCTTCCCTCCTGCCCATCCTGCACGTCTGCACCTGAGGATGGTCTCTTTCCCTGGTGAACTTGCTGCTCACTTTCTAACCTCTGTCACTCCTGCCTTCTGCTCCAGACAAACATGTTAGGCCTTTACATCTGCTCCATAACCTTCTGATTGGTCCCAGTCTGTCTGCTGCAGGAAAGAGAGTGGGGCGTGAGAGGATGGTCACATTCCACGAGTCCCTGGGATGGCCACCAAGTGTGGGTTCTTAGCTTCACGCAGGGAAGAATTCAAGAGCAAGCCATAGTAAAGTGAAAGAAGGTTTATTCAGGGAGATACACACTCCGTAGACAGAGTGTGGGCCATCTCAGAAGGCGAGAGGCCCCGAAATATGGGGTGGCTAGTTTTTATAGGCTGGGTAATTTCATAGGCTAATGAGTGGGGCGATTATTCCAAGTATTTTGGGGAAGGGGGTGGAGATTTCTAGGAATTGGGTCACTGCCCACTTTTTGGCCTTTTATGGTCGGCCTCCGAACTTATGGCGCCTGTGGGTGTGTCATTAGCATATGCCAGAGTATTACAATGAGCATATAATGAGGCTCAAGGTCCGCTGGAAGCTGAATCTTCTGCCATCTTGGACCTAGTTGGTTCTAACCAGTTTATGTTGTGTCCTCAATGGCTATGCCATTCTTTTAAAGGTTGTGCCCTGCCCCTTTCTGTCTCATGTCCTCTTGTCTTCTCCATGGAGACTGTTTTAGACCTGCCTCTCCCACCGAACCTCTGACACTCACTCTCAGCCCATCTCTCCTTCACAGTGAAAATAATGCCATCAAACAGAACCCCTCAATTTCCTTCCATACCCCTCGCTCTGTCCTGCTTCCAGCCACATCCCCTCACTCCCTCACCTTCCTTTCCTGCCGGAGTGGAGAAGGTCCCATCACCCTGCCATCTGAGGCTGGCTCATTCTTGGTGAGGTCTGCCAGTGTGGTTGTGCAGGGCGGGCACTGCACAAGGGTGCTTAGCCAAGGTGCCAGGAGGAACTGAAATCCAACCCACCTTTGCTTTCCAAGTCCTACCCCCTGGCAAGAGATGCCCAGACATGCGTGCCCTTTCTAACTCATCCACCCAGCGTGGCCCATTTTTCAAATTTGAACAGAAGTATCTTATAGGCAAGTAGGAATCCTGGCCCCAAGCTCAAAATTTCAGACATCTCTGCTTTTTCAGAGCCCTTTCTCATTCGGTTACCCCTTTATTAGCCTCTCCTTCTCTACCAGGTTCTACTGTCAGTTCACAGCTGTCGTGGCAGAAGACAACATTAAGGAAAATTGGCCAACACTTGGAAATGAGGCAAGAAAATGACTGTGTTCTTTCAGTGCTGGGTGTTGCCAAGCAGTTGCCCCATTCCGCATTATCTGATTCTCTAGAAACTGTACTGTCCAGTACGGTGGCCATCAGCCACACGTGGCTATTGGGCACTTGAAATGTGGCTGGTCCAAACTGAGATGAGCTCTAAGTGTTAAATACACACTGGATTTCAAGGATTTGGTAAGAAAAAAAACAACGTCAAGTATCTCATTAATGTTTATGTTACACGTTGTATTAGTTCCCTACACCTGCAACAAAGTACCACAAACAGGGTGGCTTACCACTGTAGACATTTATTGTCTCATAGCTCTGGGGTTTTGAAGTCCAAAATCAAGGTGTCAGCAGAACAGTGCTCCCTCTGAAACCTACAGTGAACCCTTCCTCACCTCTTCCCAGCTCATGGTGGTGGCTGTCAATCTTCAGCACGCCTTGGTTTGGAGCTGCATCACTTCGATCCTTCCCTCTGTCATCATGTGGCCTTCTCCCTGTATGCCTGTATCATCACATGGAATCTGCTTCTCTTAGAAGGACACCAGTCATTACTGAATGAAGGGCCCATCCTACTTCGGTACGACCTCATCTTAACTAATTACATCGGCAAGTAATGTATTTCCAAATAAGGTAACTTCAGCATACCTTAGAACAGGGGTCCTCAACCCCCGGGCCATGGACTGGTACCGGTCCATCGCCTGTTAGGAACTGGGCTGCACAGCAGGAGGTGAGCGGCAGGCAAGAGAGCGAAGCTTCATCTGTATTTACAGCCGCTCCCCATCAGTCACATTACCACCTGATCTCTACCTCCTGTCAGCATTCTGGTGAGTTGTATAATTATTTCATTATATATTACAATGTGATAATAATAGAAATAAAGTACACAGTAAATGTAATGTGCTTGAATCATCCCGAAACCCTCCCCCACACCCTGGTCTGTGGAAAAACTGTCTTCCATGAAACCGGTCCCTGGTGCCAAAAAGACTGGGGACTGCTGCCTTAAAACTGCAGCATATCTTTTGGGGTGACATAATTCAACCCACAACACATGTTTAAATGATACTATGGTGAACACATTGAGTTAAAGTGGATAAGATGAGTAACTGCATATGTGGTTTACTTCGGGGGCTCACATTATATTTCTTCTGGACAGCACTGCTTCAGCGGTGTTTACTGTAGTTACTATTGATCAGGCTTTACGACTCTGAAAGCATAGATGCTGACCCTAAAAACCAAGTGACCAATGAAGTTTTATCCTGTAGAGAAGTAAATGAAAAGATGATAACCCAAAGCTTACAGATTTCTTTTACACGTACTTTAGCAATCTTATTCCAAATTCTCTTTCAAGTGACTATAAATGTTTCTGCCTCATACTTTTTTGAACTCTCCTTACCATCTTGCTGGTTCCCTCATTTCAAGGAGTTAATTAAATCTTTGACACATGCTCACTTTAGGGAAAGTTAAGTTGTCAACATTTTGGAAATTGTACTTTGACGTGGGGATTCTGAAGATAATGGAGTCTGAAAGGACTTCTTTTTCTTCCCATCCTCACTCCAGGCTATTGCCTTCCCTGAGTAAGAGCTGGCTCCTGAGGAAATCACCACTGTGAGACTCCTTCCCTCCTGGACAGTTAACTAGTGAGCAGTGCAGGGGTAAAAGTGAAAAGTGGCCACACCAGGGGAAAACTGGGCTTTCAGGATCTATAGACTCGGCATGAGTTGCTGAGCCTTCCTGACCTTTAAAGTGCCAGGAAGTTTCTGGCATGGTCTGAGCTGCCCACCCTCAAGTCTGGAAGAGTCCAGAGAGACCAGGGAACAGAGAAGCCTCCTTTGGATGCGTTGGCAGGGGGCCAACAGCCTCCCATGGATTACAGGCCTTCAGGGCCAGAGACCCTTTTCCTCTGCCCATCTTTAAAGACACATCTCAGCCAGATCTAAACCCTAAGGAGCAGACAGCAAAAGATAACAGCCCAACCGAAGGACCTCAGAGGAGGATGAGGTAGAAAAATCAGACCACATGGCCACTGAACAGAACTGCAGCTGGAAGAGACCAATTAACACCTGAATTTTAAAAATGATAGCAGGCTATAAGAAGAGACAAAAACCCATCACAAAAAGATTTGAAACTTAAAAACAAGAACTTTGAGCTTAAAAAAAAAACCCATAGATGAATTAAAGGAAAGGATGTCATTTTTGAGCCCTGAATCAGAAACCTGGAAGATCACATATAAGAAATATCTTAAAGCTTAGAGAAAAAAGACAACAAAAGTCATGAAGGAAAAAAAGATAAAAGATTTAGAGGAAAGATCCAGGAATCCTAACATGCAAAGACATGAGTGCCAGATGGAGACAAAACAAGAGTAGGAAATGAGGCAAAAATTAAGCTCAGACCAGAAGAAAACTTCCCTGCACTGAGAAAAGGTCTGGATAGCCTGTACAATCCATGGAGACAAAAGGACTGCTGGCTAAGTAATTATTCACATGATAGGGTAGAAGAAAGATACTCAAGGATATGCAAGAACTCACCATCATCGTGGTGAGCCAGCAGACAGAGGACAATGTGTGTGAGCCACAAATTAGCTGCTGTTTCACCTCTGCCTTCAAAATCTCCCAAAAGAATCTCTCTTGAGGCCCACACTAACAAGAAATATATACATAAGAGAATTTGTAAAATTACTCAGCCTAGCCAAGTTCACATATTTCAAAGCCACTACAACCAGCTAAGGCTGAAAGAAATTAACAGATACCGTTAGCCCCAGCCTCACCGAGTGGCTTCTGGTCAATAAGTAAGCAAGTGGTATAAGGGCTTAGCTATTTCTGCCCAATGAGGGACTCCTTTCATGGGCAACTGTTGCCTCAGAGCTCCCTTGTCAGGCTGGCAGAGACAGTATTAGGTGTACATCATGATGTGATGGCTCCCCTGCCCAAGCCTGCATCCTGCCATTTCCTTTCACAGGGGTTACTACACCATCAATCTGTCTCAGCAACTGCATCTCAGAAATTCCAACCCACACAAAATAATGTTAAAGCAGCTATTATAACTATGCTCAAGGACTCAAAAGAAAACATGCTTCAAAAAAATGAACAGGCAATTTCAACAGATGAATAGAAACTACAGCAAAGAACCTAATGAACATTCTAGAACTAAAAATGACAATACCTGGATTTTTTTTTCAAAAGTTCACTGGATGAGTCTAACAAGAGATTGAAGGTGACAGAAGAGTAGATATGCTGGAAGGTAGGTAGAAGTTATCCGATCTGAAGAACAGGAAGAAAAAGACAAAAAAAAAAATTAACAGGACCTCAGGGATCTGGGGAGCAATACTAAAAGGTTTAACATATGTATAAATGGAGTCCCAGAAGGCAAGGAGAGAAGGGGACCAAAAAAAAATTTTTTTAAGAAATAATGGCCAAAATTTTCCCATTTCGGTGACAGTTATAAATTTACAGAGTCAAGCTCAACAAACACCAAGCAGGAAAAACTACAAAGAAAACCACGCATGGATACATCACACCAAACTGCTGAAAGTCAGAGACAAAATATCACGAAAGCAGCCAGAGAAAAATGATACGTGGCGGGGAGCAGTGATGTGAATGACTTCTGACTTTGCATCAGACATAATGGAGGAGAAAAGACAATAGAATAGTGTCTAGAGTGATGGAGGAAAAATTGTCAACCCAGAATTCTAAATCCACTAAAATATACTTCAAAAATGAATGTATTGTTGCATAAGAAATTACTGCAAACTTGGTGGCTTTAAAACAACACGTTTATTATCTCACATTGGGTCAGAAATCAGAGGATGACTCAACAGGGTCCTCTATAAGGCTACCCTCAGGGTGTCAGCCGGGGCTCAGTCCTCATCTGGAAGCTTGACCAACAACAGTGAATCCTTTTCCAAACTCACTTAGGTTGGTGGCAAAATTCATTTCTTAAAGTCTGTAAGATGAGGCCATCCTCAACTAGATGCTGCCTACAATTTCTTGCCCTGGCAGCTTGCTTGCTCAGAGCCAGAAAATGAATGAGAACCTCTAGAGTCAGCTAGCAAGGCAGAGTCTTTTACAATGTAACATAATCATGGGAGTGGCAACCCATCACCTTTGCCATATTCTACCGGGTTAGAAGCAAGTCACAGGTCCCGCCCACACTCAAGGGGAA
>NW_020173393.1:3413270-3444053 GCF_003031525.2 Neophocaena asiaeorientalis asiaeorientalis | reverse complement strand
GGCGCAGTACATAAAGTCATGAACACCAGAAGGTGGGGATCACTGGGAGTCACCTCAGGCTCTGTCCACCACAATGAATGGGAAATAAAAAACATTTTCAAATGAATAAGAAATAAGATAATTCATTGCCCGCAGACCTGCACTACAAGGAATACTAAATGAAGTTCATCAAGTGAAGTGAAATGACATAGATGGAAACTCATAACTTCAAGAAGGAATGACAATCCCTGGAGATATTAAATATGTAGGTAAATATAAAACATTATATTCATCTTAATTTCTAAGAAGAATGTATGTGACCATTTAAAGTAAAAATTATACCATTGTATGGTAGGTTCATAATATAATATGTATGATAAATATAGCATAAAGGTTGGGGTGGCAGTAAATTCTTAAATTTTGTGTGAAATGGTAAAAATATTAAATCTAAGTAAAATGTGGCCAAAGTTCAGAATGAATAATCACTAAGCAACTGCTTTAAAAAATGCAAAAATGTATAGCTAAATAGTTGATTAATAGGGCTTCCCTGGTGGCCCAGTGGTTGGGAGTCCGCCTGCCGATGCAGGGGACACGGGTTCGAGCCCTGGTCTGGGAAGATCCCACATGCCGCGGAGCGACTACGCCTGTGTGCCACAACTACTGAGCCTGTGCTCTAGAGCCTGTGAGCCACAACTACTGAAGCCCGTGCCTAGAGCCCGTGCTCCAGAACAAGAGAAGTCACCGCAGTGAGAAGCCAGAGCTCCACAACGAAGAGTAGCCCCCGCTGGCTGCAACTAGAGAAAGCCTGTGTGCAGCAACGGAGACCCAATGCAGCCATAAATACATAAATAAATAATAAATTTAAAAAAAAATAGTCGATTAATAAATTAAAATGGAGTTCTTAAAATTATTTACTTAACCCAAAAGAAGAAAGAAAAAGTGGAACAGAGAAACAATACATATATATAAGACAGACAAATAATAAAATTGTAAACCTATATCAAATCATATCCATAATTATAGTATCTGCAAAAGACTAAACACTCCAATTACTGGGCATATACTCTGAGAAAACCATAATTCAAAAAGAGTCATGTACCACAATGTTCATTGCAGCACTATTTTCAATAGCCAGGACATGGAAGCAACCTAAGTGTCCATCAACAGATGAATGGATAAAGAAGATGTGGCACATATATACAACGGAATATTACTCAGCCATAAAAAGAATGAGGGTGCAGTGGTTAAGAATCCCCCTGCCAATGCAGGGGACACGGGTTCGAGCCCTGGTCCGGGAAGATCCCACATGCCGTCGAACAACTAAGCCCTTGCGCCACAACTACTAAACCTGCGCTCTAGAGCCCGCAAGCCACAACGACTGAAGCCCAAGTGCCTAGAGCCTAAGCCACTGCAATGAGAAGCCGACGCACCACAGCAAAGAGTACGCCTGCTCACCACAACCAGAGAAAGCCCGTGCACAGCAATGAAGACCCGACGCAGCCAAAAATAAATAAATAAAATAAATAAATTTATTTAAAAGAAAAATAAATGAAATTGAGTTATTTGTAGCAAGGTGGGTGGACCTAGAGTCTGTCATACAGAGTGAAGTAAGTCAGAAAGAGAAAACACAAATACCGTGTGCTAACACATATATATGGAATCTAAAAAAAAAAAAATTGTTCTCATGAACCTAGTGGCAGGACAGTAATAAAGACGCAGATGTAGAGAATGGACTTGAGGACACGGGGAGGGGGAAGGGTAAACTGGGATGAAGTGAGAGAGTAGCACTGACATATATACACTACCAAATGTAAAATACATAGCTAGTGGGAAGCAGCTGCACCGCACAGGGAGATCAGCTCGGTGCTTTGTGACCACCTAGATGGGTGGGATAGGGAGGGTGGGAGGGAGACTCAAGAGGGAAGGGATATGGGGATATATGTATACATATAGCTGATTCACTTTGTTATACACCAGAAACTAACACAACAATGTAAAGCAATTATACTCCAATAAAGATGTTTAAAAAAAATTAACCACTGAAATTGCTTAAAATAGTGGAAAGTAGAAATATGTTAGAAATTAGTATACATTAATTAATGTATGATTAATACATTAGTAATTGTTTAACAGTAATGGTTATGGTCCTAAATAATAAAAAAAATTGGGGGAAAAAGTTAACAGATAATGTCAGAATGGATTAAAAAACAAATACAGAACAGGCTATATTCTGACTACAAAGCACACTTTAAATATAATAATACAGATAGATGAAAAGAAATGGATGAGAAAAGATGTATCATACAGCATAAAATCAGGGCATAAAAAGGCTGGAATGGGGGCTATGTTATTTCAAATGAAGGAGACTTCAAGACAAAGAGTATTATAAGAGATTAAAAGGGACATTTCATGATGGTAAAATGGTCCATTTTCATCAGGACATAAAAATTTATAATTACATCTAATGATAAAGCTTCAAAATGCATGAAACAAAAATTGACAAAATCTAACACTCCTCTCAGAAACTGACAGAACTAGACTTTTTAAATCATTACAAATTCAAAAGACTTGAACAATGCCATAAACCACGTGGATCTGATTTAAATTTATAGAACACTATACCCCAAAATAGCAGAATACACATTTTTCTTTTCAAATGCTCATAGTACAATTCACCAAGATGGACCATATCCTGGGCCATAAAACAAGTCTCAATAAAATTAAATTGAAGTAATACAGAGTGCATTTTCTGTCCATGATGGAATTGAATTTTAAATCGTTAGCATTTAGTCATATAGAAAAAACAACAAATATTTGAATATTAAGCAACAAACATAATCATTGAGTCAATGAAGAATGAAGAAATGAAGTCAATGAAGAAATCATAAGGGAAAATTTTAAACATTTTTATATGCATAATAAAAGTACAATACATCAAAATTTGTCGGATGCAGCTAAAGTGATGCTTGGTGGGAACTTCATAATCTAAATATTTATACTAGAAAATCAAATACGTGCAAAAGAAATTACCTAAGTTCCCACCTCAAGAAACTAGAAAAATAAGAGCAAAGCAAACCCAAAGGAGGTAGAACTCAGGATTTTTTTTAAGAACAGAAATTATCAAAATAGAAAATAAAGAAAATTAACAAAGCCAGAAGCTGGGTCTATGAAAAGATCAATAAAATTAATAAACCCCTAGCCTGACTGACCAAGAAGAGATAAAACACAAATTACCAATATCAGGAATGAAACAGGAGACAGCCTTACAAATCCTACAGGTATTTAAATAATAATAATAAAATATCATAAATGACTTTATACTAAAAATTATTTAGACAACCTAGATCAAACAAATGCCTTGAAAAATACAACTTACCAAAATTGATATAAAATAAAATAGAAGATGTAACTAGCCACATATCTAACAAGAAATTGAATCAATAATTAAAAACCTTCCTACACATCCACACAGAAAATCCTTCCCACAAAGAAAACTTCATGTGGCTTCACCAGTGAATTTTATTAAAAAGGAATTAACTTCCATCTTACAAAAACTCAGAAAATGGAAAAGAACACTTCCCAACTCATTTTAGTAGACCAACGTAATGCTGATAACAAACCTGACAAAGAAATCCTTTTAATGTCGGACCCATATCCTTCATGAACATAGATGCAAAAATTCTTCTTTTGTTTTTTAAATTTATTTATTTTATTTATTTTTGGCTGCATTGGGTCTTCATTGCTGCACGCGGGCTTTCTGTATTTGCCGCAAGCAGGGTCTACTCTTCGTTACAGTGCGTGGTCTTCTCATGGTGGTGGCTTCTCTTGTTCCGGAGCACGGACTCTAGGTGCACGGGCTTCAGTAGTTGTGGCACGCAGGCTCAGTAGGTGTGGTGCACAGGCTTAGTTGCTCTGTGGCATGTGGGATCTTCCCGAACCAGGACTCTAACCCATTTCCCCTGCATTGGCAGGCGGATTCTTAACCACTGAGCCACCAGGGAAGCCCCTAGATGCAAAAATTCTTAACAAAATGTTAGCAAATAGAATCCAATAACATATAAAAAACAAAATGCATCACAACCATATTGGGTGTATCCTGGGAATCTCAGCTTGGTTCAACATATGCAATGCCAATCAATGTAATTAACCGTATTAACAGACTAAAAAGAAAAACAAAACACTTATTTAAATAGATTCAGGAAAACCATTTGAAAAAAATTAATCAACAGCCATTCATTTGGAAAAAATCTTCTAGCAAACCACAATTAAAAGGAAATTTCAACTAATTAATGGCATCTTTTAAAACCCTGTTAAGGGCTTCCCTGGTGGCGCAGTGGTTGAGAGTCCGCCTGCCGATGCAGGGGACACAGGTTCGTGCCCCGGTCCAGGAGGATCCCACATGCCACGGAGTGACTGGGCCCGTGAGCCATGGCCGCTGAGCCTGCGCATCTGGAGCCTGTGCTCCGCAACAGGAAAGGCCATGACAGTGGGAGCCTCGCGTACCGCAAAAAAAAAAAAAAAAAACCTGTTAACATTATACTTAATAGTTAAATACTGAATAAATATTCCCCCTAAGATTTGGGATAAAGAAAGGATATCCACTTTCACCACTTCTATTCCACACTATACCAGAGGTCCTAGCCAGTGAAGTAAGGCAAGGAAAAGAAAAGGTGTACAAACTGGAGAGAGAAGTTAAAACTGTCTTCGTTCACAGGTGAGTGATTGTTTACATGGAAAACCTTAAGAAATCAACAAAACATCTAGAACTAATAAATAAACTAGCAAACTCGTAGATACAAGGACAATAAACAAAAATCAATTGTATTTTTATATTCTAACAATGAAAAAATGGAAAGTGAAATAAGAAAAACAATTTCACTTACTCTGTTGTCAAAAAACATTACTCAGAAATAAATTTAACAAAAGACCTTACCTCTACACGAAAAACTTCTACATCAAAGTTCCATTAAAATTACATTACAAACTACAAATACTGGACTTCCCTGGCGGTCCAGTGGTTAGGACTCCATGCTTCCACTGCAGGGGATGCAGGTTTGATCCCTGGTCAGGGAACTAAAATCCCACATGTAGTGCAGTAGGGCCCCCCCTCAAAAAAACCTACATATACTGAGATAAATTAAAGAAGACCTAAACAAATGTAGAGATATACCAAATATATCAATTGGAATACTCAATGTTTTTAAGATGTCAGTTATCTACACATTTCATGCAATCCCAAAAATAATCCAATCAGTCCACTTCGTAGAATTTAACAAACTCATTCTAAAATTTATATAGAAATGCAAAGGACCTAGCAATATCCAAAGCAATCCTGAAAAAGGACAAATTGATGGGAATTCTCTGGAGGTCCAATGGTTAGGACTCAGCACTTTCACTGCCATGGGCCTGGGTTCAATCCCTGGTCAGGGAACTAAAATCCCACACACCGGACCGTGCAGCCATAAAAAAGGACAAACTGGGAGAAGACTAACACAACTTGACTTAAAGACTTACTATAAAGCGACAGTAATCAAGGCATTGGAGCAATGGCATAAGGACAGACAAATAGCTCAATGGAACAGAGTAGAGAGCTCAGGAATATATCCCCATTTATAGGGTCATCTGATTTTTGATGAAAACAACAAAACAATCCAATAAAGAAAGGAAATTGTTTTTAACATATTGCTCTAGGACAACTGAATATCCAATATGGAGAAATAGTGGCCCTCAACCCTCACCTCCTCACACCTTGTACAAAAGTTAAATCAAGGTGACTCAGGGACCTAAACATAAAAGCTAAAACTATAAAACTTCTAGAAGAAAATGTAGACCATCTTCTCAACTAGAGACTAGACTTCTTTGGCAGGTTTCTTAGGGAGGACTTAGAAAGCAATAATCATTAAAAAATCATAAAGAGGGGCTTCCCTGGTGCTGCAGTGCTTGAGAATCTGCCTGCTAATGCAGGGGACACGGGTTCGAGCCCTGGTCTGGAAAGATCCCACATGCCGCGGAGCAACTGGGCCCGTGAGCCACAACTACAGAGCCTACGCATCTGGAGCCGTGCTCCTCAATGAGAGGCCGCGACAGTGAGAGGCCCACGCACCACGATGAAGAGTAGCCCCCACTTGCTGCAAATAGAGAAAGCCCTCGCACAGAAACGAAGAACCAACACAGCCAAAAATGAATAAATAAATTCCAAAAAAATCATAAAGAATAACCATGAAACAAACATTTATAAATTAGACTTATTCAAATTTAAAACGTCCACTCATCAAAAGACACCTTTAGGAAAATGAACACAGCAGAGGGCAGACAGCAAAAGCAAGAACTGCAATCCTGCAGCCTGTGGAACAAAAACCACATTCACAGAAAGATAGACAAGATGAAAAGGCAGAGGACTATGTACCAGATGAAGGAACAAGATAAAACCCCAGAAAAATAACTAAATGAAGTGGAGATAGGCAACCTTCCAGAGAAGGAATTCAGAATAATATTGATATTTATAGAACATTCCATCCAAAAACAGCAGATTATGCATTCTTCTCAAGTGCGCACAGAACATTTGCCAGGATAGATCACATATTGGGTCACAAATCAAGCTTCAGTAAATTTAAGAAAATTGAAATCATATCAAGCATCTTTTCTGACCACGACGCTATGAGATTAGAAATGAATTACAGGGAAAATACCATAAAAAACACAAACACATGGAGGCTAAACAATACTTTACTAAATAACCAAGAGATCACTGAAGAAAACATAGAGGAAATCAAACAATACCTAGAGACAAATAACACTGAAAACACGACGATCCAAAAGTAATGGGATACAGCAAACGCAGTTCTAAGAGGGAAGTTGATAGCTATACAAGCCTACCTCAAGAAACAAGAAATCATACAGAGTGAAGTAAGTCAGATAGAGAAAAACAAATATCATATATTAACGCATATATGTGGAACCCAGAAAAATGGTACAGATGAACCAGTCTGCAGGGCAGAAATTGAGACACAGATGTAGAGAACAAACGTATGGACACCAAGCGGGGAAAGCGGCGGGAGGGTGGGGGTGGGGTGTGATGAATTGGGAGATTGGGATGGACATGTATACACTGATGTGTATAAAATTGATGACTGATAAGAACTTGCTGTATAAAAAAGTAATAAAATAAAATTTAAAAAAAAGAAAATGAATACACAATTCTTAGACTAGAAAAAATGCACAGAACATATATTTCTGACAAATAGCCAGTATGCAGTGTAATTTTTTTAAAAGTCTCCTACAACCAATAATACTAAATTTAAAAGCCCATTAGGAAGCACTTTACAAGAGAAAATATATGAGTGGCCCATATGCACATGAAAACACGTTCAGTATCTTCAGTCATCAGGAAAAGCAAATTAAAATCACAATGAGATACCACTACATATTTACCAAAATGAATATATTTAAAGACTAACACCAGGGCTTCCCTGGTGGCGCAGGCTCCGCCTGCCGATGCAGGGGACGCGGGTTCGTGCCCTGGTCTGGGAGGATCCCACATGCCGCGGAGCGGCTGGACCCGTGGGCCATGGCCGCTGAGCCTGCGCGTCCGGAGCCTGTGCTCCGCAGCGGGAGAGGCCACAACAGTGAGAGGCCCACGTACCGCAAAAAAAAAAAAAAGACTAACAGCACTGATTGTTGTTAAGAATGTGGTGTGATCACAGCTCACATCTTGTTGAAGGGAGTGGAAAATGGTACATTTGGGGAAAAGATCCATCAGTGTCTCATAAAACTAAACGTATACCTACCGCATGACCAGTCATCTCACTCTTAGCTATTTACCCAGGAGAAAGAAAGCATATGTCTACAAAAAGAGATGTACACAAATGTTCATAGCAGCTTCATTCATAATAATCAGAAGTTGAAAACAGCTCAGAAGAATGGATAAACATACTGTGATGTAGTCATAGGATACTACTGAGCAATGAAAAGGTACAAACAATATAAATATATCTCAAAAATATTATGAAAAGTGAAAGAAGTCTTACTAAAAAGTACTTATACTATATTTCATTTACATGAAGTTGTAGAACACAAAAAATTAATATGTCATGAAAAAATCAGAGCAGTGGTCATTTCTGGGGGCGTGGGGTGGGAGTGATTGGGAAGGGACATGAGAATAGTTTCTGGGGTTGATGATAATGTTCTATAACTTGGTTGGCATTTGGGATATAGAACAGCATGCATTTGTCAGCGCTTGTTGAAAGGTACACTTGAGATTCGAACAATTCATTGTATATAAATTATATCTGAAAAAATCTGTAAACAAATATTGAACTAAAATTAATAATATGATGCTAAAGTGTTTAGAAGTGAAGAGTACTGAAGTCTACAACCTTGAAATGCACCAAAAATAAGATGGGTTGATAAAGGAAAAGGCGAAGGAGTAGTTGGTACATGGGCAAATATAGCAAAAGGTTCATTGTAAATATAGGTGATGGGTGTATTGATGTTAATTGCATAATTCTTTCAATTTATCTATATATTTAAAATTTTCTAGAATAAAATTTTAGTGAAAAAAAAACATAGCCTCTTCAACCCAGTAATTCCACTCCTGGGAATCTATCCCACAGCAATGAAAGTACTAGTCTATAAGAAGGGATGTATAAGATGTTTATTGAAATATTGCTCTTAGTGAACAAGAACTGGAAGTAAAACGAATATCCATCAGTAAGGAGTTCATTTGAATAAACTGTGGCATGACCGTGCCATGGTCTACTACATGGCCATTAAAAATATGAATCAGGGCTTCCCTGGTGGTGCAGTTCAAAAAAAAAAAAAAAAAAAAAAAAAAAAACGATGAATCAGAGCTCCTCCAGATGGTTTAAAGGAATTTCACTGAAGTATTGTTATGGGAGAAAAGCAAGTGTGAGTATGGTCCTATTGAGGAGATATGGGGATTTATGTTTATGTATACCTGATTCACTTTGTTATACAGCAGAAACTAACACACCATTGTAAAGCAATTATAGTGTTTAAAAAAAAAATCACACACACACACACACACACACACACACACACACACACACACACCCTGTATGGGATTATATCTGTAAAGAGAAAAATATGGAAGAACGTATTTTAAATTGTTAACACAGCTTATAGGGAGAGGCTAAGATAACGGGTTGAGTACTGATGCAGGGTTAAGCAGGAAAATCTATGATAAAAACAGCATGTGTATCATCCCATTTAAGTTAAAGTGTCTACACGTATGCTGTGAGTGGTACCTGAAGAGATGCATAGAACTAAAATGTTGATAACGGTCAGTCACGCCAGGGTGGTAGGATTCCTAGGTGACTCTTATTTCCTTCTCTTTGTCAGAAGGAATGGAGGGGCAGAGGGAAGGAAGGAGTCATCCACAGTGTTTCTACATCCTCACCTCCGATTCACCCCCACAACCCCACTCCAACCCCATTCGGGCTCAGTCCTTATCTTATTTGACCTCTCTCCAGTATTTCACTTTGTTGATCCTGCCTCCCTGAAATACTCTTTTCCATCAACTTCCGCAACACCTTGGTCCCCACCCCTGCCTCTCTGCCATCACTTCTCCTGTCAGCTTTGTGAAATCATCTTCCTCTCCCCATCCTTCCCACTATTTCCCTCTGGATTTTGTCCTCAGACCTTTCCTTTCCTCAATTTAATTACCATCTAGCTGCTAATATCTCCCAAGCTTCTCTCTTGTGCTCCAACCAGACATCTCTATCTGGAAGTCCCACCGGTTCATCAGACTCGGCCTGGCCAAAACAAACCTCATCATCTTTCCCCCCAAACCTACTGCTTCTCCTCCTGCAAGTCCAGCCTAAGGAAACTGCAGACATCACCACCCACCCAGTTGCTCAAGCCATCAGCTTGAGTATCATCACTCACTCGCTCTCACCCTCGCAGCCAATCAATCACCCAGTGCTATCAATTCTACCTCCTGGGTCTCTATCAAATCCAGCCTCTTGTCGGCCCCTCCACTACCACTACGGTTCAGGCACCGTACCTCTCTTATAAAATGACTGAAGCAGGGACTGCCCTGGTGGTACAGTGGTTAAGAATCCACCTGCCAATTCAGGGGACAAGGGTTCAAGCCCTGGTCCGGGAAGATCTCACATGCCGTGGAACAACTAAGCCGGTGCACCACCACTACTGAGCCTGAGCTCTAGAGCCCACAAGCCACAACTACTGAGCCTGCGTGCTGCAACTACTGGAGCCCGTGCTCCGCAACAAGAGAAGCCACCGCAATGAGAAGCCCGCGCACCACAATGAAGAGCAGCCCCCGCTCACCACAACTAGAGGAAGCCCACTTGCAGCAACGAAGACCCAACACAGCCAAAAATAAATAAAAATTTTTAAAAAACAGAACATTACTTTAACGAAATAATAATAATTTTATAAATAAATAAATAAATAAAATGAAGCAGCCTGAAACTCGTCTTTCTGTCCACTGCCTCTCACTCATTCCCCACAGAAACCAGGGAGATCTTTCTAAACCACAAATCTGACCACATCACTTCCTTGAGGCTTTCCCAATGCTCTTAAAACCAAAATCAAACTCTTAATCATGACCTGTTGGTTTAAGGATATGCTCAGCCTCCCCCAGCACACATCGCCTCCAGCCCCTTGCTTCTGTCTTCATCCCACACCTAAGGAGGGAGAATATTGCTGTGGGCCAGGGTGAAGGTCTAGGGCGCTAAGCTAGTCTATGGCACAGACTGAAGAACCAGACACTTCGCAGAGGTGAGCATGTGTTTCCTGCCTGAGAAAACTACCTGCCAGGTGGCTAAAGATGTAAGAGGGCGGAGCCTGCTTCTCCTAGAGCGACAGCCTGCCCTCTCTCCCTTGTCCCTCTGACACTGTCAAGAGGTTGAGCAATGCGCTGGTTGGAGGCTACTGATCACAGGGAAGAACAGCTGGAGTGGGGCTGAAGCCACTTTTCTCTGGCTTTAAGGAAAACATTCCGCTCTGGTCTTCTCCTGAGTTTCCTCCATTTTAACTCCTGACACCTGAATATTGGAGCTTGGGACCAAGCCCAGAGGGCTCCTTTGCTAGTGACTGTCCTCCACACACACACAGCACTGTGCTGGGTACAATAACTGTTTAATTAAATCTCATTCGTGGAGTGTACAATACACCTTTCCCCTCAGCTCTGTGGATGAAGAATACCACCTGCCACATCAGTAAACAAAGGATGTTGCGACCATCAAGCCAGCAGCCACTGCAGCGGCCCCTGATGGTGCGCCCTGAGGGGACTCAGGATGGAGGAAAGCAGGATTCTGGCCCTAGTTAAGGTGCATATCAAAGGAATGATTTCAATGAGGGAAGACTCTTGCATCTTCCCACACATAGAAAAAGCACTAAATTCATTAACTTGAGCTGTCTGGTTTTCTTTAATGAACAGTAATCTTTAGATGTTCCAACTACCTGTTTTTTGTTGCAAAACTCCTATATAACCTGGCTCCTCCCTTGCCTCTTCAGTCCCTCAGAGCTATCTGAGAGGCTGTTTTCCAGGCTTAAGTCCTCAGTTTTGCCTCCCAAATAAAACATAATTCTCAACTTTTAGGTTGTGCTTTTTTTTTTTTTCAGCAGACAGCTCCAAACTCCCAAGCCAAAAGATAAGCCTGAACAGGCTGAAAAAAACTGAGGAAACTATGAGGCTGCAGGCTGGTCCGAGGGGCCTCTTGCCCTTAGAGGTACCCCATAAAGTGGCCGCACACTGCCTTGGGGGTCCACCTATGCTTTTAGAGCTGGCCTCATCTGTCACTTACTGTGTAACCTTGGCCTCATACCCTGAGCCTGGCAGAGGGGTGGGGGAGATTACAGGGCTTGTGTGTGTCCGCTTTCCGGAAAAGTCCCAACTTGAATGCTCCTAAAGAACACTAGCCCAGGGCTTCCTGGGTGGCTCAGTGGTTAAGAATCTGCCTGCCAAGGCAAGGGACACAGGTCCGTGCCCTGGTCTGGGAAGATCCCATATGCAGTGGAGCAACTAAGCCCATGTGTCACAACTACTGAGTCTGTCTCTAGAGCCTGCAAGCCACAACTACTGAGCCTGCGTGCTGCAACTACTGAAGCCTGTGCACCTAGAGCCCATACTCCACAACAAGAGAAGCCACCGCAATGAGAAGCCCGCGCACTGCAACGAAGAGTAGCCCCAGCTCGCCTCCACCCCAGCCAAAAAAAAAAAAAAAAAAAAAAAAAAAAAAAAAAAAAAAAAAAGAAAGAACACTAGCCCATTCTTTTTTAGAAAGCTTCAACATTTACATATAAATTGCTACCTAGTGGCTCTGCCCTCCTTTATCTTAGCTCCAGGTTCTAATGAGCTGGAAAAATGGTCCTGTGCCAAGGAATAATGAAGCTCCCAGGCTGAGGAAGGAAGACAGTGTAGTTCTTCCCTCACTGTGCCACGGGAAGGCAAGGGGCGGGGGGGGGAAGCACGACACCCCCTCCCCACTGGGACAGGCGCCCTACTGTCCCAAAGGAAGGAAAAAAAATTTTGTAACAGTTTGAAACACGGTGGAAAATCAAGCACGAATGTGAAATCCACTACACAATTTGTGAAAAGCGAGTAATAATTCTATTTGTTCTGCCCGATGTACACATCGCAAATTTTTTATCCAGACGGGAACTAAAAATAAAGATGAACCAGGAGCGCCATCTGGGGTGAGAGGTGTCACTACCTCTGCCGCTCAACAGAGGTTCTTAAATGGGGCAGACAGAATTTGGGGGCGGGGGAGTGGGGGTCTGTGGCTGAAAAAAAACTACCTCTTTATTTTCTCCCACTTCTAACTGCAATTTAGTACTTCCTTCTTTTTATTATCATTATTATAAACTATTTCCCTTTTATTTCTTTTGATATAACAATTAGGACGTTACAATAATTATCTATAATTATTTGTATAGTAGGTAATATAATCTATAAATTTTTATTTCAGGGTAATATAAGGTGGTTACAAAAAATTTTTAAAAGGGAACATCAGATATGATGGGATTGAGATGTGCTGTTACAGGTATTAATCTGTGTTTTTAACATTGCAAATGATCTTCCCCTAATACGTCCCTCATTGTTCTCTGTCTATGGTGTCTTCCAATGAACTGAGCCTTGATTTTTGATGTGGTCAAATGTAATTTTTCCCATCACATTTTGTGGTTGTTACATCTTTTTTAAGAAATCCTCCTGAAATCCAACAATACATGGATCTTCTGTTATATTATCTTCTTCTAATAACAGCTTTGCCTTTCATCAGGGGCTAATTTTTTGTAGTACTTCCTTCTACTATAAATGCGGGCAACAAATCAGTACCTGTGACTTTGTCACCAACAGAAATCATCGATATTTTCATATCCTATTACAGTTGTTGCTGGTATCTCAAAATGCCATTTATGTTCACCACCATTTCAAAATGTAAGTTATCAGGCCCACGACAAGATCTTGTCATTTAATATGCTAATAAAGAAGCACTGTGGTAGCCAAGCGGCTCCTGGAAAATAAAGTTCTATGCAGCATTTGCTGATTCCCACGGTGTAAATACTCCTACCATTGCCAATTTCGAGGATGGCTGTGTTTAAAGACTGGTTTGCAAATTTCCTGAAAATTTAACAATTAGACGCAGGGACAAGATGGTTCCAGCACACCCTTGGCACAGAAGTGGATTTTCCTGGGCCTGCCTGCCTCCCTCCTTGTATGTACCTCTCTTTCCTAAAACCCTCGGTGGCCTCCGGTATGATGATGTTAATAATAACAATAATAGATTTTTAAAATATACATTAAATCCTTACTCTGTACCTGGTATATTCATAAGCACATAACATGACTTATATCATTTAATCTACCAACGATCCTATAAGGTAGATATGATTGGAGTGGTCCTCAGTGGGGTGGGGGGAGGGGGGATTTTCACACCCTAGATACAGCTGGCCATATCTGGAGACATTCTTGATTGTCATAACTGGGTTTGCTACTGGCATCTAGTGGGTAGATGCTGCTAAACATTCTACAATGCACAGGACACACACACAAAACTCAACATAGAATCATCTAGCCCCAGATGTCAATAGTGCCGAGGTTGAGAAATCCTGTATTACTGTTAATCCCATTTTAGAGATGGGAAAACTGCATAGAGATGAATTTGCCCAAGTTCACAGACCTAACACATTGTAAGTTCTCAGTGAAGACTAGTTCCTACTCCCTGACTTTCCCTCACCAGATGTACGGAGAGGAGCTTCCTGGAAAGAAGGTAGCCTGCTGGGATTAGTCTTGGCGATGTGTGCCTCATGGAGGCTCAGGCATTACACAGTGGAGGATCCAACCCCAGCCACTTCTAAAGAATGAGAAGGAGACTTGGCCCCATAAATGATTTCCAAGGTGTGTCAACCAGGTGGTCCATTGGACTGGCTGCAAAATGTGTTTAAGACAATAAAATGGAAAGGGGAAGTGAGGATTGCTCTTCCACAAATATTTATTAAGCACCTACTAGTATCAACACTATCTAGGTGCTGGGGATAGCGTAGGAAACAAAGCAAAAATGGCTCTCATGGAGTGTACAATCTGGTGGAGGGGACAGGAAAGCAAGTTAAAAATGGGTTAAAATAGGGAATTCCCTAGCAGTCCAGTGGTTAGGACTCCGCATTTTCACTGCCAAGGGCACAGGTTCAATCCCTGGCTGAGGAACTAAGATCCCACACGCTGCGCAGCGTGTCCAAAAAAAAAAAAAAAATGGTTAAAATAATTTAAATAGATGCTGTGAAAGAAGTGAAGGGCTGTGAAAAATAAATTTAGGGGGACTTTCTTTAGATATGGTGGTCCAGGAGGAGTTCCCCAAAGACATGAGATGTGAGCTAAGACCTGGAGGATGAGAAGCCAGCCACAGAAAGAGAGGGGAGAAGGAGGAAGAACAGGAGAGACTAGCAGGGCAGGTGATGGGGGTCTGAGGAGGAAAAGTGGTGGATACATTCTAGTCATCAAAAGGAGGTCACTCCCAAAAAAAAAAAAAAAAAAAAAAGGAGGTCACTGTGACTGGAGCACAGAGGAGAGAGGGGAGGAGAAATTCAGGACCTAAGAGGTCAGCAGGGGCCACTCCACTCTGGGCTTTGTAGGATTCCGTCCCATTCACCCTTGTGTGCACAACAGCCAGAATAGGTGTGACACAAATTAAGCCCCAGGCTAGGAGGGCTGGACTAGTGAGTAGACCTGGGGGTGGGGGGGACCTGTAGGTACCTAGATGGACGTCTGGCCCCTCTTCTGCTCCCTCCACCCATGTCCCTTAACCCAACACTTCTGCTGAACCAAGATTCCCAGATGCCAAGACCCAGGACCCTAAACTCATGAGTGAGTGTGTGTGTGTGTGTGTGTGTGTGTGTGTGTGTGTGTACAATAATGACAATGGTCAAATAATCAAATGACATTGGGGGAATCTTCAGCTCGAAGGTCATTCACACCTGGGGAACCAACACAACCTCTTTCCTGACAAAGCCGCATTAACAACTAGTCATTTGGGGGGCTTTCCTGGTGGCGCAATGGTTAAGAATCTGCCTGCCAATGAAGGGGACATGGGTTCGAGCCCTGGTCTGGGAAGATCCCACATGCCACAGAGCAACTAAGCCCGTGCGCCACAACTACTGAGACTGCGCTCTAGAGCCCGCGAGCCACAACTACTGAGCCCACACGCCTAGAGCCCGTGTTCCACAACAAGAGAAGCCACTGCAATGAGAAGCCCGCGCACCGCAATGAAGAGTAGCCCCCGCTCGCCTCAACTAGAGAAGGCCCACGTGCAGCAACGAAGACCCAACGCAGCCAAAAATAAAATAAATGAAATAAATTAATTAAAATAATAATAACTAGTCATTTGGGGAGCTGCAGCCCACTTACGCCTAATCACCCCACTACTGAACAGCAACGGGATGGGCTGGTGCTTGAGAGCTGGATGAGCTTTGCTGAGCAGGTTAACAGATCCAGTACCAAGCTCTGTGTACAGAAGCCCAGAGTTCTGATACAGGGAGGCTCAGCTCAGAGGGCAGGGGATGGCAGGAAGTTGAGGAGACAGGGAGGTAGAGGAGGAAAGGAAACAGATACCAAGAGTACACTCAGTCTGTGCCAGCTGCTATGTAAAGCTCCACTCTACACCCATTATCTTGTTTGGTCCTTCCAACAACCCACATGGTGGGGGAGGGTACTATTTTCCACTCAAGGACTTTAGACCCAGACAGGGCCAGGACTGGAATCCAGGTCTCTCTTTTCCTTACAGAAATGCCCACCCAAAGTGTGGATTGTACCACCAACGGTTCAAGGAGCTACTTTGTCCACTCAGGACATAAATAAGTGAGCAAAGAAGCCATCCATGTGCCCAAGACAAATATGGCTCTGATGTGGGGAAGTAATGCTAAACAGGAGAACTTGCTGGAACTCTCCTGAAACAGTGAATGCCCAGAGAGGGGCAAAGATACTGGGAACTTGGGGACTCATTTCACTGCGTAAAGGGGATAATGTTTTTGAAACTATCAAATGGATCCATCTATTTTGCATCCCCATGAATCATGATGTTATGTGTCCCTTCACCCCACCCCACCCCCGCCCCATTCAATCAAAGACATGTATTACCTTAAAAGGAGTGCAGACACCACCTGAAATAAAGAGGTCATAGTTTGGCTTTGAGTCTGTCTAGAGACGGTAGTCTTAAAATCTGGCCATGGGAGGAAAAAAAAAAAAATAGAGTTTCTTAATTCCAGAATCTTCCTTTTACATATCAAGGGCAAAGCCTAAATCTGGAGTTTATTATGAGCAATCAGGAGATGGGAGTCAGGAAAAGAGGTCAGGAAAGTGCCCACCCCACGAGAAGAAGGTGATCTCTTCTAGAGCTGGAGGTGGACCCAAGGAAGGAGGGAGACTTGGAAACAATGCGAATAGGAGAAAGACATTGACTGGGCCTCAGGGACCCAGTGCCCCTGCCTCTCTCACCCCAAAATGGGAAGGCAAGAAACTAGCAATCCCAGTAGGTAAGGGGATAAGGACAGATCAGAGGGAGTTTTGCTTTGTTGAGGCTCTAAGAGGAGACTGTGTCTCAGGATACGCCCATGCCCACCTGGAGCAGCTGAGATGGTGGAGAAAGGTGGGGTAGCCATCAGGCTTTAGTCACAGAAATTAGAGCCTCTGCAAGTGCTATGGGAATAAGATGTTCCATAGTGTAAGGACTCACACAGGTGTGGGAGGACTTGGGGAAGGGAAGGAAATGAGAGGGGCAGAGAAAGAGGCGCTAGTGTGTCTGCCGGAAACACTGACGTGGGTGTTGCAGTGCACAGCAGAGCCCACAGGGTCATCCAAGAAGCTCTTCCTGTCGCCAAAGGGAGCCCACAAAGGGGGGCCTCATTGTGGAGAAGTGGTGGCAAAGGAGATGGAGAAAGGAGGATAGACTTGAGAGATGCTTGGAGGTAGGACTGAGAGATGAGTAATGGAAAGGAGAGGGGCCACAGAGGAGCCCAGATTTCTGGCTTGAGCCCCTGAGTGGACTGAGTGCAACCTACCAAGATGGGGATGACAAAGGGCTGCAACGGGACCAAGACAAAGGTGAGACGAATGAGGTACTGCCTCGGGCACCAGATACAAGGGCATGCCAAAAAACTCAGTGATCAAGACAAATAATGTTCTAGTGCAATATTTTTTTAATCAAAATGAATGCCAGAAAAAATCCATGATGAACAAGATCAGTACTACTGATTTTTCCTTTGCCTCAGGCTTCAATATGGCTTGGCACTGTTACTGATCCTGTCTAGATTTTAAATTCTGATATCTTTTTCATTGTGGATTTTTTTTGCATTTATTCCTTTTTTTAAAAATTGGGGCATAGTTGTTTTATGATGTTGTGTTAGTTTCTACTGTATGGTGAAGTGAGGTAGAGTTCCCTGTGCTATACAGCAGGCTCTTATTAGCTATCTATTTTATACATGTTACTGTATAGATGTCAACCCCAATCTCCCAATTCATCCCACCACCCCCCTTCATTCCTTCTTTTTTAAACGTTGCGTTAAAATATTATTTGATGGCCATGTTTTTTGGTGCCCCCTTAAATGTTGAGCCTGGCACGAAGGCCTCACTCTCACCCTAGTCCCAGATCTAAGGAGTAGGACTGAGAAGAGGAGGTAAACTAAGATTCAGTCTTGGATATATGCAGAGGTTAAATGAGATGGCAGATGTTAAGTGCCTGGACCACAGTAGGTCTCTATGGGTGCCTGGCTTGAATTCACCAGGCCTTACCATTTCAAGGCATGCCAGCTGCCAACACCTGCATTTCCTGCCTGAGGACTGTCTTGGCCACCAAGTGAAACAGGCCAGAAGCACTGGGTAATTAACACCCCTGCAGCAGCCCTCAACCAATGATCCACAAGAGTGTAAATACCCCCACTCCTTCACCCTCCAATGGGGTCATTTTGAAGTGTATATGCTACACCATTTCCAGAGTCCCCAGGTGAGATTAAGCTCCGTTGTCCACAATGTAACTGGCTTGATAATACACCTCTAAGCTCTGTCCCTTCCCCACCTCGCTTCCCTTCCCTCCTGGTGTTTCCCAGGATCGCCTCCCAAATAAACTCCATGGACTCAAATCCTCGTCTCAGAGCCTGCTTCAAGATCCACGTGTGTCCCTTCTTCCCTTACCCTCTTCTCTGTGGAATCATGGACTGTTCTGCATATACTTGGAAGTCTGAGCCTGCCCCCAAAGAGAGACCCCTGACTTCCACACTCTCCCGGGAGGGAAGTCAGTAGGGGGGTAATTGCCAGCCAGCGCTGGGAGGCCTGGATCTGAAATGGGCTCCACTGTGTTTCTGTAATCTCTGCGCCTTGAGTGGAAAAATAATTGGCAGACACCTTTCCTGGCCATTAATTTTTCATAGTCAACACTGAGCCCTTGGGGCAAAAACTGATTGTCTGCTGTTACTGCCAGCCTGGCCCTGAATTCATAACAGGAAGCATGACTCGCCCCCTCACCCTCTTTACAGACAACCTCTCTTCTCCCATGGTTCCATCTCCCACCCACCCACAGATCCCAAGAGCGGCCAGAGAGGGCTATTGGTGAAGACTAAAGACAAGAAATGACCGGCAATCCAGGGGGCCTAAGGGGTTGAGTCAAAAATCATCGAAGGTGGAGACTTTATGCTTCCTTTAGAGGAAAAAGTTTTTCAGCATCCACGCTTTTTCCCACGATCTCCATTCACACTTGCAACAACCTTATGCAGTAGGTAGGATTATCACGCCCATTTTACAGATGAAGAGGCTCAGAGAAGGGAAGTATGTTAGCTTAGGTGACAAAGAATCTCTCCTTGACCAAACTTTAACCTCTGAACTCTCTCCCCAGCTAGGGTCTGATTTCGAAGCTTCTGTGTTCATCTCTGCTAATATGTACAATTTTTGCAAGAATTCTGCTAAGGTGGTTTCACCAGAGCTCCCCACCCTTGATATGTGAACACAGTCAATATTTAATCAGGTTCCTCATCTTCTACCAGCCCCCAGGTGATGACAAATCCCCCTGGCCCGCCTTCAGCAAGAATCCTTTTCGGTTGGTTTAACCAGAATCGCCCCTTACTCCTGATGTTTCCTCTTGATAATTTTCCATCTGTCAACCTGACACACCATGCTCTTTGGCTATAAATTACTTGTTTTCCTTATTGTATTCGGAGTTGAGCTAAATCTCTCTCCCTACCACAAAACCCCAATGCAGTAGCCCCTACACTTATCTCAATTTTCCCCCCTGAATTGAGTCTGCTTTCCCGTTTTTTAACAAGGGTGGTGAATAATTTTTTTCCTTAACACATTTCTTTAATTTTTTTCCTTTCTTTCTTAGTCACAGGATTTGGACCCAGGTCTGCTTGACTCCAAAGGCCATTCTCTTCCCAGTGTCATATGCTGTTTTTCCAGAGCACCTACTATGCACCAGGCCCTATGCTGAGCCCGAAGGAGGACAAAGGTGAGTAGGAAAGATTGCTTCCCTCTAAGAGAGAGAAATTAAAACCTCCCCATTCTGCCCATTCCGTACCCCAGGGGTCAGCCTGGGGGCTTGAGCCTTAGAAGGGCAGATCGGAGTAGGTGAAACAGAGATTTAACCCACAAAGCCAGAGCATGCACTGCCTCACCCTTTACAGAAATCATTTGCTGACATCTGGTCTACCGGGCTGTGCACTGCAGATACACCATCTTAACTACTGCTCAACTCAACTCTACAGCTTCATCCTACAGTTATGTCCATTCTACAGATGAGGAATAAGGCTCAGAGGCACAAGATGACTTGGCACACTGCCAGAAAGGTGAAATTTGGATAATTCCAAAGCCCTCCACCCTTTCCTTTTAGGCACTCCTCCAAGTCACATCCTGGCGGCCAAAGTTTTGAAACACTGACATTCACTCTTGAAACAGCCCACAACCCCTACTAGGAGTGCGCCACTGGGCCAGTCCCCTGACCTCCACCCTCCCCACCTCCAGACATCTGCCAGGCTGCTCCTACAGCTGAAGCCCATCTGGTCTCCAGCCTTGTATCATGCTTTTCACCAGCTAGTATCCAAAATCTGAGGCCCCGAGTAATTATTTCTACAGGTTTTATTATTGAACTTTTTATGAGAAGGGCAGAGCAGCAATCACTGGGGTTGGCATTTCAAGGTGGAGCTGGTGAAGGCAGGGAAGGGGTGGGGGGACTGGCGTGTGCTGCATGACAAAAGCGCCCAGATCAGTTCACAAGAAACCGTACATCAATCCATTCTTATCAGGGGAAGATGCCTTGAAAACGGAATTGCAAGGGGAGGAAGTCGACATGCCCGTGGCAGATGCCGAGCTAGCTGCTTCGTCTTCTCAACACTCACCTCCACAGCCAAGGTTGCAGTGCTGGCAACACCTGTGCCTCTCTGCCCCAGGGCTTGATTTCTGGCTGTAGGAAACAGCTGGCCACTTGGGCAAGCTGGAAGTGGCAGAGAGTGAACGCTCCTGGAAGCAGCTCTCCTCCAACACGGCTGGCCAGCTGATGTACCGCTGCGAAACCTCTCAGTTGCGCAAAGGCCATTCTCTTCGCCAGTCTGAGGTGTGTGTGCACTGGCTCCCAGAGTCCTCAGGGGACTCCGCAGCATTTGGGATCTTCCCGGACCAGGGCTCGAACTCCGAGTTCTCAACCACTGCGCCACCAGGAAAGTCCCCTAGTGGACTATTACAGTGAGACATTGCGGGGCACAGCACCCCCTTCAGGCCTGGAGGGACAGTACTCATTTTTGGCAGGGTGAGTAGGAAGCTCAGGTATGGGGGGTGGGGTGCAGGGCAACGGGGAGAGGCTTAACCTAGGCTGTCTGGAAACAGTACAGTCGGTAGGAAGCACTTGATGGTCTTGGTCTTGTTACATGTCTTTTTTTTTAATCATTTTTATTGATATATAATCTACGTACAAACACACCCATTTTAAGCATCCATTTCAATGAGTTTTGGTTAATGCATACGTTTGTGTACACACCACCACAGTCATGACATGGAACATTTCCCTCACTCCAGAAAGTTCCTTCCTGCCCCTCTGCAGTCAATCCTCCCCTCCAAACACCAGGCCCCACAACCCGTCCCTTTAGTTCTGCCTTTTCCAGAACATCATATAAGTGAATTCACACAGCATGCAGATTTTTGAGTCCAGCTCCTTCCACATAGTATAATGCATTAATCCACATTGTTCCTTCTTATTGCTGAGTAGTATTCTATTTTGTGAATCTGTTTATCCATTCACCTGGGCTGTTTGTAGTTTGGAGCTATTATGGGCAGAGCTGCTGTGAACATTCACGTACAAGATTTTCCCAGTTTTGGTAAAGATTTTCATTCATTTATTTTAATTACCGAGTAATGCATGAATACACTCTTCCTCTTATCAAAATAATACACAAGTAGGGTCAAAAGAACGACCCCCTTGCACCTTGCACTGGCAGTGCTTCTCAAACTTGAACGTGCACACGAATCCCCCCGGAATCTTGTTAAAAGGCCTGTTATGGTTCAGTAGGTCTGGGATGGGGTCTGAGATCCTGCCTGTCTAACACGCTCTCAGGGAATGCTGATGGGAGGGAGGTCCACAGACCACGCCTTGAGTAGTAAGACCCCAGGCCAGTAATTCCCGAGCATGGTCACTTGACCATCTGCTTTACAATCACGCAGGAGGATGTTAAACATGCAGATTCCCAGGCTCTGCCCCATACCCACTGACCCCGGCTCTGAGGGATGGAGCCCGCATAGCTTTGAGTTGAAATCATGCTGGCCAGTGTCCAAGGACCACTGCTTTGGGACTCGTTTTTGGAGGGCCTGACTGGGTCTGTTTTCACACCGGTTATGTCCCCTGAGCCTCACAGAGTGCCGGGACCATGCAAGATGCCTTTAAAAAGACTTACTTCCCCTCCCTCTGCTAGGAAGTGGATTTCGTGCGCTGGGCACATCCCTGGATGCTCTCCAGCACGTTCCACTCAAATTCTCTGCCCTACGATGTTAGAGGGCCACCATGCGAGGTAGCTTTTGCTGCCAGGGTAAGAGCTGTAGTGAGAAGCACAAGCACTGACAAGGCAATCAGCTTCAGCTTAAATTTCCCCAAATAACAGCATGTGGAACTGATGATGGGTAAAATGTCTGCAAGCCAAGCTCAGTGCCAGGTGGAAGAACAGAAACCTACATGCAGCGGCCTCGGGGAACGTCTGTGAGGGGACCCAGCATTGCCTCTCATGGGACTCTGACAGGCTTGGAGCCCACAGCACTGGCTGAAGTCGGCTGTGGGTTCTGTAGTCATTCTTTTCGGATTTCCTCCACGGCCTCGTTTTCTTCACCTGACACATGGCCAACTCGGACCTTTCTCATCGGCACTTCTGCCTCCCGGCTGCCCCAGAAATTGGAGCAATGATTCTGAGTCCACCTGCCTATGAGCACTGGATTTCCATCCTGCTGCCTAGCCTGCTTCCATTCACAAGACAAACATTTTTTGCCACAGTGGGGTATTCCAGGAGCTTCTCAATCCCCATTTGGTTCCGCACAGCAAGAGAGGCAGGGCTGAGTGAGGAATAAGACAGCAGCCGCCACCTATGCCAACAGCGGCCGAAGCTCTTAACTGGCCCAGAGAACAGTATGGCGGCAGCAGCAACGGGCACGTCCAGACAAGCCCAAGGGGATGAGCTTGGCTCTTAGGGCCGCACCTGAAGAGGACCACAGATGAGTCTCCACACACGAGCGGCCGGCAGCCAAGGTGACAAATGGACTTGAAAGCAGGCCCCAGGAAAGATTTGGCGGAAACTGTAGACATTTAGCCAAAAGAGGGGGCATGAACAGGGAGAGGGTCTGTGTGCTGCCCCCAAACATCTGAAAGACCTATGTGTGGGAAACAGATGTGGCTACTGAACAGCCTCGGAGGCACAATCAGAACCAGTGGGTAGACAGTTCAAGGCAGCAACTTTTTTACTTTCTACAAAGAATTTAATCACAGTGCAAGATGTCCAAGAATGGACTTGGCTGCCCAGTTAGTCAGTGAACTCTCCATCAGGGGAGGTGTTCAAGTAAGGGCCAGAAAACCTCTGGTAAGGGCTTGACAATTAGAAGATTTGGATTCAGGGCCCTTCAAAGGCCTTGTCACTGAGCTTCAAGAGGCGTGGACGAGGCAGCAGGTGGAATTTATCTACCACTGTAATAACAAATAGCCACCAGGTGGCGACAGAGCCACATCTTCCCAGCCAAGAAGCAATTAGCTTACAGAAAACCATTTGGAAGCACACACAGCAACTAATGGATTCAAATCAACATTCATGGGCAAAAATTATGAATCAAGTCCTCAGTAGACCTTTAGTCCCCAGCAGGATCCAGAGGGCTCCAGGTCAAGTAAGTTACAATTTTCTTTGCGAGAGATTTATTATCTTTTTTCTTTAATTTTCCATTGAAGTACCACACACATACAGCAAGGTGCACAAATCATAAGCGTACACCTTAATGAATTTTCACAAACACAGCACACTGTGTAACTAGCCCCCAGCTCAAGAAACAAAATATGACCAGAACGCCAGAAGCCTCCTCTCTAGTCACTCCCCAGACTCCCGGTCCTAACTTCTAACACCAGAGCCTCGTTTTGGCTGTTTTTTTCAGTTTTATATACATGGAATCATAGAGTACGGATTCCCGTGCATCTCGCTCAGAGGGCTACATCGTTGTGAGAGCCACTGACTTTGCTGTGTATGGTTGTAATTCCTTCTCGTTGCTGTGTGAATAAAACACAACTAATTTGTCCATTCTCCTGTTGATGGCATCTGAGTGATTTCCAATTTGGGGGCTGCTACACATTATGCTGTTGTGAATTTCTAGCACGTTCCCTAAGGAGAGCAAATGTACATGGTTCTGTTGGGTGTGGGATTGTTAGGTCATGGGGTAAGCACTTAGCAGGTTTCCCCTTTAGTGGACCCTACCAGCCAGTCTTCCAAAGCAACTGTATTAAGTTGCATCCCTACTGACAATGTATGAGAATTCTGGTGTCTCCATAGGCACCCCAGCCTTCTCCCTCTGTCTAGATAAGCTTGGGTGGAGGAAGTGTGGGATCTGGAGTGGACATCTCTGCACACCTCTCAGCCCTCGGAGCGGGTGAGTGTATGGGCAACACGAGTGGGTGAGCAGGAGCCAGAAGGAGGAAGATTCCATCCCACCAGCATGTCCCAGTGAGCCCTTCAGCACGGGTATCTGCTGGATGGACAGCCTCAGTTCCTGGGCTCTAAACAGTCACCACGCTGAGCACTTACTGTGGGCCTGGCACTTTCCTCCATACTGGGGATACAGCAGTGAAGAGACAGACGACATCCCCGTGCTAATGACTCTTATGCTCTAGTGGGGGTGGGGAGAGAGTAAATAAATACATGTCACGTGGTGAAAGTTTGATAAAGAAAAATACAACAGAGTAAGAAAGTACAGGGAGGGATGCTGGTTTAAAGTGGGTGATCACCGTATCACCTCACACCTGTCGGAATGGCTATGATCAAAAAGTGAGGATGCGGGGAGAAGGTGGGAGTGTAAATTGGTGCAGACACTATGGAAACAATGTGGAGGTTCTTTAAAAAATTAAAAATAGACTTATTTTTAATTCCACTTCTGGGTATACAGTATATCCAAAAGAAATGAAAGTGCTGTCTCAAAGAGATAACTGTACTCTCATGTTCACTGCAGCATTATTCACGGTAGCCAACACATAGAAACAACTTAAGTGTTCATCAACAAAAGAATGGATAAAGAAAACGTAGGGGGGCTTCCCTGGTAGCACAGTGGTTGAGAATCTGCCTGCCAATGCAGGGGACACGGGTTCGAGCCCTGGTCTGGGAAGATCCCACGTGCCGCGGAGCAAGTAGGCCCGTGAGCCACAACTACTGAGCCTGCGCGTCTGGAGCCTGTGCTCCGCAACAAGAGAGGCCGCGATAGTGAGAGGCCTGCGCACCGCGATGTAGAGTGGCCCCCGCTTGGCGCAACTAGAGAAAGCCCTCACAGAGAAACGAAGACCCAACACAGCCAAAAATAAATAAAATTAATTAAAAAAAAAAAGAAAAGAAAACGTGGGGAGGGACTTCCCTGGCAGTCCAGTGGTTAAGGCTCTGCACTTCCACTGCAGGGGCGCAGGTTCAATCCCTGGTCGGGGAACTAAGATCCTATGTGCCTCACTGCGTGGCCAAAAAGAAAAAAAATGTGAGGAATGTGATATATACACACACACAATGGAATGTTATTCAGCCATAAAAAAGAAGGAAAACCTGCCTTTTGCTACAACATAGGTGGACCTTGAGGGCATTATACTAAGCCAAGTAAGTCAGACAGAAAAAGACAAATATTGCGTGTTCGCACGTATACACAGAGTCCAAAAAAGTCGAACTTATAGAAACAGAGTAGAATACTGGTTGCCAGGGGCTGGGGAGTGGGAGAAATTGGGAGATGCAGGTCAAACGTTACACACTCCCAGCTCTAAGATGAATAAGTTCTGGGGAATCTCATATACAGCATGGTGACTATAATTAATAATTAACAATACTGTATTAACAACTTAAAAGTTGTTAAGAGAATAGACTTTAAAAATCATCACCACACACATTCCCCAAAAATTGTCACTATGTGAGGGGATGGAGGTGTTAACTAACCTCATTTTTTTGTTTGTTTGTTTTTAATTTACTTCATTTGTCCCCAGTTTTCTTGAGATATAATTGACATACATCACTGTAGAAGTTTAAGATGTACAACATAATGTTTTGGCTTACATATATTGTGAAATGATTACTATAATAAGTTTATTTAGTATCCATCACCTCATAAAGGTACAAGAAAAAGAAAAAGGAAAAAAATGTTTTGTCCTTGTGATGAGAACTCTCAGGATCTACTGTCTTAACTACTTTGCTACACATCACACAGCAGTGTTAGCTCTGTTCATTATTATTTCCATTTCTCTAGGAGGTGGGTCAAAAAGGATCTTGCTGTGATTTATGTCATAGAGTGTTCTGCCTATGTTTTCTTCTAAGAGTTTGATAGTTTCTGGCCTTACATTTAGGTCTTAACTAACCTTATTGTGGTAATCGTTTTGCAACATATACATGTATCAAATCATCACATTTTACATCTTAAACTTACATGTGTTATATGTCAATACTATCTCAATAAAACTGGGAAAAAATAAAATAAAGTGAGTGGTTAGAGGAGTGATAAGGTGATTTTGAGCAGAAACCAGAAATGAGGGAACAAACCATTGGAAAAGAGAGCTCCAGATACTGGGAGACAGTCAGGGCAAAGGCCCTGTGGTGGGTGGGTGCTTGGCACATTCAAGGCACAGTAAGAAGCAAGTGGGAGGAGGAGTAAGGAATGCTAGGAGAGGATTAGCGGGGACATGATTGGGTAGGACTCACCCCCACGGATGCTCAAAGACAACCACAAACCCAACCCTTACACACATATACGTTCATATATAGGGTTGAGGCTTGGGGTGATTGTTGTTGTTTATAAGAATAGGGTCAGGGCTTCCCTGGTGGTGCAGTGGTTGAGAGTCCACCTGCCGATGCAGGGGACACGGGTTCGTGCCCCGGTCCGGGAAGATCCCACGTGCCGCGGAGCAGCTGGGCCCGGGTGAGAGGCCCACGTGCAGCAAAAAAAAAAAAAAAAAAAAAAAAGAAAGAGTCATGCATATATTAAAACTAGCCTTTCTCACTTAACAACATACCACAGGCATCTTTAAAGTCCCTAACATGGACCAGGGGTAGGCAAACTTTTTCTGTGAAGAACCAACTAGTGTATATCTTAGGCTTTGCGGGCAGTCTCTGCTACTCAATATCGCTGTTGTGGCTTAAGAGTAGACACTAGGTAAGTAAGAGGGTGTGGCGGTGCTCTAACAGAACTTTATTTACAAAACCCGAAAGCAGGCCTGATTTGGTCTGGGGCCATAGCTTGCCACAGTCATTGCACTCCACCCTCTTGAGTTGCCATGTTTTCCCAAAATCCGTTCAAATTGACAGCCTCTGGAATGATAAATTTTTCAAACATAAGACAGCCTATCAGAATCCAGCTTACAATGCTGGGAAATACTTTTGGTTTCCAAAAGTAAGTATACCCACTGGATTGAAAATCACAACTATGCCCTGCTCCAGACTGTACTTTACAATCTGGGTAATTATGGATTTGAAGTTATTAACTCTCTTCCGTATCAGATTGAGGCTCCTCTCCCTCTCTTTCTGACACACTCCTGTCAGCACTCCACAACTTTCAAATGAGCAGTGACCTGTATCTGCCACCATGTTTATAGACACTTCAGACACCGCCACATGCTGTACATCCATCATTTCTCCTTTGAGTTGTTCTTCCAAAATATCAACAGAGGTGAGTTAGATTATCAGCAAGACTCCACAGAAAGCTGATGACCCAACACTCCCTTCAGTGATGCTACTTGAGACTGTTTCCTCTTAGGCAACTCAAATTTTTTGTTAAGAGTAGTCAGTGGGTGGTACTTCCCTGGCGGTCTAGTGCTTCCACTGCAGGGGACATGACTGCAATTCCTGGTCGGGGAACTAAGATCCTGCATGCTGCTGCGCGACAAAAAAAAAAAAAGGAGTCGTCACTGGGCTCTGGAGAAAGAGAGGTGAGAGAGTGTGGAGGACATCAGCTACATCTTTCTCTTTGGGCAAATGAACCGAAAGGAGAGAGGAGGTGACACCCCACTCCCCATATGCTTCTAAGTACCACCCCATTACCTTCCCAAAAGGAATATTCAGAGTGGCATTTCCTGGTTCACCTCTTGCCAACAATGAATTTTTGCCTGGCTTGTGGGATCTTAGTTCCCCAACCAGAGATCAAACCTGTGCGCTAAGGCAGTGAAAGCATGGAGTTCTAACCACTGGACAGCCAGGGAATTCCCCTCCAACAATGAATTTGAGCAAACTTTAAAATATTGACAATTCAATGAGTGAAAAAAATGTTATCCCGTTAATTCTTCTTTCCCTAATTACTATATGCCAAACACAACTTTTTTAAGATCCACCTATATATTTTACTTACCTAACTTTAAGCACAGACAGTGTAGTCTCTACCGTCAGATGCCAGTTATTAACACTCACCCTCCCCTAGTCGTAACAGCCAACAGACCCCCAGACTTTGCCAAATGTCCCTTGGTGGGGGCAAAATCGCCCCCTTTCAACAGAACCTGTAGAATATCAAGGTTGCCCCACTCACGAAGAGCTGGAATATACGGAGATACCTAAACAGCCAGTATTATCCCCGTGATGCCATTTCGTCTCAGCTGTGTGACACCACGCCCTCCAGCTCTCCTTCCCACCTCTCTGGTCACTTCTTCCCAGCACCTTTTCCTGAACTGAAGTTTCAGAGGACTCCAGGGTCTTCTGCTCTCCACTTATACTTATTCCTCTGTGGTTTTCATCTAGTTCTCCAGCTTTAAATGGCATCTCTAGTGATAAAACTCCAAAATGTGCGTTTCTGCCACATAGATAAGATGCCTTCCAAACCAATGGGGGAAGGGATCGCGTTGGGACAACGGACTCTCCACAGTGGGGAGAACATGAGCGTACCTCTGGGGCAGGACTGCCAGGTCTTGCTCAACTTTCTTGGGCCAGAGGCCTTGGCCCTGCTCCTTTCGTCGGCAATTACAGCGAGCGTGAGACTGCCATATACACCTCAATCTATAGGTGGCTCCAGGTGCCAGTGCTCCAAGAAAGACCCATGGAAGGAGAGGTGGACGTACAGGGAGGCGGTGAAGTGAGACCACGATGACGGCTGTGAGACCACGATGACGGCTGTGAGACCAAGAGGGACAGAAGCCAGCAGGGCTGTGCGCGCCCGGCCGGGTCCCCACGACCTCGGAGCGCAAACCTCGTACGCTGTGGAAAAGGGTACCTAATCGACTGTGTCCGAAAGCACCTTCCCCACCAGCCGAGCGTGAGCCGAACGACCCGCGGAGAAAATTCGAGCCTCGTTTCCCGGGACCAATCAGAGACCGCGGAGGCCTATCATGACAACCTCGAGAACCAATGAAAAAAGGGATTCTCCTAGCGCCAGTCCTGGAGAGATCACACAGAGGAACGGTTCGTTTTTTTATTTTAAGTACAAATTAGAAAACAAGTCCGCGGCTGGAGACGGAATACGACGTTTACAAGGATGTGTGGAGAAAATTCGGTGAGCTGCTAGACCCTCACTTCCCCAAAACTTGGCGGGCGAAGAACTCGCAAGTCACCCTCGCGCCCAGCGCTCCGGCTTAAAGCGCGGGAGGGTAGGTGCAGCGCGCTGACGCCACACGCCGGGCCCCTCCCACAGCCGCCCGCCCTTATAGCGTAGCCCAGGCGCGCGCGCACCATTGTGTGGCTGGACTCGGCCGCCGCTGCGGAGGGAGGTGTGTGTCTGGGCTCTCGCCGTCCCCGCACCCGCACCGCGGCTTCTGCCTTGCGGTCCGCCGTTCGACAGCCAGCCCTCGGGCCCCTCGCCCGCCACGGACATGCCGCGCGTCTACATAGGACGCCTGAGCTACAACGTCCGGGAGAAGGACATCCAGCGCTTTTTCAGTGGCTATGGCCGCCTTCTCGAAATAGACCTTAAAAATGGGTGAGTCTAGCCTGGGTGCCCACGTCCGGCCGCAGCGCCCCGGGCCTGTGGCGGCAGGGTAACGTCGGAAGGAGGAGACGGCCAAGGCCGCGGCGCCGCGTGGCAGGGCCGCCAAGATGGCGGCGGCGCGGGGCTGCGGGAGCGCGCGGGGGGAGCGGGGGCGCGTGCGTGCGCGCCCCCGGCCTAACGACTCCCGCCGGTCTCCCGCCCTCGCACCGCCCCTCAGGTACGGCTTCGTGGAGTTCGAGGACTCCCGCGACGCCGACGACGCCGTTTACGAGCTGAACGGCAAGGAGCTCTGCGGCGAGCGCGTGATCGTGGAGCACGCCCGGGGCCCGCGCCGCGATCGTGACGGCTACAGCTACGGAAGCCGCAGTGAGTCCCACCCCCGCGCGCTCCGCGTCCTTGGGACCCCGGGGGGCGGGCGCAGGCTTAGGGGGGCCGGGGTGGGGCCTCCCAGCCGGGCAGGCGCGGTGGCCGGGGTCGTTTGACTCGGGTGTCCCCGGGGCCCGCTGCCTTCACGCCTGCCCGGTGAAGACACGGGACGCCGGAGCGCGGGGATTGGGTGGTGGGTTTTGCCTAGCCAGGGTTTGGGTGTTTGGGGGCGGGGTTGCTAAGCTGGGAGGGGGTGACGTGCTGGGCCCCTGTCAGCACTGTCGTGGGCTCTGCCTACGGAGGAAGTGAGGGATGGCTGTATTTGCATGACA
>NW_020173393.1:3347744-3413247 GCF_003031525.2 Neophocaena asiaeorientalis asiaeorientalis | reverse complement strand
GGGTGGGGTTTTAAGAGTAGATTTTAGTGTTATTCAAATTGGCGGGGGCCAAAGGAAATATTCTTTAGAAGTAATGTGGTAGTCTACCACAAAGTAGATTTAAATGAGCTTTATGCTGTATTTGAACTAGTTGGGGCATGTTATTGGGAGGAGGTGGGGGGATTTTTGGTTATGTTAAATGTTTGATGTTGAAATTGTTGCATGTTGAATTCAAACTTTTTAACAAGTCCTTGATGTTTCAATTTGAAAGTGACCAATGGGGCTGAGGCTGTGTCCACTGAGGCTAAGATGACTGCCTTTCCTGATTGGCCTTGGCTTTTCCATACATTGTGTGACCCTTGCCCTATGACCCTTTGGCTGACCTTACCGGAAGCCATGACGACAGCAGCCTTTTGCCATTAGACGCAGGGTGATGGTGAGGATTCCAAGGGTTAGACAAAACTGGTTAATCTGAACTAGGTGACTGTTACCTTGCGTGTTTTGTGGCCAAACCACCACCAAAAACCTCACACTGTGATGTAAGTACTTAGTGTAACTAGTAAACATTTTTGTAAAATGTAGAAATGCATGTAATCAGTTAAGTTTTATATTTTACAATGTTCTGTAAAATAAAACTTAGCGAGGTAAATTGAATAAAGGAGCAGTCACTTTCTAACAGAATGTAGGAGAGTTTAGTTGGATTTAGTCTATTTGACTTGCCCTTAATTTAATTTATGGCAAATCACAACTGTATCAAAGGTTTAGCAATATAGTAGCAAAGTCCTACTCCAGTAAATAAAAGTTGATATGTTTGTACTAACTTTCAAAAACTTGTATCCCTATCACTACAAAGCATCTAATTGTTCTCTTCATGTGATAAAGGTGGTGGAGGTGGATACAGCAGTCGGAGAACCTCTGGCAGAGACAAATATGGACCACCTGTACGCACAGAATTCAGGCTTATTGTAGAAAATCTTTCTAGTCGTTGCAGTTGGCAAGATTTAAAGGTGAGTGCTATAATGTGAGGTAAAAAAGATATGACTAATGGTTAAAAGGTAGGGTTTTGTATTGCTCTTTCGTTTCTGAGGATTGGATTTAGTGCATAGTTGTTTTTTCTTTAGATTTTTGGGTCTGATGTGTCTTGTTGCTCTTTTTAGGATTTCATGAGACAAGCAGGTGAAGTAACCTATGCGGATGCTCACAAAGAACGCACAAATGAAGGCGTCATTGAGTTTCGCTCCTACTCTGACATGAAGCGTGCTTTGGATAAGCTGGATGGTACGGAAATCAATGGGAGAAATATTAGACTAATTGAAGATAAACCACGAACAAGCCACAGGCGGTCTTATTCTGGAAGCAGATCAAGGTAACTTATTGAAGGATATGGAGAAGGGAGGAAACAGTATTTGCCACAAATAAAGAAAAATTCAATCAGCAGTATTTCAATTGCTGCTTAATTGAAATTAGGTCAATTCTTAGTTTCTTTTGTTGCGTCATTGGAGCAATTGTTGGTTAGTCTATTTTTCATAAATGGTACAAACATTTACATCAAGATGTCTTGAGATAAAGATTTATTGTCGCGTTTCTTGTTACAGGTCACGGTCTAGAAGAAGGTCACGAAGTAGGAGTCGTAGGAGCAGCCGCAGTAGATCTCGAAGTATCTCAAAAAGTCGCTCCCGGTAAATGTGTTCTTGAGTGTTTTTCTGAATTACATACTTTATAGAGTGCTTATGTGTTTGGCAAGGTACTGAAAAAAAAATCTGGCTTTTATTGTCTAGATCCAGGTCTCGGAGCAAAGGTCGATCACGTTCTCGTTCAAAAGGCAGGAAATCTAGATCAAAAAGCAAATCTAAACCTAAGTCTGATCGAGGCTCCCGTTCGCGCTCTCGGAGCAGATCGAAGGATGAATATGAGAAATCTCGAAGCAGGTCTCGTTCTCGATCTCGTTCCCCCAAAGAAAATGGGAAAGGTGATATAAAGTCAAAATCCAGATCAAGGAGCCAGTCTCGTTCCAATTCACCCCTACCTGCTCCACCCTCAAAGGCCCGTTCTGTGTCCCCTCCACCAAAAAGAGCTTCAAGATCCCATTCTAGATCTCATTCAAAGTCAAGGTCACGATCCAGATCGAGTTCCAGAGATTAACCCAGAACTCTACATTCTTTGCACACTATTACGGAACACTTTCCTACTTGCTTAGGCAGTTACTCTTCCACGTTTGTACTTGGCCTCTTCTGCAAGAAGAGTCTCCCGAAAACAGGGGCATACAAAAATTGGATTTGTAGCCAAATTTGATGAAAAAGATGAGATTCTAAAGAAATGGCATGAAGTCAAAGATCTTCTCCCTTTGTAGAATTAAGATAACTTTGATTTTATAGCTTTTGAGCTAAAATAACTTTTGTAAAGATTAAGCTCATTTAGATTTTTTTTTAAGTATTTCAGCAGCATCTGCTGCAGGGGTTTCTGTCATTGTTATATTTGTTTGCTTAATTTTAAATTAACCGTTTCAAGCTTTGAACACTTAAGGCTTTAGAGGGAGAACCCAATTTCCAATTATGTTGGCTTTTTATAAAGCTTGAGTTATGTAAGATTTCAATAAAAGTTTGCTACCAAGATGATTGCCTTATTGAATAGGTCACTCTTAAATTCCTTCAAATATTGATTATCTGCTATCTGTGGAAGTAATGTAAATTCTACTTAAGTGTAAAACAAGGCAAGTCTCAGACCAGCAATAAATTATTCAATTTGGATAACATTATTTTGTCCTGTTATTCAAATTTGCCAAAGTCATATTGGCCCCCTAAACAGTTTAAGTTAAAAAAAGATTTTATAGTCGATCTGTTATACAATTTTGCCTAAATTAATAGATTTTTAAAATAATGAAACCGTTTTCAAACTTAAATTGATTGAACTCTTCAAAAAATAGTTCCTGTTGTTTGGGATCTTATCTAGCCTGGTAATCCCACTTTCTGGAAGTGGTCATTGTAATTAGTGTTTTGTTAGAATAAGGTTCCGTGGTCTTTAATGTTTGTTACGTAAAAATGGAAGTAACCTTTCTTTGATCAGAAATTTGGTGTGTTATTCAAAATGGAAAAGCAAATATTTCATTTTCTACTGAAAGATCCTTAACAGGCACTTAAAACAGATCGCTTGATAAATCAGTTTTACTGATTAAAGTAAAATTCCACCTAATAAGTCAGTCCCCTTTAGTTAGTGGGGTTCTGTGATAATTGGTTAGATCATCCTTGTAGAACTTTATGTGGTTGGCTTGGAAAAAATTTAAATGGGTTAACCCTAAACTTTTGTACTTCGTCATGAAGGGTAATGAATACTGTGGAAACCAAATTTTATAATACTGCAAATTTGTAGGAGTTACTGGGTTACCAATTAGTCCATACATCCGTTAAGCCTAGTTAGTTGAGATTGCAGTTTGAGAAATGAATTACCTTACATATATATCTCTTTCTCCAGATTCTTTAAATAAGGTAATTTCATTTAAAGCACTCATTAATCTTAGTCTGAAATCAAGATGTAGGTTATATGGCTCAGCTTTAACATCTTCCTGGGAGCTGTCAATCTATATAAGGTGTTAAGGGCTGGGTAGTGTTAGGGTGTGGTGGGTACCACTCATTGTGCTGCAGGGGGGACTAGAAAGCATCATAATCTAGAGTTGGTTTGTAGGTTCAGATAATCCAGAAGGCAAGCCTAATCAAATTGAGACTGTGTGGAAAAGGTTGAGTCAAAGATCTAGATGCCAAAGTGACACGGTAACTGCTAGTGTTTGCTCATGTAAAAAGACTTGTTCTAATAATTACTGGGCTTCCTGTTATGAAATCTTAGACCCTAATCTTAGGAACATAGTGCCCCAGAAGGTTGATGTTTCTTCCAAGACCTTATTTTCTTTAATGCTTTTGATATTTTTTTTTTTAGATGTTCATAAGAAATATGGTTTGTTTGGGGTTTTTTTTCAATATAAACTTCAGATTTTGAGAGAAGAAACTGGTATCTGTAATTATAGTTCATTGATTTGCCTGTTTGAAGGAACAAAAGTTAGGACTCTTACATGAGGAAGCAAGCCTCCACTGCCTTTCAAATTACATTTAAGGACAAGTTACTTTTAAGAATTGGCTTTGACCAAAGTTCTCTTGTTTTCAGCAGAACAAAAGCTTTTAAAACCACAGCCTGTTAAAATGAAAGAGGGGAGTACTACAATGTGAAATTGGGTAATTGTATAGCTAAATGTCTGCATCCATAAGAATTCAGCAGCAAAGGCCAACTTATTAAAATTCTGGTTCCTATCCCACACCTGTGAACCTACATCATTGGATGTGCTAAACCACTGTATTTATAACACTGGCCCACTTGACCAGTGAAATGTTTAGTTCCTTGCTAACTTTGAAGTAGAATCTGAGTCTCTACAACTTGCCACATGTTCATCTGTGGCTAGATGGAGTATTAACCTGGTGGAGAGCAAACTAGAAGTGAATGATAACTGGATCCCCCTTTCTTTTATGTGATAGCGTGTGGACATGCCATAGTGCCTTTATGGCCAGTTCCAGTCCTTCCTGCTCCTGTGACTTAATGTTCCACTCCTGTGTTGTTACCATCTTTTCTCTTGGTATCTTCTTTCTCCCACTTTGTTAACCTGCTTTGTGCTTTATTACTTCAATAAAATGTTCACTGAGGGAAAGGTTTGTTTTGAGTTTATTGTGTATTCCCACTTAGCGCCACATATTTGGCAGATGGTTGTTTGAATTTGAGTTGCCGTTGGCAAGTTTCATTCCTGATTTGAGTATGAGAAAAGGTGTTGTTTTCAGCTCCTCAGAAACATGAGGTTAGGATCAACATAGTAGATGGTTTAACTGGGGCAAGTACTTAACATCGTGCTTCAGTGTCATCTGCAAAGTGGTAGGGATAACCCCTCATGGGTGGTGAAGATGAAAGGTTAATATGTGAGAAGTACTTAGAACAGTACCATAATAAGTAACTATGCTGCTACGAAGGACTAAACATGCTAAGTCTCTGCTATTGTCCTGCTTTAGTTTTCACACAGAATTTACCCATTGTTACCTTGTAGCAGTTTGAACATTTTCTGTGACAATTACTCAGATAAACTAGGGAGCTCAGTCATCTTTTCCCACCTAATTTCACTTTTATTTACATTGCTTTCAGAAAGCATTGTTTTCTACCTTCATCCAGGTTTTGTGGTTGTACACAAATCTTATGGAATGTTTTAAGTTCCTGATTTAATTGTTAATTGCAAAAGTAGTATGTCCTTGGAATATAAAGTATCGCTCTTTTAGAGCCCACTTACAAAGGTAGCTGCTTCTAACACAGTGTATTTGCCCAGACTTCTCCAGTCGTAATTCCTATGTGCTTCAGTAAGCTATTCATACCATGAGTGTGTTCTGCGACTTGCTTTTTCTTTTTTGGCCAAGCTGTGCGGCTTGTGGGATCTCAGTTTCCCAACCAGGGATCGAACCCGCAGCCTCGGCAGTGAAAGCGAGGTGTCCTAACCACTGGACTGCCGGGGAAGTCCCAAAATATTGAGCTTTTTGAGGCAGCAACCACATCTTGAACAAGATACATCTTTGTGTCCCTAACACCATGTATGCTTCCATTCACTAAAAGGATGTGTGTTTGCAGTTGTGTTAATTGGTCTTCTAGATCCTAAATAGCTTGTTTAGATTTGCCTAGCTGGCTTACAACAACTTCACATATGGGCCCCCAGCATAGTACTTAATAAAGTGATAAAGTGAATAGAAAGGAATCATGGTTCAAAAATCAGAAGGTAAATACAAAAAGTTAACAAACAGTAAATTCCATCCTTGACCCCTTGGAGGAAGCCAGGATTACTAGTTTCTTATGCATCTTTCTGGAGCTGCAAACCTGGTAAAATTAATGTTTCCCAGGTAGTTTGATCATAGCTCATCTGAATTTTACAAAGTCAAGTGATATTTAAGTATTATACTTTCTACGAAGAAACTCTCACATGTAATTTATATTATTTATTGTTAACATCCAGAAACTTGCACCCATTTTTGAGATCATTACTGAGAAAAGTATGTTATTTGTATGGGAAGTTGTCAACAGAGGCAGGATTTAAATCCTGGTTCAGTTCTTAACAGCCCTAAAGTGTCAGTATCTGTTTCAGATACTCAATTCCTCTTAGTGAAAAGCATTGAAGAGGCATGAATGAGCAGGCTTCTTTTATAGTTATTTTGATAAAATTTCAAAATTAGGAAAAACTTGCAATATAGTACAAAAAATTACATACCCTTTGCCATTCACCAATAATATTTTGTTTCATTTACGCTGTTTTTTCCTAAACCCTCTGGAAGGTAAGTTATATCTTTCTGTTTTATCCCTAAAATTTTGTGTATTTCCAGGGACATTCTCATATAACTATAGTGTCTGCCTGTCAAAACCAGGAAAATAGCTTTGATATAATCTTATCTCATCCACAGTATTTATATTTTGTCAGTTGTCTATAACATCCTTTATACTTTTTTTCAATTGGCCCAGGATCATTTGCTGCATTTAGTTGTCATGGTTTTATTTAGTCTCTTAAACTGGAACAGGTCCTTGGCCTTTCTTGACCTTGCCATTTTTGAAGAGTAAAGGGTGGTTATTTTGTAGAAGTTTTCTCAATTTGGGTTTGTCTGATGTCTCCTCATGATTGCATTTTTGGCAGAAATATCACAAGAATGAGACTGTCCTCAGTGCATCATATCTAGTGGCACACTGTGATAATAACCTGAATCAATTATGAAGTCGCTTTTTCCCTTTATAGTCAATAATTTGTGGGAGATAACCAGAGCCTATTCAATACCCAGTTCCTATCAAACTGTCACCCACTATTAACATTTGTTGATTTTCTAAGTTTTGTTCATTGACATTCTGTCGGGGTGCTTTCTGTGGGGGGTAGACTGTTTTAAAGGTCAGATCTAAAGAAGGGGTGTTTGGGTTTTAGGAGGGGAGGGAATCCTTTTGGAGGCTGACAAAGTTACTGAACAGAGAGCTTTGATGGCATCAATTTGTACTCCGTTATTGTGGAAACCAGGACGGTGGTTCCCCTGGCCAAGGGCCGAAAGGGAGCTGGAGGTAACTTTTACGTAGATGAGAGGAATATGCAATAGAAAACTGTCCTCAGCTATGAAACAGTGTCTTCCCGCGTTGTAGGCAGTGCGTGCGATCATCAGAGCAGCTGGCACAGCCACTTGTGAAATAGTAGCTGCCTGTGTTGTAAACCACTCCAGGAGACTCCCTGGCAGTACAGTGGTTAAGGACTCCGCGCTTTCACTGCCAAGGGCTCGGGTTCGATCCCCGCTCGGGGAACTAAGATCCCGCACACGGAGCGGTGCAGCCAAAGATGAAATAAAAATTTCCATGATTAGAATAGTCAAACCTTAATGTTCTAGCCAGGTGAGAAAAAGGTAAAGCAGAGTTGCTGAATATGGTGCCCAAGTATTAGAAATGTCACTACCCCTTTCCAGTCATTCACGAACAGCCTTGCGTGTACTATTTAAATATATTGCTGCTACTTTTATACAAAAGTTCAAACACCGGCTAGAGAATAGTGTGATGGACCTCCTGTGCACTCATCCAGCTTTAACTATCTAGATGCCTAGCCACTTTCTCTATAGATACTTTTGAAGGAAATCCTAGACATTTCAGCTGAAGATGGTTCAATATATACCTCTAAAAAGACATCTTAAGTCCCATTTATCTATAGGGTCCTCCAGGGTTTTTTCCTTGCACTGTATTTGGAGTTTTTTTGGTTTTTGTTTCTGCAGTGTATTTCTTGAAGGTCACTGTTGAGTAGTTTCCTGGTCTTGATTTCACTGATTGCATTCTCGTGGCATCCTTTAGCGTGTTCTGTCCCCTGCATTCCCTGTGAATTAATAAACCTAGAGCAGTGGTTCTGGAAGTGTGGTTCCTGAATCAGTAACATCGGCATCACCTGGGAACTTGTTAGAAATGCAGTTTCTCAAGCCCCACCCCAGACTCACTGAATCAAACTGTAGGTGGAGCCCAGCCATAGGTGTTTTAACAAGCCTTCCAGGTGAATCTGGGGCACGCTCAAATTTGAGACCCATTATTCCGGAGGCTTTTTATAAGATTCTGATTCATCTCTTGTTCATATTGGCAGCCACTGATCTTTGTCAGGATCTTTGTCAAGATCCATTAATCCAAGAACCCTTGATTTTAAAACTTTTTTTCAACCCACTGCAGTTTTTTTTGATGTTGCTTTATTCTATCTTTGATCAGTGGGAGTCAATTTAAGTTGCTTCCTGAGTTCTTTTGAAACAACCCTAATAATCTTAGCAGTTTTTTTGCTTTCTGGTATAAGATTTCCAGGCTCATATATCTAGTCCCAAACCTGCAATCAGGCATTTTCTCCCAGGAGCCCTGGTTGCTGCTTTATTCTCAGGAGCCTGCGTCAGACCCACTTGCTGACCTTGGAGAGCTTCCCAGAGAGGCAGGAGGCAAGTGAGACTCCCCCCGGGGGCATACAGAAATGGGTGGCAGCCATTTTGGGGAGCTCGTTCTACCATGAGGTCACTGGTGCTGGCAAGCGCCATTTTGGAGTCCTCCCTGTGGCCTATTATTGCCAGGCGCTAACCCACCAACCAGCAGGCCAGCATCAGTTCCAGAACACCCCAGCCCCACAGCCACCTGTGGCCCAGGGGTCAGCCTCACCTACCACTGCACCCACAGTAATCAGTTCTGCCACAACAGAAGGGCCACAGAGCCCACATGGGGGCACCCCTAGAGCATATAGCACTGGTGGCCAGAGGGGAGTGTGCTGCCAGGCCCCATAGGACATCTAATAAAGCCACTTTTCCAAGAAAGGGAAATGTAACTGATCTACCTAATGCAAAGAAATAAAAATAGAGATTTAGGCAAAATAAGGAGACACAGAAATATGTTCCAAAGGAACAAGACAAAACTCCAAAAGAAGAGCTAAGCGAAGTGGAGATAAGCAATCTACCCAATAAAGAATTCAAGGTAATGATCATAGAGATGCTCAACCAACTCAGCAGAAGAATGAATGAACACTGGGAGGGGTTTAACAAAGCGTTAGAAAATATAAAGAAAAACCAAACAGAGCTGAGGAATGCAATAATAAAAATACACTAGAAAAAATCAGCAGTAGATTAGATGATATGGAGGAACAGATCAGTGAATTGAAAGAGTAGTGGAAATAACCCAAGCTGAACAGAAAAAAAGAATTTTTAAAAGTGACGATAGTTCAAGAGACCTCTGGGTCAACATCAGAGGTACTAAGTCTGAGAAGAAGAGAAGGGGCAGAGAATGTGTTTGAAGAAATAATAGTTGAAAACTACCCTAACCTGGGAAAGGACACAGACATCAAGGTCTAGGAAGCAAAGATAATCCCAAACAAGATCAATCCAAGAGGTTCACACCAAAACACATTGTAATTAAAATGGCAAAGAGAGAATCTTAAAAGTAGCAAGGGAAGTAGAATGGAACACCCGTAAGGCTATCAGCTGGCTTTTCAGCAGAAACTGCAGGTAAGGAGGGAGTGGTGTGATACATTTAAAGTGATGAAAAGTAAAAAACCTACAACCAAGAATACTCTACCCAGCAAGTCTATCATTTAAATTTGAAGGAGAGAGAAAGAATTCTAGGGACAAGCAAAAGATAAAAGAGTCCAGCACCACCATTTTGGATTTCTGACCTCCAGAACTACAAGATAATTAATTTGTATTGTTATAAGCCACTAACTTTGTGGTCATTTGTTCACCAATTAAAAACTAGTAAGGGGCTTCCCTTGGTGGCGCAGTGGTTCAGAGTCCGCCTGCCGATGCAGGGGATTGAGCCACAACTGCTGAACCAGTGCGCCGCAACTACTGAAGTCTGTGTGCTCTAGGCCCACGTGCCACAACTACTGAGTCTGTGTGCTGCAACTACTGAAGCCCACGCACCTAGATCCCGTGCTCCGCAACAAGAGAAGCCACCACAATGAGAAGCCAGCTCACCACAACAAAAGTGTAGCCCCTGCTCACCGCAACTAGAGAAAGTCCATACGTAGCAATGAAGACCCAACGCAACCAAAATTTAAAAAAAAATAAGCTTAATCCAGTGATTTTTTTCCCATTGTTTTTTTTTTAATGTTTTTTAAAATTTATTTTATTTTTTTGGCTGCGTTGGGTCTTCGTTGCTGCATGCGGGCTTTCTCTAGTTCCAGCGAGCAGGGACTACTCTTCGTTGCGGTGCGCGGGCTTCTCATTGCAGTGGCTTCTCTTGTTGCGGAGCATGGGCTCTAGGTGCACAGGCTTCGGTAGTTGTGGTGTGCAGGCTCAGTAGTTGTGGCTCGTGGGCTCTAGAGCACAGGCTCAGTAGTTGTGATGCACGGGCTTAGTTGCTCCATGGCATGTGAGATCTTCCCTGACCAGGGCTCGAACCCATGTCCCGTGCGTTGGCAGGCGGATTCTTAACCACTGCGCCACCAGGGAAGCCCACCCATTGGGTTTTTCAGTAGCATCATGAGACATGAATTCTATCAGTATGTTGAGAACAAGATTCAGATATTTAGCAGGGCTGGGGTAGCAGAAATAGCCAAGGCTCTGGCCCTCACTGAGACAAATTTACCTAGTGGTTGCAAATATAAGCTTCAATTCCCAAAGCCAAATATAAATTTTGTCAGTTTCTGATGCTTTGGAAAACATACACCCATACACCTATGTCCAGGGGGAAAGCAGGACCTGAAGCTAATCATATTCGGAAACTTGCACCTCCCCTGCCTTTTCCACCGTGGGACCCCCAGGTCAGGGGTATCCAGTCTTTATACAGGGGATTCAGCTTCAACTCCCAGTACCACATGGACCCAAGATCCCATCTCCCATCATTATGTGTGTGATGAAATCCAAATCCCTATCCAACCACCTCCAGGACAAGAGAGACATCAGGCCACCCCCTGGGTGCTCTGTTTCCATCTTTGTTTCTGACTCCTGCTGACTTCCCCTTCTTTCAAGTTCAGCCATGAATTTACTCTCCTTCCTTCTTGGCTTGCCTGCTTCCTTCCTTCCTTCCTTGTAATATTTTATCCAGGATTTTGGGGTGTCTGTGCTACAAAATGCTCCCTATTAGCAAAATGTGCCATACCGCTGAAACCAGAAGTGTTTTCCCACTTACAAAAAGGGCACATCCTGATGATTTTCGTAAAATACATGGACTGCCCCAATGGTGAATTTAAAATCTCCTGTAGGAACAGAAAGGTGTGGGCTGCTCACAAACAACAGTTTTCTCTGTGCTTCTATTCATCAACATTTCAAAAAGCTTTGGGTCCACTCTTGGATAGGGGGTTAACTTGGAGAAGACACTGGGGGCTATTAACTTGTAGAAGAGGGGGCTGTCTCTTGAGGGAAGAATTGGACTTGATCACTTTCTCCTGAGGGCAGATTGGACCAGCGGAGCAAACTCTGGCTATATTAGAGGGAGAACCTTCCCCAAACACATCCACTTGGGAGGAGCTCTCCATCCCTGAAGGTGTGGAGGCAAGCAGGCCCACCAAAGGTATCAAGACCACCAAATACTGTTAACAAGCAGAAAAAAATAATATATCGGCAACTCACACCCGCATTCATTGTTTATTCCTGCGTCCCACTAGATCAGATTCCACTAGTCTAAAAGACTCATTCCTTATTGAAATTTATGTGTTTGTGTAGTTCTGTCACTTTCCTTTAATCTTCTGAATACCTAAAATAAACCTTTTGGAATCTAGAACAAGCACAGTCTGGGTAGAAATGAGAGAAAAGTGAGTGGATGGTGTGTATGTTGGTGTGTATAAAGAGACTTCCATTGTTATGGCAACCAGCATCCTCAACTGCTGTAATCCTGTTCCCAATAATACAAGTTGTGATTAAAAACTGACACTCCGGCGAGGAAGGACACATGTAATGCGTTGGTGTGGCAACCAGAATAAAGTCTGCATAAATTTAAATCTGATGATCACAACAATTAGGGGAATTTGCCTACAATTAATTAGGAACTCTTTTCTCATCTGCACTGGAAATCAGGAGCCTGGAGGTCTGACCTGTGGCCATGACCTTAGGCCAGATGGACCTCAATATCCTTTTCTGTAAAATAAGAGGTTAGATTAAATCACTAATGTGGGTGTGGGGCACAACTCGACTGTAGCAAGAGTTGCCCTGTTTTCATCTGCATGCAGTACATCATTAGTCAACAAACGTTTATTGACCACCCACTCAAGTGTCCAGCCCTGTGCTAGGTGCTGGGGATACACAAACTAGTGTGTTTCCTTCCCTCTTGGAGCTTGCAGTCTCTTAACCTCTCCAATAACACAAATCTATGTGAAGTTACAGCTGCCGTACGTTTAGAGGCATTTTGTGCTACAAGAACCAGTAACAGGGAGATTTGACTAGTTAGATCAACCAAGGAAATCGAAGCACAGACAGGCAATGATTTGCGCAAGGCAACACCACCACGGGAACCCATTATTCAAAACAAAACAAAACACACAAACAAAAAACCCCAAAACAAAATCCCTACGCCATGAAGTAGCTTATAGTCTTTACAAATGGAGAAATGGAGGACCAGGAGGATAAGTGATATGCCCCAGGTCACAGCAGCAGCCAATGGCAATGTGGTCATCCAGACGCAGGCGCGGCTGATGCTGCCCTTTAGGCCATCAGGGCCAGGATCGGAACCCGCACCTCGCGGGGGGCTCCTTTCTTCTGGTCGCATGGCCCTTCGTGCGCCCTGAGACGGTTTTCTGACGTTCCTCGGCTCTCCTTCCTCAGGTGAGAAGCACGCGCCGTGGGAAGGCGTTGGATAGCGCAGCGACCCGGCCGGGGTGCGTACGGGAGTGCAGCCTGGCCTTGTCACTGACCGCTCAGCTCAGGGGCCCACCAGGCTCTCTCTTCCGGAGCCGTGGTCCCCGCGCCCCGCTGCGCGCTGCTAGCTGTGAGGCAGGGGGTGGGGGACAGGGAGAATCTCGACCCGCCCCGCCCGCGCAGCAACCCGACCCCGGGGTTAGGGGACATTAGGCCCACGCAGTCGGTGCCTGGCAGGAGGGCCCCCGGCCGGCGTCCCCCAAACGGGCTCCGCGCGCGGTCTGCGCTCCGCGTCCTGCGGGGAGGCGGGCCCGCCCCTGGGGCTCGAAGGCAAGGCGAGCGCGTCCGCCGTGCTGCTGCTGGCGGCGATCGGGAGGGTGGGGAGGGAGGCGGCTTGGTTTTTAGAGAAATGCAGTCAATTAAGAGTTGTTCATTAATAGAAGAGAGGGTGTAGAGGGCGGGGCTTTGGTTTTCTTGAAATGGGTCATTTGGCAAACTTTCTCTTTCCTACCGTTAATTTCCAATTTTTATAACGGAAAATTGAATTATTATTTTGCCATAAAGGGAAAGAATAAAAAGAATTCCGCCATTTTGGCGTTTTAAAAAGTAACCGTTCCGCGGGGCTGACTGGTCAGTGACTGCCCCGCCCGCCGCCGTCTACACTAGTCCCTGGAGGCGGGTACCCTGGAGCCCGCAGCCATCCCTCCGGCGTTCAGGCCGCAGCTGCAGCGGGGGGGCGGGGCCGAGGCCCCAAGTTTGCGGCGCTCAGGCTCGCTGAGGCTCAGAGTGTGTGTTGAGGGTATCTGTCTGGGGCGGTAGCTCGCCACCCCCAACTCCTAGAGCGAGGGCATTTATTGAGGGTCTGTTTTATGTGAGGCCTTGACGGGCAAGGGCCGGGGGAAGCCTTGGCAGACAGAGAAAATAAACACGGACACATTCACTCAATAAATATTTATTGAGCATCTGCTATGTGCTAGACACTAATCTGGGTTGGGAATCCAACGGTTGTTTTAGGTCGGGTTCCCTGGAAACAGACTCTGAGAGGGAGGTTTGAGTGTAGGTTTATCGGGGTGGCCTTGGGAATATCACCTGTAGGGGAGTGAAGACAGCAGGCTGGTTGGGCGGAGGAAGAATGTGAACTGCTGATGTAGTCTTAACAGAGGCCTCTGCCTGTCCCAAGGGAAGTTCTGGAGGGAAGAAGGCCCTGCAGAGATGTCCCAAATTGAGGCAAGGGGGCGGGGCCTTCCTACCCCGTATCAACTAGTGAGCAGATGGCTGCTTCCCGGAGAGGGCACTTGCTCCCCCTGGCTGAGGGCAGCTCAGAGAGGAGCTGACAGCTGAGGGCTGCCAGTGACAACCTTCACAGTAGCCCGGGCCTCCCACTCTATCCCCTTCTCTTCCAGGCTCTGAGAGACACAGAAGGAGGAAATAGTATTCTAGCCCCTAAGGCAAGAATGGCTAAGCCATTTATGGATTTCAGAAATATGTGTTTCTTCTTATGTTATTGATCACTCTTTACTCCCATCTCTCTTTCATTCATTCACTGACTATTTGTGGGTGCAGGCTCTGGATCAGGCTCTTTGGTGTTTTGTTCTGTCCCAGGGGAAGACACAAGTTAATGTACAGTTAGATTGTGGTGTAGTGGAGAACAGTAGAGGGAGCGATGAACTTTGTTTTGGGGGGTGGATTCTGGGCCTTTCACAGAAGAGGTATCAAGCTGGATCTTGAAGGATGATCAGGAATTTTCCAGACATATGGGATCTGGTAAGGTACCAAGCAGAAGGATCAGCACGTGCACATAGAAGGCCACAGAAGTGGGGTTCTGAAGCTGTGACCAAGCTGCAGCGGGGAGTGGATGGATTCCTGGCATCTGGCTCAGGCCTGGGAGCCGTGTCAGACTGGTTGTGTTGCTGTGTGGACCTAGAGGGACAAAGCTTATGAAAATTCTGTGTGAGCTGCAAATTTGGGGGCTGGTAGTGGTAGAGGAGAAGTGAATCCAAATCACAGAGAAGGTAGTTCCAGGCCTCGGAGAAGTTAATGGTCCAGCTGGGGAAAAAACACACACAGTTGGTGCTGCTAGCCAGGAGCCCACAGCCACACGCGATGGGTCCCAAACATCACAGGTGCCCTGGATCCTCTCCCCTCCTGCACTGTCAAGGACTTGTCTTCTAGAATTATTCTTTTTCCCCTGCTCTGTCAGTTTCTTCCTTTATAGGCTCATTTTCATCAACTACAAACATGCTGTAGCATCTTCTATTTAAAAAACAAAAAAAACAAAACAAACTCCCCCTTCCCTGAGAGCTCATCACTCTCCAAATACCATTCCCCACATCCATGTTCTCCTTCCCGTCACAACTCCTTGAAAGAGTTGTTAATCTTGTTGTTCCCACTACCTTTTCTCCAATCCCCCTACAAGGACCAATTCTTACTGTCAGTTTCCCCACTAGAATGCAGACTCCATAATGGAGGTTTTTGTCTGTTTTGCTCATTACAAGTCTGCATTGCCTAGAACAGTGCCTGGCACATAGTAGATGCTCAATAAATATTGAACTAATCAATGATTTCTCTCTAGAACCCACTCTGATCAAGTTTTTGTGTCCACAGCTCCTCTGAAATGGCACTCGTCAAGATTTCTGGTGATTTCTTTATTGCTAAAATGGTCAACGCTCAGCTCTCATCTGACTTGATCTGTCAGTGGCATTGAACACCACTGAGCAGTCCCTCTTTCTAGAAAACTTTCTTCCAGAAATCCCTCCAGGAGCCCAGATGCTTCTGGTTGCCCTTTGATCTCATTGCAAGCTCCTTCTCAGTCTCTTTGGCTAGATCTTCTTCCTCTTCCCAACCTATAAATTTTGGTGAGCTCCAAGCCTCCCACCTTTTTCTTTATACTCGGCACTATAATTTTTCCCTCCCGTCTGTACAGGATGGTTTTTAAATTATAACTCCAGCCTTAACTTTATCCCTTATTTCTAGAATGTAGGCTTCATGAGAGCACTTTCTCTTGTTTGAGACTATTCGCAGGGCACAGAAGGATGCTGATACCTAGTTGGCCCTCCAGTGTCTGCTGAAAAAAGGGCAGAAACCTGAACAGAGAAGGGCAGCTCTCTCAACCACCCTCCCTTCATAGACCTGAAATATATGATGGGCTTTCAGACGGAATGGAATTCTTTCAGGAGTAACCATATTCACTCCTAATGACTGCCAATGTTTTGAATAAAAAGGTTAACTCTATTTAAAAGAACTTAAAATGGTACAACTGTGTCAGCTGTGCAAAGCAAAATAATTGGAATTGAAATTCAGCGAATGCTATTATATTTTAACATTTTTTTGAAGGGGGGTAAGGGGGGAGAACAAACCTTGGTTTGACTGTTGCCTTAATTCATCAGGTTATATGTTTAAGCCTTTGCCTACCTGAATATACACTCTCTATATACTATATAGGAGGTACTCTGTATTTTAGGGAGGAAAAGCTGGAAGATAAATCAGTGCTCAAGAACAGCAGGAGGGAGGAATGAAGGGTGGGAAAGATAGCAACCATTGCAAGCTGATTTTGCCAGCAAGCAGCTTATTTGTTACTAGAGCTACCAAGCTCCTCAAAATTTCTGTTAAAAGGGAGTGAATTGGTATTTATTGAAGGCCTGCTGATATCAAGACTTTCCATATTTTTTCCATTTAATCTTCATCAGAGCCCTTCAAGATAGATACCATTACCCCCTTCATTTTACACATGAGGAAACTGAGGCTCAGGGAAGGTAAGCTACTTACTCAGAATCACAGGTATTAAGGGGGAGCTGAGATTCAAACTGACTTGTCTGTCTTAAGCCTACATCTATGTTCTTTCCTTTAAGCTGTATGCCAAAAGCCATTGTCAAGCCCTGCTAACACCTTAAAGCAACCAACTATCACTTACTCATACACTCCTTTTTGCTTTTTTTTTTGGCTGCACTGCCAGCTTGTGGGATCTTTGTTCCGCGATCGGGGACTGAACACGGCCCCCAGCAGTGGAATCATGGATCCTAACCACTGGACCACCAGGGAATTCCCTATACTGCTTTTTTTCTTTAATAAATTTATTTATTTATTTATTTTTGGGTGCGTTGGGTCTTCGTTGCTGCGCGCGGGCTTTCTCTAGTGATGTGCAGGCCTTTCATTGCTGTGGCTTCTCTTGCTGCGGAGCACGGGCTCTACGCATGCGGGCTTCAGTAGTCATGACACGCAGGCTCTAGAGCACAGGCTCAGTAGTTGTGGCGCATGGGCTTAGTTGCTCTGCGGCATGGGGGATCTTCCCGGACCGGGGCACGAACCCGTGTCCCCTGCACTGGCAGGCGAACTCTTAACCACTGCGCCACCAGGGAAGCCCCCCTATACTGCTTTTTATTAACAAGTTCAAATTACTGAAATCCAACACAGTACATACTGTGTGCCAGGGACTATTCTAAGTGCTAGGGATATAGCAATGGACAAGACAGATAAAGTGTCTGCCCTTGTGGAACTTACATTTATGTGGGGACGACTGATCAAACACAAATAAATAAATGAAGATCATTATTGATTATAACGATGGACATAAAGGAAATCAACACAGTTATGAGATAAGAGATAGGGTGATGGGCATGGTGCTTTAAACTGAGTGATCAGGAAAGACCTCTTCTGGGGACGTGACCGCTGAGCTGAGGCCTGCTGAAGGGGAAGGAGGCGGCCAAACGTAGAGCTTGGAGAAGAGCATTCCAGGTGGAAGGAACAGCAAGGGCAAAGGCTCTGAGGTGCAAACGTTTGTCAAGCAATAGAAGAAAACCAGAATCTATCAAGGGTAGAGAACAAGGTGAAGGGTGGTGGAGGATGAGGTCAGAGAGGAAGGCAGAGGTTGGATTCTATACCGTAAAGCACTTCGATTTTATTCTAAGGGCAGCCAAGAGCCCTTGGGGAATTGTGGATAGGGAAATTTTGTGATTTGGTTTACATTGTTAAAGATTGCTCTTAGGGCTTCCCTGGTGGCGCAGTGGTTGAGAGTCCGCCTGCCGATGCAGGGGACACGGGTTCGTGCCCCGGTCCGGGAAGATCCCACATGCCGCGGAGCAGCTGGGCCCGTGAGCCATGGCTGCGGGGCCTGCACGTCCAGAGCCTGTGCTCCGCAATGGGAGAGGCCACAACAGTGAGAGGCCCGCGTACCGCAAAAAAAAAAAAAAAAAAAAAAAAAAAAAAGAAAAATTTTAAAGTTGCTCTTAGTGGAGAATAGACTGTAGCAGGGGCTGGAGAGGAAGCAGGGAGATGAATTAGGAGGCAATTTCAGAAGTCCAAGGAGAGCTGATGGTGGTTGGGACTAGCATGGTGGTGATGGAGATGGGGGGAAGTGGTCAGACTCTGAGACGTGTTTTGGAGGTGGAGGTGACAGGCTAATTAGAATATGTAGGGACTTCCCTGGTGGTCCAGCGGTTAAGACTTCTCGCTTCCACTGCAGGGGGGGCGGGTTCGAACCCTGGTTGGGGAACTAAGATCCCATGTGCTGTGCAGCCAAAAAAAAAAAAAGAAAATGTATAAAGTCGTTCTGTGCTAAACAATAGCTATGGCCAGCCCCGGTAGCTACTTAAATTTAAGTACAGTTAAACGAAATTTAAAATTCAGTTCCTCAGACATATGAGCCACATTTCAAGTGCTGAGTAGCCTCATGTGGCTAGTGGCTACTGTGTTGGACAGTATAGGTATAGGACATTTCCATCATCACAGAAAATTCTACTGGACGGTGCTGGGAGGGCATCTAGGACAGTGGCCGACACATTTTAGGAGTTAAGTAAATGATAGGTATTAAGCCCATTTGTTATGTCACTAGGTCTTCTTTCTTATAAACTTACCTGTTCAACTAACTCTTTATTGAATGTCTCTGCTGCCCTGGCTTGATTAAAGCAAAATCATGCACTGCCTGCGTTCTCATACACTACCTCTTTGCTCTTCAGATGCATACATTTCTTCAACAGATGTTTGAGTGCCTACTCTGTGCTTGGGATTGGAGGGAGTGGTGGACAGGGGGCATAAAAGAACACGAACAGGAAAGATCATCTCCCAGGAAAATGAACGTGTATGAGTGAAGGAGAATCTGGTACTTGAAGGCTCTGAATCCCCAGAGGGAGAAGGGAGTGATTCTGTTGGGGATGGAGGTGGGGGTTGAGAAAGAGGGGGAGTTTGGACTTGGCCTGGGCTGTGCCATGAGACAGCTGGCTGAGACAGCTGGCCAGACAGAACCTTGGCCTGAAACACACTGCCTGCGACTCCCTAGAGTGTGCACGTCAGTTTACAAAGCACCCTCACACATGCCCATCTTACAGAGACTGGGGGAGGTGCAGGGCCTGGCCAGAGCCCTCACCTGAGTGACCTAGATAGAGCCAGGAGCCAAACTTGATGCTGGGCTCCTAAAACACCCTACTCCCCTCAGCACTGAGGCTTTTCTCTGTGGGTGGGCAGCTCCTCCTCAAGGAGGCCTCTTACCTCCCTGATCACCTTGGGGGCTGCGTTCCTTTTGTAGGCCTACCAGGATGGAGGGGCATGCTGAAATAGAGATGCTGAGGACACTGAAGGGACCCTCCACAGGGGAGGTCAGCGTGCACCTGGTGGCCAGAGACAGCCCAGGTTCAGGCTCTCACCTGCCCGCTGCTGCCTTTATCATTCCAGGTGGGCATAGCCAGGGGTCTGGGGAAGAGAAGCACCCACATACCTGCCCAAGCAGGTGTGGGTCCTGGGGAGGAGATGATACTTCTCACCTGCCTGCACACATGCATGGCCAGATTGGGGCAGGGCCACCAGGCTCATCTGTGTCGTGTCTGTCCGTGTATCTGTTCGCAGCCAGCTCGGCCACCCTTGGTCTGCCCAGCAGTGCCCTGGATGTGTCCTGCTTTCCGCGGGAGCAGATCCATGTGGGCACCTCAGAACGAGTGGCTGGCAGCGTACCTGTCACCGCCACCGTTCTGCCACAGTTAAGCGCTGGGCCGGCGGCCAGCCCCAGCGCCAGCACAGTGCGGCTCCTGGAGTGGACCGAGGCCGCGGCCCCGCCTTCTAGAAGTGGCCTGCGGGTCAGTATCTGTGAGGATTGGGGGGGTCCAGCGAGCCGCAGCTGCGGGGCGGGGCCTGCGGGCCTGGAGGCGGGGCCTGAGGCGGAAGGTGGGGAAGCTGGCCGAGAGGGAGGATTCTGGGGGTGGGACTTGGAGTGAGGTACTCTGGGGGCGTGGCTTGGAGTGCAGACCTCCCCAAACGAGACATTTGCGGAGCCCTAGGGGCGTGGCTTATGGGGAATGGATTCCGGGGGCGTGGCTTGCAGTGAGGCGGCTGGAGAGGGACCATGCTGACTAGGGGTGGGTCAAGGGCCAGTACAGAAGCCGTGGTCCTCTGACCCTCCGCACTCCAGTTTCAGATAAGCGAATACTCACCGCCGAACATGGTAGGAGCGGAGCAGCCCCCAAGCCCCGAGCTGCGGCGGGAAGGCGTGGCCGAGTACGAAGATGGCGAGGCCCTGGCGGGAGGTGGCGATGCGGGCCCCCAACAGCCGGGTAGGAGCCCAAGGCCCGAAGCTGGGCCCCTGTGGGAGTAGGGGGAGCCCTGAACTCCCTGAGGAGCCAAGGCCAGGGGCGTGGCCCGAGGGGGCGTGGCCCGGATGCCAGCAGGTGTGCCCACGCCCACGGGTCGGTCTTGGGGCGGAGAAGGCTGTGGGGTGGGGTGGGAGGGGAAGTAGATGGGGCTATCCAGTAGGGGAGCCCAAGGTGGGGGGACCAAAGGGGAGGCCAAGCGTGGGCTCCGAGGTGGGCGGAGCCTGAGAGTGGAAGTGATGGGTGGGAGGCCTGAGACCCTTTTGGCCCCCTGCAGAAGACGTCCCCCAGGACCCTCCAGAAGATAACCCTCAGGAACCGCCAGAGGATGATGGCACCTGCCAATGCCAGGCGTGTGGGCCTCAGCAAGGCGCTGGTCCAGATCCTGGTGCCTCCAATGATGGCTGCCCCCAGCTGTTCCAGGAGCGGTAAGGGGGGAGGGAATTCACCTCTTCTTCTCTGCCTGCGGGCCTCAAAGCCCCACGCCTGTTCAGGGCTTAGGAGAGGGTGTGGATGGTGCAGGGTGGGTAGTTCTTTCCCTCAGGCTGCCCCTCCCTCAGGTCAGTCATAGTGAAGAACTCTTCAGGCCAGAACAACTCCTGCACCAGCGCTTCTGAGCTCCTCAAACCCATGAAGAAAAGGAAGCATAGGGAATATCAGAGCCTATCTGAGGAGGATTCGGAGCCGGAGGCCATGGTAGGAAGAGGGCATGGGGAGGGGAGGGGGAGGCTAGAGGCTATACCTCAATTCCACTATCCCCTCCATTAATCCAGATCGTGGGGCTGGGCTAGAGAAGACACATAGTGACTCACTCATCATATTTTGGGGTCCCACCCTGAGTCAGATCCTGTACTTGGTTGGAGGGAAATAAATAAACCGCTCTCCTGTTTTTCTAGAGCTCCCATCTCAGTCTAGTGGCAGGGCTAAGTCACATTGACATGAATCAGTAACCAAGTAGTTGTGCAGGCAGATGGAAAGCTTCATCACTGGAGCCCCATCTCTGAGCCAGAGGCCAGGGAGCACAGGGCTCTAGTTGCAGAGAAGCTGGAAAAGACAGAGCATGAAAGTTCCACTGGGCAGGCAAAATTGGCACAGGGCAAGTGTTTGTGTCCTCAGTTTCCCCACCTGGGAATGAGGACAGTTGTAGTCAGGCTGTGTAACTAGGGGGGGTGTGCTAATGTGAGTCTCTGCCCATGTGGTAAGGGACTGTCTGCCAGAGCTGTGTTCCTGCTGGTAGCCTAGAAGAATATCCATCTGTTTGGGGAAGAGCACCATGTGACCAGAGAGCTAGGCAGGGGCCAGGAATAGAGGCTGAGGCTTCACGCCAATCCATGAGGACAGGAAGCTGGGATCTGGCTTGCCTTCCACAGGAGAAGCAGGAAGAAGGAAAGGATTCAGAGGGACAGCCCACCACTAGCACCCCAGAAAGTGAGGAGTGGAACAGCAGCCAGCCTGGTATGATGGCCCGTGTATATATTATATTCATGTGTGTATACACCTTCGGAAGTGTGAGGCTGGGAGTGTGGGTTACCATTGTGATAGTGTGTTGTACATATACAGATAACCATAAGTTAGCATGTGTGTGACAGAGAGAATGAGAGAGAGAGAGAGAGAGAGAGAGACGGTGTTTTTGGTTTGTGCATCAGTATATGTGTGTTCTTGGGGGTTATATCATGTGTTTGTTTATCCAGTTGTGAGTAGGCCTCACAATATCCAAAGACTTGAGCAGCCTTTAATGGCACCATGTGGTGGTGTGAGCAAGTCCGTAGTGGTCATTGGTCTGACCTTGCTATTTGGGCCCCCATTCTGACCCTTCAGTTCTAAGAAAAATGGAACGAAGGTCATTCATAGTTAGCTCTGGCCCTCAGGTCTTCTCCATTACCATCTCCACATTGCCATGTGACAACAGCCAACTGGAGCCAAGTAACATTTATCACACTTATAATCACCTAGATACTGGGGAGCAATGTCTGTCTTCCTCCCTCAAAACCGAATCTTCTTCTACTAAGCATTTGTATCCCTGGTCCTTAGTCCAGAGGCTGGTGTGGCGTACACTGTCAATAAATGTGTTTGTTCAGTGGATGAATGGAGGAGTTGTATGTTGGTGCTTCCTCTTGGACCATGGCTCAGTTGCATGAGTCACTGTCTTTCCTGTCCCAGAGAGAACCAGAGAGCGAGGTCAGTTCTAGGGCATCATTCTGCCTTGATGGATCCAGTGCCATGCAGAAGAGTGCAATCTGTGTCCAGGGCTCTGAACTCTATAGTGCCTATTCCATATTTTGCCCATCTTAGCCAAACCAGATTTTCACCGCTCTCTCTTTCACCCGAGGCTGTCACATCAGAAGCCAAAGTCTTAGCTCTCATTGGTTTATGGCATCTTAAGTCTTAAATAGAGGAAGGAGTTAGTGTCTAACTGCTGTTGGCTCGACTGCTCTATCTTTCTTAAGGAAATACATTCTTTTTTTGTTTTTTGGGGCCGCACTGTGTGGCTTGTGGGATCTTAGTTCCCTGACCAGGTATCGAAGCTGGGCCATCGGCAGTGAGAGCACAGAGTCCTAACCACTGGATCTCCAGGGAATTCCCTCTCCAGAAATACATTCTTAAACCAGCATTTTTTTAGCTGGCTCCCGTTGACCAGTCTAAAGTTATCTTTTGATTCATACATTTCACCATCTCAACTGTGAACATTAGTGTGGCATTTGTTTCTGGATATTTTCTCCCTTCCGCCTTTTTTCAAGGGAAGAAACTTTGTCAGTAGACAGAAGTTTGCATTTATGGCTAAAATCTTTTTCCACTCATTTTTGGGATCTTTTGGGAGAAGAATTTTGGGGTAGAGGTGGAGGTGGCAGGGCTGCTTGCATGTCCTGTGTGTGAGGATAATCTGTATTTTATCTACATTCTATTTGGTAGTTTGATGGCTACCCTATTGGATTCATGTTCTACAGACCTGACGTATCTAGTCCTGATGGAATGTTCCAATAGTTTAAGAGTTAGAACCATGTAACTCATGTACACACACTCAGCCTTCTCTCCCATATATCTCCTTCACCTTTTCGATTGTTTTGTGTGAAGCATCATTTTCTTTTTTTAAATTTATTTATTTTTTGGCTGCTTTGGGTCTTTGTTGCTGCCTGCGGGCTTTCTCTAGTTGCGGCGAGCAGGGGCTACTCTTTGTTGCGGTGCGTGGGCTTCTCATTGCTGTGTCTTCTCTTGTTGTGGAGCACGGGCTCTAGGTGCGCAGGCTTCAGTAGTTGTGGCTCGCGGGCTTAATTGTTCCATGGCATGTGGGATCTTCCCGGACCAGGGCTCAAACCCATGTCCCCTACATGGGCAGGCAGATTCTTAACCACTGCACCACCAGGGAAGTCCAATGAAGCATCATTTTCTAACACACCATTGCAAAAGTCTTAATAATTTATATAGTCGTTAATAGCTATTCTGATAATTTTAACAGTTACTGATATTCTCATTTCATCTCTCATCCTGCCCACATCCAGGTCAAGTATCTGCAGTGGCATTCTTTGGGGTCAACTTGTTATAGCCTTTTCAGGTTCAGAGAAATCCTGTTCTATTTCCTTATAGTTACTTTAGACATATATTTTTACCCATTTTGAATTGAGTTATTGTCTTAATTATTTGAATTAATTGTCATTAATTCTTTATTCTGGATACAAGTCCTTTGTCAGATGTATATATTACAAATATTTTCTCCCAGTTTTTGGCTAGCTTTTTTGTTTTCTTCTGAATGATGTCTTTTGAGGAACAGAAAGTTTTCATTTTGATGACGTCTAACATATCCATTTTTTTACAGTTAGTGCTTTATACATATTTTTACAAGAAACAGCTTTTTTTTTTGCCACGATGCACGCCTTGTGGGATCTCAGTTCCCCGACCAGGGATCGAACTGGGCCATGGCAGTGAAAGCTAGGAATCCTAACCATTAGGCCACCAGGGAACTCCCAAGAAACAACTTTTTAATAGGTTTAGAGAGATATAATTCACATACCATATAGTCCACTCATTTGAAGTGTACAATTCAGTGGTTTTTAGTTGATTCACAGAGTTGTATAGCCATTATCACAATCAATTTTAAAACATTTTCATCACTCCAAAGAGAAACCCTGTACCCATTAATTGACATTCCCCCCAAACCACCAATTCCCATCCAGCCGTAGGCAACCACCAATCTATTTTCTGTATATATGGATTTGCCTATTCTGGGCATTTCATAAAAATGGGATCATATAACATGTGGTCCTTTGTGACTGGCTTCTTTCACTTAGCACAGTGTTTTCATGGTTTATCCATGTTGTAGCACGTATCAGTACTTCATCCCTTTTTTTTCCATCTCTTTTTTATTGCTGAACAATATTGTATGGATAGATCACACTTTATTTATCAATTGATGAATATATATGGGTTGTTTCCACTTTGGGGCTATTATGAATAATGCTGATATGAACATCTGTGTGCAAGTTTTGTCTGGACATAAGTGTTCATTTCTCTTGGGTATATACCTAGGAGTGGAATTGCTGGGTCATATGGTAACCCTATGTTTAGCCTTTTAAGGAACTACTAGTCTGTGTTCCAAAGTGGCTGTACCATTTTATATACCCACCAGTAGCATATAAGGGTTCCAGTTTATCCACATTCTCACCAAGCCTTGTTATTAACTGTCTTCTTGATTATAGCCATCATAGTGGGTATGGAGTGGTATCTCTTTGTGTGTTCTTTTTTTAAATAAATTTATTTATTTATTTGTTTGTTTGTTTTTGGCTGTGTTGGGTCTTTGTTGTCGCACGCAGGCTTTCTCTAGTTGCAGTGAGTGGGGGCTACTCTTCATTGCATTGCGTGGGCTTCTCATTGCAGTGGCTTCTCTTGTTGCGGAACACGGGCTCTAGGTGCGTGGGCTTCAGTAGTTGTGGCTCACAGGCTCTAGAGCACAGGCTCAGTAATTGCAGTGCACGGGTTTACTTGCTCCGTGGTATTGTGGGATCTTCCCGGACCAGGGCTTGAACCATGTCCCCTGCTTTGGCAGGCAGATTCTTAACCACTGCACCACCGGGGAAGTTCCTCTCCTTGTGGTTTTGATTTGCATTTCCCTGATGGCTAATGATGTTGAACATCTTTTCATATGCTTGTTGGCCATTTATATATTCTCTTTGGAGAAATATTTATTCAGATCCTTGCCGTTTTCAAATTGGTTATAAGAAACACGTTTCCTATCAAAATACAAGGAGTGCCATGCAGAGTTGGGGAACAAGTTGAGAATATAAGTGTGTGATTCAGTACAAGACGTTGATCAGTATGCCGCTTGCAGCAGTGCCCTCTTAAATTTACATGCAAAATTCTGTGAATTGCTCATTTTCCTGGGGAGGTGGCCCATGGCTTTCATTAGATTTTGAAAAGAGTCCATTTATACTCCGTAGAAACTGAGGGCTGGATAAACAGTAGAGCACAGCATTATGGAGCCCAACCTCTTGAGTCTGGTATTCCCAGGCATAGATCCCTTATACTTTTGGAACACAAGTAACAGGCTCTTCATTAAGCATTCTGTCTTAAAATGAACTGATTATGAATTGGCTAACCATGCTCTATAAGAAGTAGATAAATACAGAGATGTATCTGTAGCAATTTAAAATGAAAAGAGCCAGCCAATGGTGGCATCCTGATGACTGCTTGTCATCGGTTGTTCTTGAACCATGGTGTTCTGTTCTTCTCTTTACATTTTTTTGTCTTTCCTGTTGACCTTCCAGTGGAAGGTCTGGCTAGAACCATTCATTTGGGAATTATCTACTGAAAAGCTGAAGCCATGCTGAAGAAGCTTCCAGAGAGAAGATGGGAGGGAAGTACTATATTGATTTCTAGGGATCCACCATTAATGAGCAGGGTTAGGGTGGGAGAAAGAAAAACTGGTAATGGAAGTAGAAAAGGCGGAAGGTACAGCCAAGAAAGTACAGCAAGAAGGAAATGCTGAGATGGAACAGGTGGTTGGTAGCACATGGAGATCAAGAGAGTTGAGTAATAAGACAAGATCATTGGATTGTGGCCCTGGTGACTCAAGAGAGCAATTTCCTTAGTGTGTAGAAGTAGGCTTAAGACTGGGTGATTACGAAGGGAATTCGTCAAAAGAATGTTAAAGTTCTTCATAATATCCCTTTATCTTTTTGAAGTCTGCAGGATATGTAGTGATATCCCTTTTAAAATTTCTCCTATTATTACGTGTGCCTTCTCTCTGTTTCTTTTTTTTCCCAGCTTTGAGAGGACCACGTACCGGAAAAAAAAAAAAAGAAAAAAGCCCTATGCTAGGTGCCAGAGATATGGCTGGGTCTTGAAGGATGAGAAAAAGATAGGAGGATGGGACAGGGTGGTGACAGAATCTCTGAGACAGAGGGATCAGCATGTGCAAAGGCACAGAGGCATGGAAATGCAGGATGAGGCTAGTTCACTAGGGGGTTTGTATGTGTGGAAAGGTATTTGGATTTTTGGTTTTTGATTGGAAATCCAAAGCCGTTGAGGACCTCAAAGCAAAAAAATAACAAACTAATTTTTATTTTAGAGATATTCTGGCAACAGACTGAGTTTTAGGCACAGTAAATTAAGAGGCTCTAGGACTAGGTTCAAAACAAGAAGGACAGAGAACATGGAGAAGTGGAGATATAGTCAAGAGATAGCTAGGAGTTGGCATCAGTAGGACTCAGGCACTAAAGAATCCTGGGGAGTAAAAAAAAAAATGTAAAGGATCCCTTCCAAGCTTCCAGCTTGCATGACTGGATGAATGGTGTGGTGCTGTTGACTAGGATAGAGAATACTGAGAGGGGCAGAAGCTTTGGCAGAGAAGTTGCGAGTTTGGTTTTGGACAGCCTGACCTTGCTAAGAAAGTGCTAGCCAGGGGCATCTAGTCTAAGGGAGCAGAAATAAGCAAAGGAGCATTTCTGGAAATCAAGAGAGGATCGGTGCTACAGCCAGCCTATATGGTGCCTTTGTGCAAATTATAAAAAGGTGCCCCTTCAGAACAGACCAATTAGAAAAAGGCAACCTGTCTTCATAGCAGACTAAGCCACGTGGCCTGGCAAGGAGCCAGGCTAGATTTCAGCCCCCATTCACCCTCTTGGCTGGGCACCTATGTATGGTACACAAACTATACAAACATGCACGGGAGCTTTGGGACTTACTTGAGCTTGAGGATTTACCTAAAGTTTCAGCCAGTTGTTCACCATGGAAAAAGGATGCAGGAAACTGGAGGAGGCTGGAGGCTTGGTCAGGGAGGGAGTCCAGTCATTACTAAAAGGTTTAGTGGTCAGGCCTCTCTCTAGTGGATTACATTTAATCTCTTTTCTCATCTGTGAAAAGGATTACTACCAGCCCTGCCTATCATGTCCAGACAATGTTAGGATTAAAGAGGACCACGTATATGAAGTCTCTGAACCATCCCTGTACCCCCAGTTTCTGGCACCAGACATGGTGCATGGGAGGTACCCCTACATGATAAAAGGAATGGTTGAGGTAGAAGGAAGTGGTGGGCGATGGTAAACTGTAAAGATGCGTTATGACTATGAGAGAATCCAGGTAATAAAGGCCCAGGGAGGGAAGTGGCGGGGAGGATGGGAGGGTAAGGATGGGAGTGTGAGGGATGGCAGGTGAAGATGTCAGAGGTCTCTACTATGGCATGAGTGGCTTAGAGCTTGGCCATGTTGGAGTGTGGCTAAAGAGAAATGAACTTGGAATGAAAGAGCCGAGGCGGGGCCGAGGTGCCTGAGATGAGGAATCTGACAGCTAATCAGCTCCTTGGCTTGTGTTATAGTTTGGGAAGAGTGAGACAAAAAGCTAGATGTCATCCACAGAGAACTGGGTGCTGTAAAGGGATTGGTAAATAGTACTGGTGATTTGAAAAAACAGGTATTATGCAGGATGATGTGGAATGCCAGTGGCCAGAAACAGCAAGGTGATGCTAAGCCTGGCATCCTGAAGTCTCCTCCCTGCCCCTCCCCCTACACCGTAAGTCCAGATGAGGACCGAATGGGAACAGTGAGAGTTTCTTGAGGGACCGTAGTGGGTGATGTGTTCTAAGGCAGGGGTTCCCAACCCCCGGTCCGGTCTTCGGCCTGCTAGGAACTGGGCTGCAGAGCAGGAGGTGAATGGCAGGCAAGCGAGCGAAGCTTCATCTGCCGCTCCCCTTACCCCCCCACCATCGCTCACATTACCACCTGAACCATCCCCCCTACCCCCCTCCATGGAAAAACTCTTCCACGAAACCCGGTCCCTGGTGCCAAAAAGGTTGGGGACCGCTATTCTAAGGGGCGACCCAGGTTTCACTCTGGACAAAGGGGAGTTGGAAGAGCAGTGCTCTAGGTTGCTGTGTCGGTGTAGGTCTCAGAGTTTCCTGGCTTAGTTGATCTGTTGGTGAAGAAAATACCTGCTTTGGCCCATCTGGGTTAGATGGTTGGGATCTCAAGATTCAGTGGAGTGACTGGTGAACTTAGGCAGCTCCTAGGAGCCATGTAGGTTCCAATTAAGGAAAAAGCTTCTTCCTGAGTGACAAACCACTCCACACCAGAATGACCCAGAGCAATCACCAAGCGAGCCAGAGCTAGGCAGAGCGAGAATCCAGACCAGACGGCCTTCGTGGAGACCTGGGAAGGATCCAGTATCTCATAAGGATCTTTTACTCACAGCATCTCACTTGCTCTTCCTGATGACCCTCTCGGGTAGACAAAGCGATCTGCATTTGACAGATGACAAAATTGAGGCACGGAAGTTTCTAGAAGAAGCTGGAGCTATTCACCCAAGCGATATGAATTGATTGTGGCAAAATTTTTCAGGCTGACGTTGGGAGCTTACCTTACATGTTGCCAGCTTTTCCCATCTTTAAAGGATGTTTTGCCTCTGTGTTGGAGGCCAGGACTCCATCTCAGGCTAAATTGAAGGTCCCACAGGGGGATTCAGCTCCCCCTCCCCAGGACCTGGAGACTCCAAGGGCTGTAGGCTCTGACCAAAGTACGTGTGTGTGAGTGTGTGTTTGTGTGCACTCTGTGTGTATGTCTGGTGTGTGTGTGTGTAATCAGTCTCTACTCTGTGGGCACGCCAAGCACACATACATACATTTTGTCTCTGTGTGAGCCTGTCAGTCAGTGCTCAGAGGAAGAAGAATCGGGAAAAGGGGGTTTCTTCTTCCTGTGTGGTCTCTTCTGTTTCTTCCTCATTGCATGTTTTCCTCCCATCTCTCTTTTTCCTCTTCTTTCCCGGTGAGCTTAGGTGTTGCTGTGATTAAGTCCTCTGGCTCAGGATTTGTCACGCAGCTTTGTCCCTCTGTGGTTGAGACTCTAACCTCGGTTAGTCGCTCCCTAATCCGAAGTGCTTTTGCTGACAGTGGGCTGGGGTGGGACGGGGCGGACAGAATTTGGTACAGCCCGCTGTGTGCGGCACCTCATGGCTGAGTGGGACCAGAGGGCAGCACGTAATCACAGACAAAAGTTTGTTTTGGAGGTTAAGGTAGAGTTGGGTTGGAAGATGGTATTTGAGGAGCAGCCCAGGGGTCAGCCTGTCTGTCTCCTGCCCACAGCCTCAGGGGAGAAGAAGGAAGGCTGGTCTTGGGAATCCTACCTTGAGGAACAGAAGGCCATCACTGCCCCCGTCAGCCTCTTCCAGGATGTGAGTCACATACTTTCCTCCTAGGAAGAGCTTGTCTTCCCAGTCCAGGGACTCACCACCAAACTCAGGCCTTCTGGTGTTTTCTGTGTCTGACATCCCTCAAAGGACTTGCAGAATAGAAGGTGGAAAGACTCGTTAGGGGCCCAGAGTAGAAAAGGGCTCACTGTAAGGGGCTTCCTCGGTGGGAAGAAACAGGGGAGTGGGACCCAGGCTCACCCATCACTGGGCCTGCAGACTTTTGAATTCTGGTGCTTTCTAATCAATTCTGATCTTTCCATGACTTGGGTAAGAGAGAGCCCTGCAATCCATTGTTCGAGGGACCTTGGAGCTAGTCTGTCCTGCTTTGGATCCCTGCACTAAAGATCCCCAAATAAGTTACCCCTTTGGTAGTACTGGGCGGGTGGAGCCCAAAGGCACTTCCTTTGCCCCGAACGCACTAAGCAAGGGTAAGGCTGGAGGGAAGCTGAGCCCTTTTCCATCTGTGCGTTGACAGTACCAGGTGGTCACTCATAACAAGAATGGCTTCAAACCGGGCATGAAGTTGGAAGGCATTGACCCTCAGCACCCAAGCATGTACTTCATCCTCACCGTGGCTGAGGTGAGTTGAGACTGGCACCCCCATCCTGGTGATGCCTCTCAGGATGGCTTGAAGGAGCCAGCCAGGGGCATGGAGGGCCCGAACTCAGATGAGGGGGGCACTGCACTGCCCTCAGAAAGGGGAGGGGAAGGCGCAGAAAGCTAAAAATCGGACAAAAGGCAGGCGAAGGGTCGGGGTGGTGATGTTACCGAGGAGGAGCGCTCCTGAGGGCGGGGATGGTGGCACGAGTCCAACAAGGTCCTTGTCCTCTTAGGAGCTCACCGTTGTGTGGGAATCAGCCAGATAAACGGCCACAGCCCACAGGGGTGATGACAGATGTGAGCAGGGGGGCACTGAGGGGACAGGAGCGGCTTCAGAGAGGAAGGGCCTCCATTGCTGAGTCTCGAGAGATGAGTTGTGAATGAATAGGATGTTCCAGGCACAAGAGGCAAAGCGAGCGGAAGCACTGAGGCATGGAATGCCACGTTCAAGGGCGCCGTGCTCAAGGAGCCGCCATCAGCTTGCTGAGGTCTGAGCAGTGAGAGAAGGTAGCAGAAGGAAAGGTCCCCGGGGGCCCTGAGCAGGCCTGAGCCTTGGTCACTGCCCTTGGGATTCTATCCAGGGTTCAGAGGGGCCAGAGAGTGCCTTAGAATCTACCTGTCTTGTGCCCAGCGCTCAGGGCTCGTGAGTACGTGAACCATCCTCACTGCAGGATGGGAGGGTGTGGGGCAAAGTGCAGGATGCAGGGAAACCTGGGGGTGAGGAGGGGTGGAGTGGGGAACCTGCCAGAGCCCCTGAGACACCAGGCTGGGCCAGGAGAAGTGAGGGAAGGGGAGTGCAGCAACTGTTTCCCTCCCTCCCCGTCATGGGGCCAGGTATGTGGCTACCGCCTACGTCTGCACTTCGATGGGTATTCCGAGTGCCACGACTTCTGGATCAATGCCAGTTCCCCTGACATTCATCCCGCTGGCTGGTTCGAGAAGACGGGGCACAAGCTGCAGCCCCCCAAAGGTAAGGCCTAGCTTGGTTGGTCCCAGTGAGCAACAGTGAGCCTCCCAGACCTGCCCCCACCCCTTCCTGGTGGTAGCTCCTTCCCTGTTCCCATTGCACAGCCAGCCTCTCTGCGTCTCATCCTGCTACGCCTCGGCCCCAGGGCTTCTGCTTTGCCCTTTGCCCTTTGAGCGGACGTCCACCCAGGTTGTGTTCTGCTTCGGCAGGGGTTCCCTGGGCAGGTTCTCGAGGCTTGTGGGGTCCTCAGGCCTGCCTGATTCTGCTGCTTCAGTGTGGGGTGCGCACGCCATGGCCCAGCCTCTGTCTGCACGGTGCTCTGTTCTTCCCCCCCGAGGGGCCCAGGTTACAAGGAGGAGGAGTTCAGCTGGAGCCATTACCTGCGCAGCACAAGAACCCAGGCTGCCCCCAAGCACCTGTTTGTGAGCCAGAGCCACGTGAGTGCCCCTGAACGAGCGGACATGTGCTTACCAGGATAGAGTCACTGCAGCCGGCCAGGCTTTCTGACTCAGCAGACAAGCACTCATCTCCTGGTGCCCCCAGCTGGGCTCTGGTCCTCACCAGATGGGAGGGGCCCACTGGGCAGGCCCAGGGCCAGAGGAGGAAGCCGATTATGGGGTTCCCCCAGTTCCCTCCCTCCTCCCTACTGCTGAAATCCTCTCCTCCGCACATCCCCCTCCAAGCCTGGGCACTGAGGTGTCATTCTTCTTTTTGGCTTGGGTTTCTCTGCAGTTCTTGGTGTCAGGTCTAAGCCTGTATTGTGGGAGTGGCTTTTTCCTTCCTTTTGACCAACATTGAGGCTTTCCCATTTGGTTCCAACACTCACAACCTTGTCTTTCTCTCTGTTCAAGGCAGCCGGCAACTTTATCCCGCAGCTAAAATATCTCCTAATCCCAAGCAAAAGGTTTGAGAGATATATAGGGAACTCCCAGTACAACTGTTACCATCTGGAAAGCCCAGGGTCCCCATGGGCCAGGGGCTGTACCATGCTGTCCAGGAACGGGCAGGTACCCCCAGCCCCAGTCCAGCCCCAGAGATCATACTTTGAGGTTCCCATGTGACCGGTGGGCTTCTACCAGCTATTGTGACGGGGGATGCAGATTTTTAAATCAAACTGTTTAAGTCCTGTCCCCACCATTGACCAGCTTTGTGGTCCTGGGCAAGTCACTTAATTTATAAAATGGGGGTGATAATACCCATCTCCCTAGGGCTTTGGTAAAGATTGAGGGAGGTGATGGGTTTTGGAGTTCATGCCCGACACGTGGCAGGTGCCTCCCTGCCCTGCCCCCGCCGCTCCCTGCCTCACATGTCAACTCCTCTTTCTCTGCCACCCCTCTGTGGACCCACCTGCCTCGGCCCAAGCTGGGCCAGGCTTGTCTGGGGAGGGGAGGCTTGTGCTCAGCCTGGCAGGCTCTTTGGGTGAGTGTGTAGCCTCGTGTTAGTCAGTCATCTTCTGCCACAGTGAGGCTTCCTCTGAGAGTCCCTTGGAGGCCAGAAATTCCTGAGTGGCTCAGGGCTGAGGTTGGTGATCCTGCCCTGGAGGGACCCTCTTTCTCAGCCTCTTTGTCCCGCCCTCCTCCCTGCCCACCCACCAGGCATGACCCCCAGGGAACCTACTCCTCTTCCTTTGCCGGTGGGTCCTGGGCCAGCACAAGCCAGCCTGGGCCTGGCCGTGGCAGCCCCTCTTCTTGCCCCCAGAGTCCCCCACCCCTGGGCTTCCAGGTGGGCATGAAGCTGGAGGCCGTGGACCGCATGAACCCATCCCTCATCTGTGTGGCCAGTGTGACCGACGTGGTGGACAGCCGCTTCCTGGTGCACTTTGACAACTGGGATGATGGGGAGGGGATGGCGGGGGTGGGGGGCTTCACAGAGACCCAGCCCAGCCCTGACATATTGCTCGGGGGACAATTGACTGCCCTGTGGATTTGATCTACATCATTTATTAATTATGATGGCAATTAAATATTTCATCTAAAAGTACCAAGGTTAGGACGAGCAAACCCCTGTGACCCATGATTGTCCCTGAGATATTAAGGTGCTGTTAGAGTTTTTAGTTACTGTTGGAATTTTCTGACTTTCTCACCTCATTTGTCTCACTCTCACTCAGAAGTAACATGAGGGTGTGCCCTGTCGCCATGATCTCATAGGATAGCAGATTTAGGACCTCAAAGTTTCATCTGGGACAGTGAATAATTCTTTTTTTAATTTTTATTTTATTTATTTTTTTATACATTTCATCTGTACCATTTTTCTAGGTTCCACATATATGCGTGGATACACGATATTTGTTTTTCTCTTTCTGACTTACTTCACTCTGTATGACAGTCTCTAGATCCATCCACGTCTCTACAGATGACCCAATTTTGTTCCTTTTTATGGCTGAGTAATATTCCATTGTATATATGTGCCACATCATCTTTATCCCTTCGTATCTGTAGATTGCTTTGGGTAGTAGAGTCATTTTCACAAGATTGATTCTTGGGACAGTGAATAATTCTTGCCTTTCAGGTGTGATCCCAGCAGCCCCTACATCCACCCGGTGGGTTGGTGCCAGAAGCAAGGAAAGCCCCTCACCCCTCCACAAGGTGACCCTGCAGCCTGAGCCAAGCCCCCCTCTCCCTGGTCCCCTACCAGTATCTCATTAGCTGGGTCTTTAGGGGGCAGGGGGAGGGGACAGATGTGGCCTGGAGCCTTAGCTTCTTTGCCTGGGAGTTGAGAACCCTCTGATCTTAGGAGAGGCCTGTCAAACCCTGACTCTGTTAAGGTTGAAGGGAAGAAAGTTAGTTGACCGCCCCCTCAGCAAGGGAGCAGGAGTCCAGAACAACGAAAGTGTATCCTTCCCTGTCGGGGTGTTACACTGGCCCACACGCAGTAGGGGTTCAGATGGGACTGGGGCTGGAGCAACAGAGCCAAGGAGGGGGCTAGGGGCCAGGGTTCCCAGAAAGCCCTGTGAGCTGTGAGGTGGTGTGCTTGCTTCTGCCTGGCACCCCTCTGCCTCAGGAGCCCCCTGCAAGGAGCAGGCTGTGGTGATGCCAGGGGACTTCTCTGCACGGGCCTTTGTCCTTTCCATGCCCCTGGGCCTTCTTGGAGGGGAGAGCTCCCCCAGTACACCTGGGTGCCTAGACATTACGCTCATCCTCTCCTCCAGACTACCCAGACCCTGACAGCTTCTGTTGGGAGAAATATCTGGAAGAAACTGGGGCCTCTGCTGTGCCCGCCTGGGCCTTCAAGGTGGTGAGTCATCTCTCCCCGCCCCGAGCTGAGCTCGGGAAGGCGAGGAGCCCTCGGCCAGCCAGGATGGGGCCCTGGCCTACCCGCTTTGGCTGTGGTTTCCCCAGGCACAGCACCTGGGCTCCCCTCTTGGGGATTCAGCTCTGCTGAACTGGGCCTCAGCCTGAAGGCTGCTGTCCCCCCGCAGCGACCCCCGCACAGCTTCCTGGTCAACATGAAACTGGAGGCCGTGGACCGCAGGAACCCAGCCCTAATTCGTGTGGCCAGCGTGGAGGATGTTGAGGACCATCGGATAAAGGTGGCTCTGGGCTCCTTGGGCTGGCGGAGTGGACAGGCCAGTTGGGCAGGACTTCTGTAGGCTGGGTTGAGGTCAAGGGCATGGCATGAGCCAGACTTGAGGGAGGCTGTGCGTTGCAGGGAAGGGAGCTCTAAACCTGAGGCCGAAGATCTTGGGTCTCAGTCTGGCCTCATCTGTGACTTACTTTTGTGAGTCTGGACAAGTCACGTCCACTCTCTGAGCCTATAAAATGGGCCTAATAATCCTTGTCCTATCCAAGGATTGATGGGAGATACCACTAACTTAAAGGGTGAAACCCTTGGGAAGTGTGGTGGCCAAGACAGACTACTGTGGGGTGGGCCCCTTGGTTCTTCCAATCCAGGATCTTGCTTCTGACGGGCCCCAGGGATGGGGAGAGCCTCCTGGAGCCTGGAGGACCTCCTGGCTGAGCTGGGCTCCACAAGGAGCACCTGACCTCCAAGGGTCTTTCCTCCCCAGCTCCACTTTGATGGCTGGAGTCACGCCTATGACTTTTGGATCGATGCCGATCACCCTGACATCCACCCCGCGGGCTGGTGCTCCAAGACAGGGCATCCCCTGCAGCCTCCTCTCCGTGTGTACCCCTGGGGCCCTCTGACCCTCTCCTCCTGATGTCCGGCCCTGCCCCCGAGCTCTGGCACCCCTCCCCCTTCTATAGCATGCCCACAGTGAGCTCTGGGGTCCCTCATCCTCCCCACCTCAGGGGTCTTTGCTAGACATAGCGGTGCCTCTGGCCTCCCCAGTTTGTGGGGTTTGGAGCCTGGAGGTGTGAAGGCCAAGCTCACTTGGGAGCATATGCTTAGGAGGTAGTTGTACCCCTGGGGAGTTCTCTCAGCGAATAGCAGAGCCACACCGAGCATGTGCTGTGTTTGCTAAGGCAGTGTGGCTCCCTAAATCGAATCCTGGTCCCCTCAGCAGGCAGGGGTTAGAGGTCACCCACATCTGTTTCACATGTGGTGTTGATTCTTCTTGATTGTTCTCTGCACATGGGCAGAGCCTAAAAAAGGTCACCAAAGTCTTGGGGGTAAAACTGAGAAACAAGAATAACATGAAAATCTGCCTGATGTGGCTTTCCGGGGCAGCTGTGCCCACACCGGCTCTGAGTTGCTCTCCCCAAGGGTTCTCCTCCTTTCAGAGAGTATGGCCTGCAGGTTTCCACAGAGTGTATGAGAGCCAAGCCCTCATTCCCCCAAGAGGGGCTGACATCCATATCCATCCAGGAAGTGGTGTCCCAGCCTGGTTCAGGGCCCCTTGCACCTGGGGAACTGGTTCCTAGTCAGGGAGCTGACCTTCCCTGCCCTGCATGACTCCTCTCCCAGCCCCGCCCCCACCGCCCTGTGCTGACCCTTTTCTTCCTGCCCCTCCAGGACCCAGAGAGCCCAGCTCAGCCTCCCCTGGGGGCTGTCCCCCTCTCAGCTGTCGAAGCCTGCCACAGACCAGGACCTCCAAGTACAGCTTTCACCACCGGTGAGTGAAGGGCTCCTGCTAAGAGACCCTCGGGCATTGTTGCTCAGAGAGGGTCTGTTTTATACCCACTATGGGTGGCCGACCAGGGCCCACCCAGCCGCTCTCCTAATGGGGCCAGGGTTGGGAAGAGCTAAGTGGGAACTATCAGATTCAGCCCATCTTAAGCCTTCTTCTTCTCCAGAAAGTGCCCCACTCCTGGTTGTGATGGCTCTGGCCACGTCACAGGCAAGTTCACAGCCCACCACTGCCTCTCGGGCTGCCCACTGGCCGAGAGGAACCAGAGCCGGCTGAAGGCAGAGCTGTCCGACACGGAGGCCTTGGCCCGTAAGAGGAACCTCTCGGGCTTCTCCCTAAGGAAGAAGCCTCGCCATCACAGCCGGTGCGGAGGGCAAGGGTGCAGGGCCTCGAGTCCTCCTGGGCCAGGCCAGGCCCTGATTCCCTGCCATGGACCTGGTCCCTCTCTCTCCAGGATTGGACGCCCTCCAAAGTATCAGAAGATCCCACAGGAAGATTTCCCGAGTGAGTCCTGGGCCATTTATTCCTGTGTCCTCCGCCACATTCACAATGAGTACTTAGTAATTGGTGGGAGGAGTCACCAGGGGTGCCCAGAGCCGGAGAAGCTGGCAGGCAAGCCACCTCTGCATTCGAGATACTTGGGGATACAGAGCAGTGGCAAGACCACAGGGTAGGGCCTTGAGCGACCTCGGATTCCAGCCCCTTTTCATCCCGGGTTTTGCTGTGATTTTCCAGGAAAGGCGCAGAGCCTCTCTGGACTTCTGGTTCACTGTAAGGTGGGATGATGCCTCCAGCTCTGCTTTTCTCAATCTAGGCTTCCAGGGAGGGAGGCCATGGCTGTCACTTTCTAGCTGTGTGGGCTTGAGCAACTTAGTTAACATCTCTGAGCTTCAGTTTCCTCATTTGAAAACATGAATAATATCTGCCTTTCTGGTGTCACTTACCTGAAATAACAGTGGCTACTTTGCTGTTTATTGAGCACCTACTATGGGCCCAGCACCATTTCAGATGCTTTACCTATACTGTTGCTGACTCTCACAAGTGGTCTGTAACATAGATGTCATTCTCTCCTGAGAGAAGAGGAGTGAGAGGTTGGTAGAGTGAGGTCATTTGCCCAAGGTCATTCGCCTCATAAGGGGCTGAGCTGGGCTTCAAACTCAGGTCTGACTTCTCCTGCTATCGCTGCTGGTACAACAGACGTAAATTATCTGACCCACACGTCAGTTCACTTTTCCACCTCCTTTGTCTTAACTTGGCGGCAACAGCCAAGTACCACAGACTGGGTGGCTTCAACAGAAGTGTACTTTCTCACACTTCTGGAGGCTGGAGGCCCAAGCTCAAAGGATCAACAGGTTTGGTTTCTTCTGAGGCCTCTCTCCTTGGCGTACAGACAGCCACCTTCCTGCTTGTGTCCCACATGGTCTTTGCTCTATGCCTGTGTGTCCCCAGGGTCTCTCCATGTCTCCAAAATTCCTTTTCTTATAAGGATACCAGACAGATTGGATTAGGGTCCACCTTATCAGCCTCATTTTAACTTAATCACCTCTTTAAAGGCCCTTTCTCCAAATACAGTCGCATTCTGAGGTACTGGAGATTAGAGCTTTAACATATCAATTTTAAGGGGCATGGGACACAGCTCAAGCCCATGGCTCCAAGGGGAGGGACAAGGTGACCGAGCCCTCTACTGCATGATGAATTCATCTATATCTTCAGCCACCGGCATAGGTCCTGATACACAGCAGGGATGCTGGGGATCTTGTTTCAGTTGAGTTGAATGCGCATCATGTTTTTTGTTAGATAGATAATTTTTTTGGCCACGCCTGGGGGCACACGGGATCTTAGTTCCCCGACGAGGGATCGACCTGGGCCCCTTGCAGTGGAAGCACAGAGTCCTAACCACTGGACCACCAGGGAATTCCCTGAATGCACATCACTTTAAGGCAAGAAGAGACCTTGAGAAATCACCTGGATCAATGCACAATTTCTGGGCAGGACCCAGGCTATTCCAGTTCTTCAGGAACAGTCTCTGTAACCCGGGCAGTATTAGCACAGAGATTTAAAGCACAACCTCAAGGCAGACTGTCTTTTACATGCTGTGAGAGCTTGAGCAGAAGCCACCTCTCCAAGCCTCAGCTTCCTCATCTGTAAAATGCTAATAATAATAGTGCCAATCTTAAAAGGTGGTGAGGGCTTCCCTGGTGGCGCAGTGGTTGGGAGTCCGCCTGCCGATGCAGGGGACACGGGTTCGTGCTCTGGTCTAAAAAAAAAAAAAAAAAAAAAAAAAAAGGTGGTGAGAGGCTTAAATGAGGTGTCCATGTGAAGTGCTCGATAACCTGCAGGAATCATTAGTCCTGATGCCTTGCCTGACTCCCTCTTGCTGCTGTTCCATACTGTTTCCTCTTGGTAGAAACAGAAGGCAATTCCCGCAGCCTCAGGCCTGAGTGAGGCGGGCCTTGGCCTGCCTCCCGGCCCTCAGAGTGGGGACTTTCAGAGATGGGACTGCCGTGGGCACCTCTTCTATCCCATCCTGGTACACCTTGTTGGCTTCCATGTTCTGACTGCCAGAGGGCTCTTGCCTACTGTGTTCATTCCAGAATTATCCTGAGAACTCTTCCCACAGACTGAGGCTGTGGCCCAGGTTGGACCGGGAAGGACTCACCCAAGGCCTGAAGCACTTCAGGGACAGGGTGGGGGACAGAGCCCAGGCCTCTGACCTCTGGGCAGAGCTCCCCATTCCACCAGCTGGCTCTCCCAGAGGGGACACTTGTCACTCTGGATTTCGTTCCGGAAGAATCTTCTCACACATCTGTGGGTAGACCTCCTCCCTGTGGGTTTGCTGGGAAACAGCTCCCTGGGGGGACTGCCTGGAGAGGACAGGCCTCAGCTGTGCTCACTCTGTTTGCAGGGCCATTCACGCCCCATGAGTGTCAGCTGTTGGAAGGAATGAGGAAACAGCAGTGATTTCCTTACCCAACCAGTTTATTTACAGATGGAGAAACTGAGGCCCATGTTAAATGACCTGCCCAGGACTAAAGAGCAAGTTAGTAAGGAACTAACCCCATTTCCTGATTCTGAGTCCAGTTTGTGTTTTCTATTATATTGCATTAACCCCACTGCCCCCCTCACCGTGGTTCCCCTGCCTTTCCGCAGTGCCTATTCAGCACACCGTTATTAACCTCCAATAATAATAGTGCTATAGACTGAACGTCTGTATCCCCCCCAAATTCATATGTTGAAACCTAATCCCCAGTATCATGGTATATGGGGTGGGGCCTTTGGGAGATGATTAGGTCATGAGGATGGAGCCCTTGAGAATGGGATTAGTGCCCTTATAAGAGACCCCTTGCCCCTTCTGCCATGTGAAGACACAGTGAGAAGATGGCAGCCTGTGGCTCAGGAAGCAGACCTTCACCAGATATCGAATCTGTTGGTGCCTTGATCTGGGACTTCCAGCCTGTGGTACCGTGAGGAATACATTTCTGTTGCTTTTAAGCCAAAAAAAAAAAAAGAACAAGAGGAGCTGTTTCTGACCTGCAGCTAGATGTTTTGCAGTTAGATAAAATATCACGGGTGCCTGCAAAAGCTCCTGCCCTGTGCTCTGGGGAAGAAAGATAAGGAGCAGCACAGCTCCCAGATTCCTTGCCAGCGTACACGGAGCACCAGACACAGGGCTTCAGAGAGGGGCACCTGGTGGACAGGAGGCCAGACCTGAGGGCAGGTAAATGAAGCGCTGGTCGCAGTAGCTGTCACGGGAGGTCCGGGGTGCACCCCAAATGGGTTTGGGCTGATGAGCAGAGAGGCCGCAGGCGGGCTGAGTTACAGAAGAACAGTCAGTGGGGCTGGAAACAGGATCCCAGAGATTCTGAGGATGATTGTGAGGTGCAAGGAGTCAGGGTGAAAGGCTGACGTGAAGAGGAGGGATGCAAGGACAATGTGATGAGCAGGGTGGGCCTGCAAGAGGAGGGCAGTGGGGGGCCGCATTCACGAGAGTCTAGAGTTACCACCTGAACAGGATAGAGCCAGCTGTCTTGGATTCTGGGCAGAGGCAGGGCAAGCCCCATGGGACAGTGGCCATGTGGCCCATCCAAGGCAGGTAAGGTGGGTAGGGACCAGGTTTGCCAGAGCGGCCAGAAGTAGATGAAGTCCAAGCAGACAGCCACCAAGCCTGGCCAAAGAGGAAGCCAGGTAGAACAGGGTCACTCACCAAATCGAAGAGCCGCTTGGAGGCTGGAGTCGGGAGCCAGAGGTTCCAGGAACAGATCAGGAAGCAGAGGGACAGGCAGCATGCCGAGTGGGTCAGGGGTCACCCCAGATGTGCCTGAGTAGACCGGGGTCTGGTACGCAGAGAATAAAGTAGACCCAGCTGGGGACGTAGTGGGGAGGAGTGGAGCTTGAGACAGAGGCAGCAGGTAGCAGGTGCGTGTCAGGCTGGGCAGGCTGATCCTGATTCTCAAACAGGATCCCCCTGAGGCTGCAAGAATGGGGGCCCAAAAGGACTTAGGAAAAGGAGGTTCGGCAGGCGGACTCTCAACCACTGTGCCACCAGGGAAGCCCCAGAATGGACTTTTGATATCTGGGCTGAGGTTGCTTGGATGTTGGGGGCCATTTTGATGCAAGGTATCTAGTGGTGTTTCTGGGATGCTACAGCAGATCCAGGAGAGAAGAGCATCCTCGAAGGGCCCAGGGTGATGCAGCCTCAGAAGGTTGGGGGTGGGGTCATCCTACACAGTCTGTAACGTGAGGAACCCACTTTACCCCAAGGGGCGAGCCCTGGATGAGTCAGGAGGTCCGGATCACCCTCTTGGCTCTGCAGGGCTATCCGAAAGGGGCCATGGTCCTGCCCACTCTGCCAGCCAGTCTCTCAGGTGGCCTGGGGATGAGCGGGCTTCAGAGACCAGGTTAGCCTTCGGCCTTGGCCGCCAGCCTCTGCTTCTGCCTCTGCCTCTGCCTTCCAGCACTGACCACTGACGTCATGCACCAGTCCCTCTTCATGTCGGCCCTGTCGGCCCACCCCGACCGGTCACTGTCAGCGTGCTGGGAGCAGCACCGCAAGCTCCTACCAGGAGTGGCGGGCATCTCGGCCTCGACAGTCGCCAAGTGGACCATCAATGAGGTGAGGACCCCTCCCTCTTCCTCCTCCTCTGCTTTGCCCTCACCGCACCCTGGCAGGAGGGCTCAGGAAAGGCCCCTGTCGGGCAGAGGCCCACACTGCTCCTGACTCAACCTCCTGCGGTCCACGGTCCCTCCCAGCTGCTCAGTGGGGGCCTTGGGGGGGACTGAGGGACTGTCTGATAGGCCCATCCTAGTGCATGGGGAGGAGGGCGTGCTGCTAGTCTAGCAGGAGAGACAGGCTCAGGCCTGGGCCTCGGGAGCAAGGGGCCCCACCTCGCTCACTCAGCAGCACAGAGATGCAAGATCCTCTTAGGCTGATAAGAAAAAGCAACACTGCCATAGCCCAGGAGGCACCAAGGCCGGGTAGGCCGGCCTCCTCCCTCCTCTTCCAAGCCCCGTCGCCTTGGCAACACATCTTCTTTGGTTTCCAAGGTCTTCGGCTTTGTTCAGACCCTGACAGGTTGTGAGGACCAAGCACGGCTCTTCAAAGATGAGGTAAGGTGCAAAGCCCAGGGTGGGGACAGAGGAGGGTCACCATCATTGAGATAGCAGGATGCAGGAGCCCTCCCCAGCACTGCCCCCAGCTAGAGAGGGCCCTCTGTTGTCCCACCTAGGAGGACCAGTCATAGTGACCCACGTCTCTGGGAAAAATCTGGTACACACCATGGCCCAGCTTGGGAACCAAACCCTCTGTTCAGACCGTCCTCAGGAAGGGAAACCATCCTGGAAACAGGATTCCATTCACAACAGAAATTGTGCTCTCTGCTCGAACTTCTGTTTTCCAAACTTAGCTTCCTCAATGGCAGTCAATTAAAGTGTATTTTCACTGGCACAGCCATTGCCATTTACTGCAAGCATCCTAACACACACTTAAAATTAAGACCCGAAAGCTTACCAAAGTTGAGAAGCAGTGAACCGTAGGTGAAAGACCACTAGTTTTGTGGACAGGTGGATTTGAATCCTAGTTCTGCTGGTTGGAGCTCTTTTGAGTCTGCATCTTCTCATCCGTGAGATAGAGGTGGGGAGTTCCCTGGTGGTCTAGTGGTTAGGATTTGGTGCTTTCACTGTCATGGCCCAGGATCAATCCCTGATTGGAGAACTGAGATCCCATAAGCCATGCAGCATGGCCAAAAAAATAGAGATAAAATGGGTGTAATAATGACTGCCTTGCAGGGCCATGTGAGCGCTGGAAATGATGAGTGGATCACTATACCAGAATGTCTAGTGTAACTATATCATCAGCATCTATATTATTATCTACCAATGCTGTAGAGTAATATACAAATCACATCACTATAGCCACATGCCTGATACAGGGAGAGCTCAATCCATGGTGTTTCTGGCTTTCAATGTGTAGTTGTCCTCAAATAAAGAGTTTTATCATGACTCGCCTAATTCGTAGAGTTTGAAATAGGAAGGGACCTTTCAGTTTGTTTAGGTCTTCCTTCCAAAGAATACACATACCCCCCTTAACCCAAGAGAGCGTGGTTTCAGCTCCCCATAGATGCCACCTCCAGGTCAGGTGCCCAGGAGAAAGAAGTATATTCCTCTTTCCCTGAAAGAATCTCTTTATCCAGGCCCAACACAGCCAGTTTCTTCATTGCCCCTTGGGTGGTGGCGCTCCCAAACTCCTCCCCACTCTGGGTGCTTGCCTTCTGGGTTGATGATCTTCTTATCAGAATGTGTCGATGCCCCAAGTTTCAGATGCCGTCTGACCAACACAGAACACACTGGGCTGCTGCTCCCCTGTGTGTCTGATGCTTTTGTTTTTAAAAAGACTATTTTTTTTTAGAGCAGTTTTAGGTTCAAGGAAAATTGAGAGGAAGGTACAGAGAGTTCCCACGTACCGCCTGCCCCCTGCACATGCACAACCTCCCCCATTGTCAGCATCCCCACCAGAGTGGGACCTTTGTTACAACCTATGAACTGACACCTAGATGTTTTGTTTTCTTAATGGAGGTAAAATATGCACGGAGTGAAATGCACACGTCTTAAAAGTTCTACAAGTTTTGTGAACTGTGCACACCCCGAGCCCAACATGTCGATCAAGATATAAAACATTTCCATCACACCGGAAAGTTCTTTCCTGGCCCCTTTCGCCAGCTCTCATAGGCAACCACTGTTCTCATTTCTAGCGCCATAAATTAGTTTTACCTGTCCTTGAACTTCACATAAGTGGAATCATACAGCACGTACTCGTTTGCGTCTGTCTCTCTTCAGTGTAATGTTTTGCAGGTTCATGCATGTTATGGTGTATACCAGCAATTAGCTCCTTTTTATTTCTGAGAAGTGCTCTGTTTTATGAAAATCCCACAGTTCTGTTAGTGGGCATTGGCATTGTTTTCTCCGTCTCCAGATTTGAACCCTATGTTTTTGTTGGCAAAACTTAAGTTTGCACTAGCTTTATTACAGCCACATCACACCAGTTTGGAGTTCATCAAAGTCCCCCAAGTGCCTTTTCTGTCAATTATCTATTATAGTCTAACCAAATTTTCCAGTGTGTTCCTTGTACCACTGGGGGTTTTTTTTTGGTTTGTTTTTAGCCTAATGTAAAACTTTACATTTATCCCTATTAAATGTTCTCTCGTTGGTTTCATAGTCTCATTGTTTTAAATCTTGATTCTGTCATCTCTGATATTCATAGGGCTTTCCAGCCTCACACAACTTGTACATTTGAAAGCTAAGCTTTCTGTGTCTTCCACCAAGTCTTCACCGCATGTGTTTAATGAGACAGAGCAGAAGCACGTGACACCCATTAGAGATCTTCCTGTAGGTGAGAGCAGGTCACAAATCAACGCTCTTTGAGTGCAGTGGTTTAGCCAGCTGTGGAATCACCCCAGAGTTTGATCCTTGGGCATCCTCCCCTTTTTAGGAAAAGGTCTATCTCTCCCAGGAACATCTGCTGTGTATCTCAGTTCAGCATGATCTGTGAAACAAAAAAGCAATGGCAAAAGCGGGGAAGGTGTGCTGGTGGCCCACGGGCATCACATAGAGTCTCAGGGTGGAGGAGGACCTTTGCAGGGTCTGAGGATTACCTTCTCCGGGATCTGGTCCATGTCATCCATTTCCCCAGGGAGGACCGTGCTCCAAGGAATGGGCTTTCTCTGGCTGAACTGATGAATTCAGGGACATGAGTCAGGATTCTTTCCAGCCAGGACACAGACCGTTCATTAGAGGGATGCTTCATGAGTGAGAAATTAGAGCATATCGGATAGATGGTCTTAGGGGTAGTCTGTTCAGTCTGGTGGCTGGCACTGATGGGCCTAAGAAAAGTCTGCCCAGTCCTCCCTTTGTCACCTTTATTGTAGCTCTCATGTATTTGTTTAATTTACTCGGCAAATAATTATTGAAGTCTGCTGTGTGCCTGGCCCAGCGTCATGTGATGAGGACAAATTCCTTAGTCTTTCTGCCTCAGTTTCCTCACCTGTAAAATGGGGGTAATTAATACTGGTACTGCTTCAGAGGGGTGTTGTGAGAATTATTAAATCAGTTAATATACGAAAAGTGTTTAAGAACAGTGTTGGCCATATAAGAAACACCATAGAAGTGTTTTGTTTGCCATGATTCTTAAGGAGGGAGCATAGGAGGGATGATACCTTTTCAAAAAAGGGGTCCCAGTACCCAGAGGAGGGGATTCTTCAGGCCAAATGGTGGGACCAGGAGCCACATGGCCCTCCTGCCCAGAGGCTCCGCAGCTCAGCCAGGCCCACCCGCTAAGAGAAAAGGCCCTTGTGCTCACCATACTCCACCCCTAGCCCCATCTCCCGCCCTGGCTGTCTGCATCTCTTTCCCTCCTCCACAATGGGCTTCTCCCCTGCTTTTCCCTACCCATCTCCCTATCCCAGAGAATTAACGATTATTTGCTTCACCTTTTTTTTTTTTTTTGCGGTACGCGGGCCTCTCACTGTTATGGCCTCTCCCGTTGTGGAGCACAGGCTCCGGACGCGCAGGCTCAGCGGCCATGGCTCATGGGCCCAGCCGCTTCGCGGCATGTGGGATCCTCCCGGACCGAGGCACGAACCCGTGTCCCCTGCATCGGCAGGCAGACTCTCAACCACTGCGCCACCAGGGAAGCCCTGCTTCACCTATTTTTAGATGAAGCAGGGTTTTTTTGTTTTTTTTTAAGAAAGGTTATTTTATTTATTTATTTAGGGCTGCATTGGGTCTTTGGTGCTGCACGCGGGCTTTCTCTAGTTGCGGCGAGCAGGGACTGCTCTTCGTTGCGGTGCGTGGGCTTCTCATCGCGGTGGCTTCTCTTGTTGTGGAGCACGGGCTCCAGGCTCACGGGCTTCAGTAGTTGTGGCTCGTGGGCTTAGTTGCTCCGCGGCACGTGGGATCCTCCCGGACCAGGGCTCGAAGCCATGTCCCCTGCATTGGCAGGCGGATTCTTAACCACTGCGCCACCAGGGAAGTCCCAGATGAAGTAGTTTTAAGCAGATAATGGCCATCATGACATTTCACCCCTGAGTACTTCAGCACGCATCTCTAAAAACTAAAGTCTTTCTCCGCATAACCACAACCTTGTTATCCCACTGAACAAGTGGACAGTAGCTCCTTTATATCACCTAATACCCAGCCTGTATTCAAATTTCTCTGCTCGTGCCCAGAGTATCTTTTGCAGTTGGTGTTTTTGAGCCAGGACCCAAGCAAGGTCCGCACAGTTGGTTTGGGTTGTTATGTCTCTTAAATATCTTCTATTCTAGAATAGTTTCCTCTCCTTTTTTTTGTTTGTGTGTGTGTGACATTGGAAACAGTCTTGGTGAATGTGAACTTCTAGATCTGTCTCACTGCTTCCTCGTGGTGTCGTTTGACTAAGTCCACTCTCCCCTGTGTTTCTTATAAACTGGATGTCAGGTGCAGAGGTTGGTTAGATTCAGATTTAATCTCTCTTTTTCTCTCTTCCTCTCTTCCTTCCCCGCTGCCCCTTCCTTCTCAGGAATAGCTCATAGGTAACATGGTAGCGCTTAGCCTGCAGCACGTGGGAATGCCCTCGGTGTCTGCTTATTTACTATTCGCAGTGCCAAGATTGACCCTTATGTGGGCACAGCAACAGCAGGTATTTTGAAGCCACTGTCAGTGAGGACTCAGAGGACATTATGTAAACACATACTGAAATCCAGACCAGCCAGAAGAAAGAGACAGAGCTAGAGCACGTGTGCGTGCGTGTGTGTGTGTCTGTGTGTCTGTGTGTCTGTGTGTGGACGTGGGGAAACCAGTGGATATCTTTCTTTCCTTCTCTCTCCCCATTGCTGTCTTCCTTTTTTCCTTCCTCCCTCCCTTGTCCTTTCTCCTCCCTCTCCCGCTCCGTCCTGTTTCCCTTCCCCCCATCTGTCCTTTACTCCTATTTTCTTTCTCCCTCTCCACTCCCCACACACACCCCCTCCTTCCCCGTGACCCTCTCCACCTTCTCCGCTTTCCACCTCCCTCCCGCAACTCCTCAGATGATTGACGGCGAGGCCTTCCTTTTGCTGACACAGGCGGACATTGTGAAGATCATGAGTGTCAAGCTGGGCCCAGCCTTGAAGATCTATAACGCCATTCTCATGTTCAAAAACGCCGACGACACCTTAAAGTGACCGGCTCAGGGCTGGTCTCTTAATTTATCTCCCTCTGCAGCTGCTGCTTCCTTCCCGGCTCGAGTTCCTCACATCCCGTCCGTGCCCCTGCCACCCTCTGTCCCTTATCAGGGGTGGTCCTTCTCTCCGGGGCTGCCTTGTACAAGGTCCAGGGAAGCAGAGGAGCCCTGGGGAGGATGGAGTCCTAGCCCCCGAGCCCTAGAGCTCATCTGCCACCGGGCACACCGGTGAGGGTGAGACTGGGCGGGGGGAGCGCCACTGGTGGAGAAGTTTGAAGGTGCCCCACCCATGGCGGCCCCGCATCTCCAGCGACTTGTTTCATCACCAAAGGGTCTTTCTCTCAGCCGTTAAGAACAGTCTGGTAGAACAGGAGTCCTCCAGTCTGAGGCCCTTTTCTCTTTGGCATCTCTCTGCGCTCTTGCTTCCTTTCCTCCTATCAGGAAGCGACCCTGCCGAAAATGTATTTATTCAAAAAGACACCTCCCCTCTGTCTGTCTGCTGGTTTTGCTGCCCACATTCTGCTGTCTGGTTTCCTGGGCGCGGCCCAGCCAGACCCCGCTGGCTCTTCCCCCTTAGACGGGTGAGCCCCAGAGATATGTCTTCATAGGATCCATTGGGAGGCTTTGACTGCCTTTCTCTCTTTTTTGCCTGGAAGTGGGGGATTCTGAGCCAGGATGCCTTCTTCAACACGCCCAGTTCTGGACCACATGGTATTTTAGTGTCCCATGCCCCGTCCTGTTTCCAGTAGAGCGGGTGGTTAGAACCTGTTTAACTTCTGTAGCAGAGGTTAAGGTTCTACGATGTCCCCCTTACACCCCTTCTGTGTCAAGTGTGGAGAAGAGGCACCCTGGCTGGCTAGGTGGCTGAGGCCAGCCCCAGGGTACATCATATAACCTCGGGCCTTGGGCCAGCAGGGCAGTCCGGCAGGCATGGTGGCTTTCAAAGCTGGGTATAGCATCCTTCTTTGCAGCCATGGGTCTCAGCCAACGTGTTGCCCGGGGGGTGAGGGCCCTATGCCTGCCAGGCCTCCTGCCGTGGGCATGTAGCATGCTACCTGGCACATACGCCCCATGGCATCACAATCAACCTGTCCCTTAAATGTCTTGCTCTTGGGGAGTCTTACAAACACCCCTTGAAGTTGGGAGTTGCGAAGAAGGTGAATTCTATCTTCGATGTCTCCATGTCCCTTAAGCCTCTCTTACCACTCTCCATCTGTCTTGCACTGCCAGCCAGGTGCCTGCCAGGGCTCTGGGACTTTGACCTTTCTGTCCAGGAGGGGGCCTAGCCTCTGCTGAGCCACTGCCAAACCCGCCTCCCAGCCTACAGGGGCGGGGCAGAGGCCACGGCAAGAGCCAGCCCCACACATGGAGGTGCGGAGCCACCGCCAAGCTCCTGTGGAGCCAGGGGCCTTCCCCAGACCCCTCCTGTCCATCATGTGATGTGTACGTGCGGGTGCGTGTAGGGCACTCTTGGAAGTGTTTGACAGGGTGCAGGTGTGAGCCTTGGTGCTGGGAAAATGTCAAGGGCTATTATTGTTAAAATATGAAGCTTTATCTTTGGGAAACCCAAAGCTCTGTTGAGTTCCTGCCCCAGTCCAGGAGGGAACCTTCTCTCACAGAGGCAGCTTGGCCAGGGCAGCCATTCAACTCCCCCAGCTGAGATGCCGCAGGGCCGCAGACGGTCCTCAGAGGCCCTACCTTCCTGGGAGGGCTCGGCCAGGCCCTGCCTCGGGCTGGGGGTTGGATTTACAGAGGCTTGGGGCCCCCTTGGCCAGGAGTAAGGTGGAGCAAGCTGAGCCTCTCTCTCTTGGTTGCTTGGGTGGCAGTAAATCCCACCAGCTCCGTGGCCTCGTCTGCTCCTTGTGAAACTGGGGAGAGATGCTCGTTGACTCTGGTGTGAGGAGAAGACAGCAAGTACACACAGCTGTGCTGTGGGGCCTCTCCGCTTCTAAGGAGTGCCGCTGGGACGGCTGTGCCATGTGGGTCTGTCCACCACCATCCTAATGCTTGTCTACAGGAGAGACAGGATGGACCAAGGGCCTCGGAGAAAAGGGCCCCCAGGCCTCCGAACTTGGAGGCCTCAGCACTGTCTGCGCCAACATCAAACTCTGGAAAGAAACCAAATCATAAAAAAAGGGGAAAGAAATCTGCCTTCCGTCGACCCCGCTGCCGCTTCACCCCTATCCCTTCCCCAATGAGATCATTGCACCTTGACCTGGGCACGTGCGGTGAGGGGTGAGGGGAGGGAGTTGGCACCGCTGCCCTGTGCCCTCCGCCCTGCTCTCCAGCGGCAGGAACCACATACCCTTTGGCCCCGGCAGCCTCTCCCAGCCCTTGCCCAGCCCCGGCCTAGGGCAGTGAGACGCCTTCTGTTTAATTTATGAAGCAGAGAGAATGATCCCAGAGTTCAAAAATGAAGCCTGTTTGCACTTTCATTCACATGCACTTTGGTGGAGTTAATGTTTTTTGTACTTGCCTCACGAGAGAGAGAGAGAGAGAGACAGAGAGAGACAGAGAGAGAGAGAGAGAGAGAGAGAGAGAGAGCGCGTGTTCGTGTGTGCACGCATATGTGCGTGTTCTTTAAGAGAATCCTCTGGTTAAAGATAAAGTCACTCTTGACTCTTGAGAGAGAAAAAGTGACAAACAAAATGTGGTGTATTTTGTCAGTGTATTGAAACAACATAAATAAACCTGAAGAACGGGATGATTTGCTCTGAGTCTGTTTCTCTTTTCATGATCCAACATCCAGGAAACACAAGATGAATATTTTGCCATCACTGAAGAGAATAAAGCATTCTGTTTGCTGTTAGGGGTCCTAAAGAGCCTGATTTTTATTCTATTTTAAAGATAAAAAACAAAGGATAAAGATAAATGGGTATACTTGTCAACACTGAGAAATGTAAACAGTGGGAACCCCCTGAAAACAGTGTGAAAATGGCCTGATCCTTGACAGTTTATAAATGGTCAAGGGCAGAAAATTCAATGAAGCCTCTGGTTTTTAAAATAACCTCAAATTTTGGGGTGTGGAAATGTCAAACTGAACAGTTAGAATTTGTTAAGGTTCCCAGAGGTAGTATGAGCTGATGGGAAAGTGGCAGAAAAATTCAATCACATCAACGCCTTTCTGTCAGCATCCTTAATTCCTCTGCCCCACTGCTTTAGCCAGACTGCTTGGCTAGAATACCAGCCATGGAGCTGTCCAAGAGCCCATCTTCTCCACACCTTAACCAGGAACTTACCTTACCGAGTCGATTTGTGCCATGGTTGACTGATGATCTCTGGCTTCAGTGTCAACCCTTAGGGCTGCCCAGGAAGCAGCTGGAATTTGGAGGGCGGGTGGTGGATTAGGTTTGACTTCCCTTTTCATGCTCCTCAAACCTCCTACCCCATCACCTTCCTACTTGTCTCAATAGATGTCCTCACCATCTATGTCACAGAGAAAATGGGGGTCCTCAGAAGGAATACCCCACCTTCCAGCCACCTCATCTTCGAGTCCCCTCCTACCTACATCCATCCTTCCTTCTTTCCTGCTATCATAGCGGAATAATTGATCCTTCCATTTGTCCAAAGTTAATCGTCTACCAGCCATGGCTGCTATAAAAGGAAAAGAGGGGCTTCCCTGGTGGCGCAGTGGTTGAGAGTCCGCCTGCCGATGCAGGGGACGCGGGTTCGTGCGCCGGTCTGGGAAGCGGCTGGGCCCGTGAGCCATGGGCCCCAAAAAAAAAAAAAAAAAAAGGAAAAGAAACATTGAGTGATGAGTAGGGACTTTGGAAATTTCAAATGTGATTGCAGAGATAATTCAATACAAGTGTTGAAAGATAAAGTTGATATTGCCGCAAAAGTGGAATAAAAAAAGAGATGAAAATGGGAAAGAATAAGAAAATTAGAGGACTAACTAGAAGTCCAATATACAACTAACAGGAATGCCATTAAGAGAGAACAGAGAAAACAAATTATATGAAACAAAAACAAACTTAAAAAAAAAAAGGAAATTTCACAGAGAGACAAATTAAAAAATCACACTGAATGCCCAGCACAATGGATGTAAAAGGAATGACACCAAGCCTCATTACAGTGAGATGTCAGAATAATGAGAACAAAGAGAAGATCTAAAAGCTTCCAGAGGGAATAAGACAGGTCACATCGAAAGGAACATGAATTACAGTAGCACTGAACGTCTCAATAGCTATGCTGGAAGCAAGAGAAAGGAGCAATGTCTTCACAATTCCAAAGGAAAATTATTTCTACCCTAGAATTCTGTACCCAGCCAAGCTATCGGTCAAATATGAAAGCAGAACATTTTCAAAAGTACAAGGTTTCAAACTTTTACCTCCTATGCACCTTTCCTCAGGAAGCCACCGGAGGGTGTGTTCCATCAAAATGAGAGAGTATATAAAAAAGGAGGAAGATCCCAGGAATGCAAGGATATGTCTTTTCAACATAAGAAAACCAATCTATATAATAGGCCACCTTACTAGAATGAAGGGGGAAAACATATGATCATCTGAATTGATGCAGAAAAGGCATTTGACAAAAATCCAACACCTTTTCACAATAAAAACTGTCAGAAAACTAAGAATAGAAGGGAACCTCCTCAACATCACAAATGGAAAGAATTAATATTCGTGGGTAGGAAGACAATATTGTTAAGATGTCAATACTACCCAAAGTGATCTATAGGGTCGGTGCAAACCCTATCAAAATTCCAATGGCCTTTTTTGCAGGAATGTAACATCTGATTCTTATGTTTGTATGGAATTGCGAGGAGCTCCCAAAAGCCAAAACAATCTTGAAAAGGAACAAAGTTGGAGGACTCACACTTTGTGATTTCAAAACTGACTGCAGTCCCCAAAAAAAAAAAAAAAAAAAAAAAAAACTGACTGCAAAGATAATGTAATCAACATGTATGATACTGACATAAAGGCAGACCTAAAGGCCAACTGAATAGAACTGTGAGTCCAGAAATAAACCCATACATTTATGGCCAATTGATATTTTTAATAAATTTATTTATTTTATTTATTTTTATTTTTGGCTGTGTTGGGTCTTTGTTGCTGCATGTGGGCTTTCTCTAGTTGCAGCGTGCAGGCTTTCTCTACTTGCAGCACGCGGGGGCTACTCTTCGTTGCAGTGCGCGGGCTTCTCATTGCAGTGGCTTCTCTTGTTGCGGAGCATGGGCTCTAGGCATGCAGGCTCAGTAGTTGTGGCGCACGGGCTTAGTTCCTCCGCAGTATGTGGGATCTTCCCGGACCAGGGCTCAAACCAATGTCCCCTGCATCGGCAGGCGGATTCTTAACCACAGCGCCACCACGGAAGCCCCAGCCAATTGATTTTTGATAAGAGTGTCAGGTCCATTCAATAAGGATAAGAACAGGACAATAGGATTTCCACGTGTGAAAAAAGTGAAGTTCGATGCCTACCTTACACTATATAAAAAATGAACTCAAAATGGATCGATGACCCAAATGTAAGAGCTAAAACCATAAAACCCTTAGAAGAAAACATAGAGGTAAATCTTTATGACCTTGGAATTGACAATGGATTCTAGATGTGACACGAAAAGTACAAGCAACAAAAGAAAAAAAAAATAGATAAGTTGAACTTCATCAAAATTAAAAGCTTTGGGGACTTACCTGGTGGCACAGTGGTTAAGAATCTGCCTGCCAATGCAGGAGACAGGTTCGAGCCCTGCTCCGGGAAGATCCCACATGCTGCAGAGCAACTAAGCCCGTGTGCCACAACTCCTGAGCCTGCGCTCTAGAGCCCACGAGCCACAACTCCTGAAGCCCGCGTGCCTATAGCCCGTGCTCTGCAACAAAAGAAGCCACTGCAATAAGCCCGCACAGCACAACAAAGAGTAGCCCCTGCTCGCCGCAACTAGAGGAAGCCCATGCACAGCAACGAAGACCCAACACAGCCAAAAATAAATACATAAATAAATAAATTTATTTTTAAAAATGAAAAACTTTTGTCTATCAAAGGACATTATCAAAAAAGTGAGAAGAAAACCTGCAGGGAGAGAATAGGTGCAAATTTTATATCTGACAATAGTTTAATATCCAGAATATATAAAGAGTTCCTAAAACTAAACAAAAAGACAAGCGACCCAAATAAAAAGTGGCAGAGGACTTGACTAGACATTTCTCCAAAGAAGATACATTGACACAAATGGCTAATAAACACATGGGAAGATGTTCAACATCATTAGTCATTGGAAAAATGCAAATCAAAACCACAATGAGAGGGCTTCCCTGGTGGCGCAGTGGTTGAGAGTCCGCCTGCCGATGCAGGGGATGCGGGTTCGTGCCCCGGTCCGGGAAGATCCCACATGCCGCAGAGCGGCTGGGCCCGTGAGCCATGGCCGCTGAGCCTGCGCGTCCACAGCCTGTGCTCCGCAATGGGAGAGGCCACGACAGTGAGAGGCCCGCGTACGGCGGGAAAAAAGAAAAAAGAAAAAGAAAAAACCCACAATGAGATACCATGTCACATTCACTAGGATGCCTTAATCGAAAAAAAAAAAAAAGAAAAATAATAATTGTTGGCAAGGATGTGGAGAAACTGCTGGTCGGAATGTAAAGTGATGCAGCCACCATGAAAATTTTGGCTCTTCAAGGAGAAGTTTGGTTCCTCAGAAAGCTAAATATAGAATTACCATATTACCCAGCAATTTCACTCCTAAGTATATACACCTAAAAGATGTGAGAATGGATTATTTGTATGCCAGTGTTCATTGAAGCATTATTCACAATGGCCAAAAGGTAGAAACAACCCAAGTGTCCACTGATAGATGAATAGGTAGACAAAATATAGATGAATAGGTAGACAAAAACTGGTATATCCATCCATACAATGGAATATTATTCAACCATAAAATGGACTAAGCAACATGGATGAACATTTTGCTAAGTGATATAAGCCAGGTACAAAAGGACAAATATTGTATGATTCCACTTATATGAAGTATCTAGAATAGGCAATAGAGACAGAAAGTAGATTAGAGGTTACCAGGGGCTGTGGTGAAGGGGGAAGTGGGAGTTACTGCTTAATAGCTACAGAGTTTCTCTTTGGGGTGATGAAAAAGTTTTGGAAATAGATAATGAAGGTGGTTGTACAACACTGAAAGAACTTAATGGTACTGAATTGTCCACTTCATAATGGTTAAAATGGCAAATTTTATTTATATAGATTTGACCACAATTTTAAAGATTAAAAAAAAAAGAGGACACACAGAGAGAAAAATAAATACCATATGCTAACACATATATATGGAATCTAAAAAAAAAAAAAAAGGTTCTGAAGAACCTAGGGGCAGGACAGGAATAAAGACGCAGACGTAGAGAGTGGACTTGAGGACACGGGGAGGGGGAAGGGTAAGCTGGGACAAAGTGAGAGAGTGGCATGGACATATATACACTACCAAACGTAAAGTAGATAGCTAGTGGGAAGCAGCCGCATAGCACAGGGAGATCAGCTCGGTGCTTTGTGACCACCTAGAGCAGTGGGATAGGGAGGGTGGGAGGGAGACTCAAGAAGGAGGAAATATGGGGATATAGGTATATGTATAGCTGATTCACTTTGTTATAAAGCAGAAACTAACACACCATTGTAAAGCAGTTATACTCCAATAAAGATGTTAAAAAAAAAAAAAGAGGACAACATAGGATCCAGGAAATAGGACCTCCAACAAGGAGAGGGACAAAAAGGGGACTTCCCTGGTGGTCCAGTGGTTAAGACTCTGTGCTTCCACTGCAGGGGGCACAGGTTCGATCCCTGGTCGGGGAACTAAGATCCCGCATGCCATGCGGCATGGCCAAAAAAATTTAGTTTAATTTGATTTTTTAAAAAAGGAGAGGGACAAAGGGAATTTCTAGAGTGATGGGAAAGGAAGGGCCAAGTTGACAACTGAGCAGCCGCCCAGATGAGAACAGAAGGATGAAAGTCTCCAGGAAGGATGAGAAAAAAACAACCAAACAAACTGAAATCGATATATTATTGTATTAGGAGGCTATTTTCAACTCTATCAGAGAGTTTGAGAGAGAATTTATATACGTGTGTGTATGTATGCAGAGGTATATGTTCAATATTTCAAGCCATCGAATGAGGCAATTACTAATTAACTTTAGGAAAAGCAGAAGTGTGTATTTGGATGAGCGAGATCTAAATATTGTAAGAAGGAAGTGAGAGAGTGGCGTGGACGTATATACACTACCAAATGTAAAGTAGATAGCTAGTGGGAAGCAGCCGCATAGCACAGGGAGATCAGCTCGGTGCTTTGTGACCACCTAGAGGGGTGGGATAGGGAGGGTGGGAGGGAGACGCAAGGGGGAGGAGATCTGGGGATATATGTAAATGTCTAGCTGATTCACTTTGTTACACAGCAGAAACTAACACAGCATTGTAAAGCAATTATACTCCAATAAAGGTGTTAAAAAAAGAAAAAGAAAAAGAAGGAAGCCACTTGAGAATTTCTAAAAGTGACAGATGGAGGAATCACAGTATAATCATGCTACTTAGACACGTGGACGTGATTTTACCAAAGGAAGCAGCTAAAGTGCGTTCCTTGTCGGTGAGGAATGAGACAAGGAACTGAAGTTTTTCATTATCCACCTCATAGTCCAGCTTGATTTTTAAAATTTTGTACATTTATCACTTTCTAAAAATCTTTTTTCCTAAGAGAAAACTAGGGGGCTCATCTCTGGCCTGTGTGTGAACGATGTTGGCCCAAGCGTCCTGCGCCCAGCCCACTTGGGTAACAGGTTTTTCAGTCCAATGCCTGTTATTCCCTCGGCCTATGGATGAATCTGCAGGTGTGAGAGGGTGTGTGCAAGTGTAGGGTATTTGGTGGGAGTAGGGACAGGGGACCAGATAAAGCACAGAAAAGTGGGCTGAGGAATGTCAAGGTGGAGGGAATATTCACGGAGGTGGGTTCCTATTGGTTCAGGCTCTCGTTTCCCCTACTCATCCCTGAGAACAAACCTTTGACCTTCACACCCAAACTACAGAATCCAGCCAGCTGAGAGAGAAGAGACAGGGAGATTGGAAGGGGAAAGAAGAAGGAAGATGAAGATGGGAAGGGATTGCCTTACTGCAGTGGCATCAGGGTAGGGGTGGCCTTGGCTATTTTCTGCAGTATTTTGAGGGGAATGGGCAAGTTTAAGCACTGCCGATGGCCATGTCAGTTGGTACAGCTCGTTACAGTAATTTGGTAGATAGGTCAAAATTAACCCAGCATTCCCACTTGCAGGAGTTTATCAGACAGAAACGCTTGCCCAAGGTCACAGGATATTAACACAAAGATGTTCTCTGCGCCCCGCTGAGAATTACTGTGATTTTGGTAACAGTTTGAATGTCTATCAGCAAAGGAACAGTGAATAGGAAATATGAATGGGAAATTAATCCCACAATATGCAATGTGATACAGATGTTTTTTAAAATGTTGTATGTGTTGACATGGAAAGCTGTATGTGAGGGGAAGAAAGTGAGTTGCTGAACAATATGTATAGTACGGCGCATTTTTCTGGGGGGAAAATGGATGCGATATGTAGCTGAGGGCGCAGACAAAAGTCTGGAAGGAGAATCACTGTTTTGTTAACAGCAGTTACCCCTGGCAATGAGATTGAAGGTGGGTTGGAGGAGAAGCTTTCACTGTTTATTTCAAAGTCTTCGGTATGTTGGAATTCTTCCCTACAGTTTATGCAACACCATTATGTGGGTTGTTGTTTTTTTTTTAACTGGCTTTGCGAGTGTGTGGGAGGAGGGATGTAGGGGAGGAGGAGCTTGGCAGAGCAGGCGCAGCTCTGTCCGGAAAGGGGCAGGACCCGGGGCTCTGTCCTGGTTTGCTTGGTGCCCTTGGCCAGCCACCACTTCTCTCGGGGCAGGAGCCAGACACCTGCCGCTGTGTGTTGGCGGAGGCTGGGAATGAGGTGTGCAGGGTTCCTGCAGAGCACATTAGAGCAGCCAGTTTCTAAGGCACTGCGAAATTGTTGACATTTTAATAAAAAAGCAGCGAAGGAGGCAGCATGGCAGTCAGACTCTTGAGTTGCCTGCTAAGAAGGGGGCACTGGGCGGAGGTTTTCTCACCTGTCCAGCAGGCCAGGCCCTACGCCTTCCCTGAGTTAGAACCCTTGGTCTGGGCAGCTTCAGATCAAGCAGGAGAAAACCTGGGGCAAGCTGAGCCCTGGTGCCTGAGCCTCAGTTCTCCAAAAAGCCGAGCGGGGCACGGGTCTCAGCTCAGCCATGGTTTTCCTCCCAGGACGGTGCCCAGGCAGTGCAAGACCAGGTGAGCTCTGTGCCCCGGCTCTGGCTCAACACAAGAGACTGCCAAAGGTATCAGGTGATGAGGTTGGCTCCGGAGGGAATGAGCTGCCCCTCCCTCGATGGATCCACGATTGGGCTAATCCCAGAGGCGGGTGGTCCCCATCAGGGAGGCTGTGCAAGACAAGCCCTTTCAATGGTCAGTTCTCCAGGCTCTAAGACAAAGGGAAAGTGACTCCGCTGATGGAATCAGGGAAGGCTATGTGGGAGAATCAGCATCTGAGCTGGAATTGGAGGTGGGGTTCAGTGGAGGGGGGCGGAGGGAAGATTTCAGAGAGTGAAATGTGACAGTGTTAAAGGGACTTCAGAGCTCCTCCCTGTAAGGCAGAACACACACTGTCATCACCGATTCACATGAGGCTCAGGGAGCTGGAGTCGCTTGCCCAAGGTCACACAACTTAAGCTGTGCTGTACCTTTTTCAAAAGGGTCCCCAGGGCAGGGCCCCGTGGAGGAGCCAGTGGGAGCAGCCAGCATTGTGATTCAGGTCCAGCGGTTAATTAGTAACTGGAAAGCCCTCCCAGCCGGTTCCCAGCCAGCCAGCAGGGCTGGGAGGTTGAACTTCAGCTGGTTTGGGAGCCTGAGCGAGTGGGTGACAGGTCGCTCCTGACCAGGAAGGTCATTCGGCAAGTCAGGGTTGGGTTTCAGGTCAGAGGGACCATGCAGAGAGGCCGGAAGGCAGAGCTGGGCACGGGACTGCTGCCCAGGACCTGAGCTGGGATCCAGCCTTCTCAGGTGAGCGGCTCAGCTGTGAGCAGAGCACCTGCCTGCCGGCCTGTTGGTCTACCAAACTGGGGAACTAGTTACCTAGCTAATTTCCTTTCTAACTACCCTATGGACTTCTTTCCTTCCTAACACCCTCCTTGCTAACTCCCTTCCTTCATTTTTTCTGTCATTTCCCTCCTCCCTTCCTTTTTCTTCCTTTTTTTTTTTTTTTTTTTTTTTTGTGGGATCTTTAGTTCCCCGACCAGAGATCAAAGCCACACCCCCTGCAGTGGAAGCGCAGAGTCTTAACCACTGGACCGCCGGGGAAGTCCCCCTCCATCCCTTGTTTGCTCCTTTCCTTCCTTCCCTCTCAACTAATTCTCTGCCTTCTCAGCTGCCTAATTTTCTTCCTTCCTAACTAACCCATTTAATCCTAACTTCCTTCCCACTAACTTCATTCCTTTCTTTTCTAAATTCTTAACTTCTTCCTGAAATTCCAGGCCACGGGCTTTGGAGTCAGACTGCCTGGGTTCAAAACCTAGTTATATCATTTACTACCTAGATGTCTCAGTCAAGTCACTTCGCCTCTCCATGCCTGTTTCTTCCTCTTTAAAACAGCAATGGTGATAGTTCCTAACCCGTGGCACTGCAGGAACAAAATGAGACCCGGTTGGTATGCACTGTTATTGGTATGTCATTGCTAGGCACTGGGCAGGCAGGCTTGTAAAGGAATAAATGACAGTAGAGTGAAGGCAGTGTAATAACAGAAGTGGGCCCAAGGAAGGGAGCTAGGGTTCATGGCACTGGGGGTGGTCTGGCGGGGCTTCTGGGGAAGGCGAGTGAGGACAGGTGCAAAGGTTAGCTGAGCAGACCAGATTGGTCAGGGGAGTGTTCCAAGAAGAGGGAGCTGTGTGACACCACCCGCACTCCCACCGCATTCAGCAGGTCCAGGGAGATGGGGGCAGGTGAGTGTAGTGATGGGGCAGAGGGATGCAAGTCTAGGCTGGGGCAAGTTAGGGGTGGAACAGGCTGGAGGGTTCACGGAGGAGCTTGGACTACCCCCCGCCGGGAGTTTGCAGGGGTCTCTGTAGGTCTGAAGAGTCGGGGAAAAAGTATCGATGTTCATTCAGTCTCTGGCCAGAAAAATCAGAGGGCAGTGGTACCAGGAGAGAAAGATGCTGAGAGTTTGCTCAGGTGTGAGAGTCACAGTCAAGGTGATGGGAGAGTGTGTTTGGGAGCAGCAAGCATGTCAAAGCTCCCACCAGGACTTAGTACCTAAGTATTAAGTGAACAGCAACACTTTGATAATTTTTACACAGTGGTACAAAGATAAAAAGGAACGTAACCCACTGTCACCTTGGGTCATGTCCCTCCAGCCATTTTTTTGATGATGATTTGCATGTCTATACTTTCTTTACAAAGATGGTATTCCTGGTCACCTACCATTTGGAAACCTGCTTTTTGCCTTGACATTGTATCACACGTATGTTCCCGTTTTGATTCACATAAGCTTGTATACCATTTTTTAAATAAATTAATTTATTTTATTTATTTATTTTTGGCTGTGTTGGGTCTTCGTTGCTGCGGGCTTTCTCTAGTTGTAGTGAGCGGGGGGGCGACTCTTCATTGCAGTGCACAGGCTTCTCATTGCGGTGGCTTCTCTTGTTGTGGAGCACGGGCTCTAGGCGCACGGGCTTCAGTGATTGTGGCTTGTGGGCTCTAGAGTACAGGCTCAGTAGCTGTGGCGCACGGGGTTTAGTTGCTCCACAGCATGTGGGATCTTCCCGGACCAGGGCTTGAACCTGTGTCCCCTGCATTGGCAGGAGTATTCTTAACCACTGTACCACCAGGGAAGCCCTTGTATACCATTTTTTAGCTGGGTAATTTTCCATTTTATGTATGTACTATAATTTATCTTATCAGTTCATCCCTTGATTCATTAGTCAAATAGGTACTGAGCACCAACCATATTCCAGGTTCTGATCTAGATGCTGGAGATTCAACAGTGAACAAGAAAAGACTTTGCACTTGCAGAGCCGATGTTCTAGTTCAAGACAGAAAATAAACAAAGAGTTGCAGGATAAAGTGTCAGAGAGTGATGTGTTACACCGGATGGGGAACCGGTGGGACTTGTATTGCAGTGTGGCCAACCATCCTGGTTTGCCCAGGACTGTACTGGTTTAAGCACTGAAAGTCTCACATCCCAGGACACCCCTAGGGTCCAAGACAAACTGGGACAATCAGTCATGCGCAATCAGAAAAGTCCTCTCTGAGAGGTGACATTTGAGCAGAGACTTCTGTGATGTTAGTGGAAGCCAGCCATGCAGACATCTGGGGGAAGAATTCTAAGCAGAGGGAAACATAAGTGCAAGGGACAGGAGTCTAGAGGGCGCTCTGTGTGTTTGAGGAACAGCAAAAAGGCCAGATAGGTTCTAGTGTAGTGAGAGGGAGCGCCTGGAGACCCAGGTGGAGATGGAGATGGGAGCCGGTTCACATGGAATCTTGTTGACTGTGGTAAAGACTTTGGATCTGAATCCTAAGTGTGGTGGGAAGAACAATGGAGTTTTTGAGCAACAAAGTCACATGATCTGATTTCCAGTTTTAAAGAGTCACTCTGGCTTTGGTGAAGAAAGATTCTAGAGGCTTAAGATAGAAATAGGGACACAGGCATATATACAATGGAATATTACTCAGCCATAAAAAGGAACGATAGAGTGTCATTTGCAGAGACGTGGATGGACCTAGAGAGTGTCATACAGAGTGAAGTAAGTCAGAAAGAGAAAAACAAACATTGTGTGATATCGCTTATATGCTGAATCTAGAAAAATAGTAGAGATGAACTTATTGGCAAAGCAGAAATAGAATTACAGATGTAGAGAACAAACTTATGGATACCAAGGAGGGAAGAGAGGGGTGGGACGAATTGGGAGATTGGGATCGACATATATATACTACTATGTATAAAATAAATAAGTAATGAGAACCTACTGTTTACTCAATGATCTGTGCTGACCTAAATGGGAAGGAAATCCAAAAAGGAGGGGATAAATGTATACATATAACTGATTCACTTTGCTGTAGAGCAGAAACTAACCCAATATTGTAAAGCAACTCTACTCCAATAAAAATTAATTAAAAAAAAAAAAAGAAATAGGGACACAGTAGGGATGCTAGGGCAATAATCCATGCAAGTGATGATGGTGGCTCAGGACAGGGTGGTTGCAGTAGTTTCTGGATATATTTTGAAGGTGGAGTCTAATGGGAGTTCATGGTGGAATGGAGGAGGGATGAGGGTGCAGAGTTTCTAGAATGAATTCCGAGTTGGTGGCTTGAACTTTTGAGTAGGTGGTAGTACCATTACTGAGATGGATGTCAGAGGGAGGAGTAGTCTGGGGCGGAGTGGAAGGAATAAGGTTCAAGACTTTCCTTTTGGACATGTTAAGAGTGAAGCGCCTCTAGGCATCTAACTGGTGAAGTGTCGGAGAAGCCAGAGTCAGGAGAGAAGCAGAACTAGAGAGATGAGTTTGGAAATCGTGGCGTTTAGTCGACACTTAAAACCATGATACTGGTTGTGGTCAACTGAGGAACAAGTATAGATAGAGGCCGGGCCAGTGTTTCAGGGTAAAAAAGAGGGGAATCCAGCGGAAGATCTGAAGAAATAGCAATCCTCGAGGCAGGAGGGAAACCGGGAGATCCTAAAGCCAGCTGCGCAAAACAGGTTATGTCCTCAGAGACACTGACTTAGATGAGGACAAAGAATCCATCGCTGGCTCTGGTACAGGAGGTCATTGGTCCACTCTTCTGGAGGCATGTTGGGATGACAGCCTCTTGGGAATGGGTTCAAGAGAGAAAAGGAGGGGGAGTGGGGACCAAGTCCAGACAACTCTTTCAAGGACTTTAACTGAGAAGCGAACATAGCAGTGGGACAGTCTCTCAAGAGGGATGTAAGTTCCAGAGAGGGAGCTGTTACAGCCGGCGGGTGTTCTGAAGTGCCCTACTGTGGGACACTGAGGTTATTATTATTTTTAATAATAATAATAATAATAATATAATTATTTTTAATAATAATATTTTTATTATTTTATTGTTTTCCTGTTCTAAGCAGTGCTCCTAAATGAAGGCTGCATCAGTATCTCATCATTGAAAAGAAATGTCCTTGTTCTGGGCATTTGTTTTGCCAACATGATATCCTGTCCATCTGTGTATTGGTTCAACATTTCTGTTCTTAAAAAATGGAGAGCTCTGATACTGTTCTTGGGTTTTCCTCGTATGACACCCCCGCTTCAGAGCCCACAGAGAACCCCCAAGGCCACTGGTCCCTCCCTGACCAGCCCCCTCGGCCCCAGCTGCACAGATACCCACCCTGTGGTGAACTGCAGAGGTCTGGGTGTGGCATGTGGTAACCACATAGAAAGTTCCAGAAGGATAGGAGCTTAGTCAGGCCCTGTCACCTCCTTCATTCCCCAGAACGCCCCATGTAACCTCCGCGAGAGAGAGGAAGGGACCCTGTGAGTACCTGATTATCGCACCAGGCAGCAAGGCCTTCATGCACCAGGGTGCCACCGCGACCCTGCTTCCTGGCTCTTACACAGTCAACCAGCCCTGCCCTGGAGACAGCGGCCAGAGCCCCGGAGGGCCGGCAGGGAAAGGCCCAAAGGGCCAGGTGTTCAGCAAAGACCAAGGCCACGCTGACTGAACCAGACACCCGGGCTCTGAAACACCTGCAGGTTCTTGGGAGGCAAAGGGCTCTCGGCTGCCACAGTGAGGTCTCTGGAACCTCATCTTCAGCCCTAGATGGTCTGCACCAGGCCTTGGTAGGCCCTGGGGAACATGTCTCCTCACAGACAGGCCCCCTACACACACACACACACACACACACAACACACACACACACACACACACACACAACACACACACACAATTTACTGATATACACCGATATGAACACAGACACACAATGACGACTGTCACACACAGGTATCACACAGACTCACACTTATACACATACACACAGCACATTAACATATAGAGGTACACACTGCCATGTCCACACACTACACTACACAGAGACTCATTGAAGCACATCTCCACACAGTGAGAACAGAGAGTCACAGGTGTACAGACACACGGACAAAATTGTACAAACGCGGTCACACTGATGCACAAATACCCTGACATACAGGGACACACTGATACACCAGACAGACACACTGACACACATTTCTGCACGAAAACCTGCACACACACTCCTTGCCCCACACTTTCACACGCATTCTAGCAAGCCCCAGCGTCACCCGGGCTCTCTGGCAGCTGCCGCTCACCGCCTTCCACCCACACCCCCCAGGGGGAGGCGACGTCCCCGAGGGAACAGAGGTCTTCGGTCCCTTCTTAAGCCCCGCTGGCTCCCGCGTGACATCAACAGCCCCCTTGCTGCGGCCGGGAGTTCCGAGCTGGGTGCCGGGGCCGGGCCGGCGCCAGGCACAGACACTTCGGCCCTTGTTGGGAGAACAGAGAGAGGCTCTCTTGTCCACTGCCCATCCTCCGGCTCCAACCACTGGTTCTCCCAGCGGCCTCTCCTCAGGCTGTGCAGGTACGTGGGGCTGGGGAGGCCGGGGCCTGGCAGAGGGGCTGTCAGGGCCAGGCCAGGGGGGCGTGTGGGCTGTCTGCGGGAGCACAGACACAGGGCACTGGCTGAAGCCAGGCTGCACTCCCTATCTGGGCAGTTCTGTGGCTCACTCTCTCAGGGCTCCACAGGGCTGGCCCATTCCCTCGCTTCCCCTGTGGTCACTTTCTCAGCTCCCAAGAAGGCCAGGGGGTGATTGCTCCAGGGACCCCCTTGTAAAGACGGGTGGTCTCTACTGCAACCCAGGTCCCACAGTAGGCCAAAGCTGTGGTCCTGGCATGCACAGTACCCAGCGGCCTGCATGAGCAACTGGGTTCTCAGGTGAGATCTCGGTTCTTGGCCTTGACCATCCAAGCAGGGATAGGGCTGTGGGGTCCTGGGCACGCTGAGCCAGGGCCTGGACATACCGGCCTCCCCCACCCTGCAGGCTGGGGGCAGGGAAGACATATGCTCCTGGCCACATAGACTGTTGGTCACACTCTCCACTGTTTCATCTCAAATAGACATAGGTCAGTGGGTCTGTCCGTGGCTCTGGCCCAAGGTCCCCAGGGCAGCTGCCCTTCCAGGGACATTAGGTGGAAGTCTCTGTGACAGAGAGATAATAGTCAGCACAGAGCCCAGCCCGGCGCCGTCCACAGGGATCCAGGGGAGCCCAGCCTGCCCCTCAGAAGCTGTGGGACCCTAGGCAAGTCCCTTTCTGGGCCTCAGACTCCCCACCAGTGAAATGGGGGGAAGGGTTCAGACTTCATGCTCTGCAAGTCTCCTTCCAGCCTTGGCCACCCCAGATATCCAGAGTTGCCCTGGCTCACAGGGATCTTGCTGCCCTGGCCGTCCTCAACCCTTGAAAGGACTCAGCCTGGGAGGGGCCACCGCTGACCATCCTCCCTCTCCCTCCTGAGATGTTTGATGGGAGAGGCTGGGTCCAGGGGATATCATTTCTTGTCCCACGCAGGGGTTGCTGACCTTGGGCAGGTGTCTGGGTTGGGGAAGGGTGGAGAAGGCAGTGGTGCCTAAGGCCCCAGACACGTGACACTAATTCCCCAACACCAGCTATCTCATCCTGCTTCTCCTTGTGTCCCCAGAGCCCACCTGATCACTGTTACAAGATGGACTCTAGCCCGGCTGGGACCCCCAGTCTGCAGGTGAGTGGGTCTTGGTTCCCCCACCCACCACCAGGGGGCTCACTTCCTCCCAAGGCTGAGGAAAGCCCTGGAAGTCCCAGTCAGCCACGTGGGCGGTCCCAGGACTGGGGGTGCCCGCAGGGGTCACTGTGAGCCCACAGAACTGGGCCGTTTGCAGGGTAAAGAGAGAAGAGACTTGGGCAAGGGCTTCAAGAAGTAAATGGGGTGGAAAATCATGGGATTGGCCCTGAGGACACCTGCGTTCTCAGGCCAGTGGGGCATCCTGGAAGTCCTTGGATGGCTCTTCTCTGGGCTTCAGTTTCCTCACGCTCACATTTGGTACAACGGCCAGCAGCCTCCCAAGGCTGTTGTGTGAAGCAGGTGAGATGGTGGGTGGGTTGGCAGGTGGACGGAAAGAA